>NC_143247.1:0-367500 GCF_009617815.1 Ciona robusta
TACTGGGAACAGTTACAAATTAATTCTTGTCAAACCGTAGTCGTCGTGGCCGAGTGGTTAAGGCGACAGACTTGAAATCTGTTGGGCTCTGCCCGCACAGGTTCGAATCCTGTCGGCGACGTTCTTTTTCTAATTTTTGAGAAATGATGATCTTACTGGGAACAGTTACAAATTAATTTTGGTCAAACCGTAGTCGTCGTGGCCGAGTGGTTAAGGCGACAGACTCGAAATCTGTTGGGCTCTGCCCGCACAGGTTCGAATCCTGTCGGCGACGTTCTTTTCTAATTTTTAATATAAATGATGATCTTACTGGGAACAGTTACAAATTAATTCTTGGTCAAACCGTAGTCGTCGTGGCCGAGTGGTTAAGGCGACAGACTCGAAATCTGTTGGGCTCTGCCCGCACAGGTTCGAATCCTGTCGGCGACGTTCTTTTCTATTTTTGAAAATGATGATCTTACTCGGAACAGTTTCAAATTAAACCTTTAATGCAACCGTAGTCGTCGTGGCCGAGTGGTTAAGGCGACAGACTTGAAATCTGTTGGGCTCTGCCGCACACTGGGAACGTTACAAATTAATTCTTGGTCAAACCGTAGTCGTCGTGGCCGAGTGGTTAAGGCGACAGACTCGAAATCTGTTGGGCTCTGCCCGCACAGGTTCGAATCCTGTCGGCGACGTTCTTTTTCTATTTTTGAAATGAATGATGATCTTACTCGGAACGGTTCAAATTAATTTTGCAACCGTAGTCGTCGTGGCCGAGTGGTTAAGGCGACAGACTGAAATCTGTTGGGCTCTGCCCGCACAGGTTCGAATCCTGTCGGCGACGTTCTTTTTCTATTTTTGAAATGAATGATGATCTTACTCGGAACAGTTTCAAATTAAACCTTTAATGCAACCGTAGTCGTCGTGGCCGAGTGGTTAAGGCGACAGACTTGAAATCTGTTGGGCTCTGCCCGCACAGGTTCGAATCCTGTCGGCGACGTTCTTTTCTAATTTTTGAGAAATGATGATCTTACTCGGAACAGTTACAAATTAATTCTTGTGAAACCGTAGTCGTCGTGGCCGAGTGGTTAAGGCGACAGATCGAAATCTGTTGGGCTCTGCCCGCACAGGTTCGAATCCTGTCGGCGACGTTCTTTTTCTAATTTTTGAAAAATGATGATCTTACTGGGAACAGTTCAAATTAAACCTTTTGCAACCGTAGTCGTCGTGGCCGAGTGGTTAAGGCGACAGACTTGAAATCTGTTGGGCTCTGCCCGCACAGGTTCGAATCCTGTCGGCGACGTTCTTTTTCTATTTTTGAGAATGATGATCTTACTGGGAACAGTTACAAATTAATTCTTGGTCAAACCGTAGTCGTCGTGGCCGAGTGGTTAAGGCGACAGACTGAAATCTGTTGGGCTCTGCCCGCACAGGTTCGAATCCTGTCGGCGACGTTCTTTTTCTAATTTTTGAATGAATGATGATCTTACTGGGAACAGTTTCAAATTAATTCTTGCAAACCGTAGTCGTCGTGGCCGAGTGGTTAAGGCGACAGACTGAAATCTGTTGGGCTCTGCCCGCACAGGTTCGAATCCTGTCGGCGACGTTCTTCTTCTATTTTTGACAAATGATGATCTTACTCGGAACGGTTACAAATTAATTCTTTGATGAAACCGTAGTCGTCGTGGCCGAGTGGTTAAGGCGACAGACTCGAAATCTGTTGGGCTCTGCCCGCACAGGTTCGAATCCTGTCGGCGACGTTCTTTTTCTTATTTTTGAAAGAATGATGATCTTACTCGGAACGGTTACAAATTAATTCTTTGATGAAACCGTAGTCGTCGTGGCCGAGTGGTTAAGGCGACAGACTCGAAATCTGTTGGGCTCTGCCCGCCAGGTTCGAATCCTGTCGGCGACGTTCTTTTTCTTATTTTTGAAATGAATGATGATCTTACTCGGAACGGTTTCAAATTAAACCTTTAATGCAACCGTGGCCGAGTGGTTAAGGCGACAGACTGAAATCTGTTGGGCTCTGCCCGCACAGTTCGAATCCTGTCGGCGACGTTCTTTTTCTTATTTTTGAAATAATGATGATCTTACTCGGAACAGTTTCAAATTAACCTTTAATGCAACCGTAGTCGTCGTGGCCGAGTGGTTAAGGCGACAGACTTGAAATCTGTTGGGCTCTGCCCGCACAGGTTCGAATCCTGTCGGCGACGTTCTTTTTCTAATTTTTGAAAATGATGATCTTACTGGGAACAGTTACAAATTAATTCTTGTCAAACCGTAGTCGTCGTGGCCGAGTGGTTAAGGCGACAGACTCGAAATCTGTTGGGCTCTGCCCGCACAGGTTCGAATCCTGTCGGCGACGTTCTTTTCTAATTTTTGAGAAAATGATGATCTTACTGGGAACAGTTACAAATTAATTCTTGGTCAAACCGTAGTCGTCGTGGCCGAGTGGTTAAGGCGACAGACTCGAAATCTGTTGGGCTCTGCCCGCACAGGTTCGAATCCTGTCGGCGACGTTCTTCTTCTAATTTTTGAGACAAATGATGATCTTACTGGGAACAGTTACAAATTAATTCTTGGTCAAACCGTAGTCGTCGTGGCCGAGTGGTTAAGGCGACAGACTCGAAATCTGTTGGGCTCTGCCCGCACAGGTTCGAATCCTGTCGGCGACGTTCTTTTTTATTTTTGAAATGAATGATGATCTTACTCGGAACGGTTACAAATTAATTCTTTAATGCAACCGTAGTCGTCGTGGCCGAGTGGTTAAGGCGACAGACGAAATCTGTTGGGCTCTGCCCGCACAGGTTCGAATCCTGTCGGCGACGTTCTTTTTCTTATTTTTGAAATGAATGATCTGACTCGGAACGGTTACAAATTAATTCTTTGATGAAACCGTAGTCGTCGTGGCGAGTGGTTAAGGCGACAGACTTCGAAATCTGTTGGGCTCTGCCCGCACAGGTTCGAATCCTGTCGGCACGTTCTTTTTCTAATTTTTGATAAATGATGATCTTACTCGGAACAGTTACAAATTAATTCTTGGTCAAACCGTAGTCGTCGTGGCCGAGTGGTTAAGGCGACAGACTCGAAATCTGTTGGGCTCTGCCCGCACAGGTTCGAATCCTGTCGGCGACGTTCTTTTTCTAATTTTTGAGATAAATGATGATCTTACTGGGAACAGTTACAAATTAATTCTTGGTCAAACCGTAGTCGTCGTGGCCGAGTGGTTAAGGCGACAGACTCGAAATCTGTTGGGCTCTGCCCGCACAGGTTCGAATCCTGTCGGCGACGTTCTTCTTCTAATTTTTGAGACAAATGATGATCTTACTCGGAACAGTTACAAATTAATTCTTGTCAAACCGTAGTCGTCGTGGCCGAGTGGTTAAGGCGACAGACTCGAAATCTGTTGGGCTCTGCCCGCACAGGTTCGAATCCTGTCGGCGACGTTCTTTTCTATTTTTGAAATGAATGATGATCTTACTCGGAACGGTTTCAAATTAAACCTTTAATGCAACCGTAGTCGTCGTGGCCGAGTGGTTAAGGCGACAGACTTGAAATCTGTTGGCTCTGCCCGCACAGGTTCGAATCCTGTCGGCGACGTTCTTTTTCTATTTTTGAAAATGATGATCTTACTCGGAACGGTTACAAATTAATTCTTTGATGAACCGTAGTCGTCGTGGCCGAGTGGTTAAGGCGACAGACTCGAAATCTGTTGGGCTCTGCCCGCCAGGTTCGAATCCTGTCGGCGACGTTCTTTTCTATTTTTGAAATGAATGATGATCTTACTCGGAACGGTTACAAATTAATTCTTTGATGAAACCGTAGTCGTCGTGGCCGAGTGGTTAAGGCGACAGACTCGAAATCTGTTGGGCTCTGCCCGCACAGGTTCGAATCCTGTCGGCGACGTTCTTTTTCTTATTTTTGAAATGAATGATGATCTTACTCGGAACGGTTTCAAATTAACCTTTAATGCAACCGTCGTGGCCGAGTGGTTAAGGCGACAGACTGAAATCTGTTGGGCTCTGCCCGCACAGGTTCGAATCCTGTCGGCGACGTTCTTTTTCTTATTTTTGAAATGAATGATGATCTTACTCGGAACAGTTTCAAATTAATTTAATGCAACCGTAGTCGTCGTGGCCGAGTGGTTAAGGCGACAGACTGAAATCTGTTGGGCTCTGCCCGCACAGGTTCGAATCCTGTCGGCGACGTTCTTTTTCTAATTTTTGAGATAAATGATGATCTTACTGGGAACAGTTACAAATTAATTCTTGGTCAAACCGTAGTCGTCGTGGCCGAGTGGTTAAGGCGACAGACTCGAAATCTGTTGGGCTCTGCCCGCAGGTTCGAATCCTGTCGGCGACGTTCTTTTCTAATTTTTGAGAAATGATGATCTTACTGGGAACAGTTACAATTAATTCTTGGTCAAACCGTAGTCGTCGTGGCCGAGTGGTTAAGGCGACAGACTCGAAATCTGTTGGGCTCTGCCCGCACAGGTTCGAATCCTGTCGGCGACGTTCTTTTCTTATTTTTGAATGAATGATGATCTTACTCGGAACGGTTTCAAATTAATTTAATGCAACCGTAGTCGTCGTGGCGAGTGGTTAAGGCGACAGACTCGAAATCTGTTGGCTCTGCCCGCACAGGTTCGAATCCTGTCGGCGACGTTCTTTTTCTATTTTTGAGAAAATGATGATCTTACTCGGAACGGTTTCAAATTAATTCTTTGATGAAACCGTAGTCGTCGTGGCCGAGTGGTTAAGGCGACAGACTCGAAATATGTTGGGCTCTGCCCGCCCAGGTTCGAATCCTGTCGGCGACGTTCTTTTTCTTATTTTTGAAATGAATGATGATCTTACTCGGAACGGTTTCAAATTAAACCTTTAATGCAACCGTGGCCGAGTAGTTAAGGCGACAGACCTGAAATATGTTGGGCTCTGCCCGCACAGGTTCGAATCCTGTCGGCGACGTTCTTTTTCTTATTTTTGAAATGAATGATGATCTTACTCGGAACAGTTTCAAATTAAACCTTTAATACAACCGTAGTCGTCGTGGCAGAGTGGTTAAGGCGACAGACTTGAAATCTGTTGGGCTCTGCCCGCACAGGTTCGAATCCTGTCGGCGACGTTCTTCTTCTAATTTTTGAGACAAATGATGATCTTACTCGGAACGGTTACAAATTAATTCTTTGATGAAACCGTAGTCGTCGTGGCCGAGTGGTTAAGGCGACAGACTCGAAATCTGTTGGGCTCTGCCCGCACAGGTTCGAATCCTGTCCGCGACGTTTTTTTCTTATTTTTGAAATGAATGATGATCTTACTCGGAACGGTTTCAAATTAAACCTTTAATGCAACCGTAGTCGTCGTGGCCGAGTGGTTAAGGCGACAGACTTGAAATCTGTTGGGCTCTGCCCGCACAGGTTCGAATCCTGTCGGCGACGTTCTTCTTCTAATTTTTGAGACAAATGATGATCTTACTGGGAACGGTTTCAAATTAAACCTTTAATGCAACCGTAGTCGTCGTGGCGGAGTGGTTAAGGCGACAGACTCGAAATCTGTTGGGCTCTGCCCGCACAGGTTCGAATCCTGTCGGCGACGTTCTTCTTCTAATTTTTGAGACAAATGATGATCTTACTCGGAACGGTTTCAAATTAATTCTTTGATGAAACCGTAGTCGTCGTGGCCGAGTGGTTAAGGCGACAGACTCGAAATATGTTGGGCTCTGCCCGCACTGGTTCGAATCCCATCGGCGACGTTCTTTTTCTTATTTTTGAAATGAATGATGATCTACTCGGAACGGTTTCAAATTAAACCTTTAATGCAACCGTAGTCGTCGTGGCCGAGTGGTTAAGGCGACAGACTTGAAATCTGTTGTGCTCTGGCCGCACAGGTTCGAATCCTGTCGGCGACGTTCTTCTTCTAATTTTTGAGACAAATGATGATCTTACTCGGAACGGTTACAAATTAATTCTTTGATGAAACCGTAGTCGTCGTGGCCGAGTGGTTAAGGCGACAGACTCGAAATCTGTTGGGCTCTGCCCGCACAGGTTCGAATCCTGTCGGCCACGTTCTTTTTCTAATTTTTAAGATAAATGATGATCTTACTGGGAACAGTTACAAATTAATTCTTGGTCAAACCGTAGTCGTCGTGGCCGAGTGGTTAAGGCGACAGACTCGAAATCTGTTGGGCTCTGCCCGCACAGGTTCGAATCCTGTCGGCGACGTTCTTTTTCTTATTTTTGAAATGAATGATGATCTTACTCGGAACAGTTTCAAATTAAACCATTAATACAACCGTAGTCGTCGTGGCCGAGTGGTTAAGGCGACAGACTTGAAATCTGTTGGGCTCTGGCCGCACAGGTTCGAATCCTGTCGGCGACGTTCTTCTTCTAATTTTTGAGACAAATGATGATCTTACTCGGAACGGTTACAAATTAATTCTTTGATGAAACCGTAGTCGTCGTGTCCGAGTGGTTAAGGCGACAGACTTGAAATTTGTTCGGCTCTGCCCGCACAGGTTCGAATCCTGTCCGCGACGTTTTTTTCTTATTTTTGAAATGAATGATGATCTTACTCGGAACGGTTTCAAATTAAACCTTTAATGCAACCGTAGTCGTCGTGGCCGAGTGGTTAAGGCGACAGACTTGAAATCTGTTGGGCTCTGCCCGCACAGGTTCGAATCCTGTCGGCGACGTTCTTCTTCTAATTTTTGAGACAAATGATGATCTTACTCGGAACGGTTTCAAATTAATTGTTTGATGAAACCGTAGTCGTCGTGGCCAAGTGGTTAAGGCGACAGACTCGAAATATGTTGGGCTCTGCCCGCACAGGTTCGAATCCCATCGGCGACGTTCTTTTTCTTATTTTTGAAATGAATGATGATCTGACTCGGAACGGTTTCAAATTAAACCTTTAATGCAACCGTAGTCGTCGTGGCCGAGTGGTTAAGGCGACAACTTGAAATCTGTTCTGCTCTGGCCGCACAGGTTCGAATCCTGTCGGCGACGTTCTTCTTCTAATTTTTGAGACAAATGATGATCTTACTCGGAACGGTTACAAATTAATTCTTTGATGAAACCGTAGTCGTCGTGGCCGAGTGGTTAAGGCGACAGACTCGAAATCTGTTGGGCTCTGCCCGCACAGGTTCGAATCATGTCGGCCACGTTCTTTTTCTAATTTTTAAGATAAATGATGATCTTACTGGGAACAGTTACAAATTAATTCTTGGTCAAACCGTAGTCGTCGTGGCCGAGTGGTTAAGGCGACAGACTCGAAATCTGTTGGGCTCTGCCCGCACAGGTTCGAATCCTGTCGGCCACGTTCTTTTTCTTATTTTTGAAATGAATGATGATCTTACTCGGAACAGTTTCAAATTAAACCTTTAATGCAACCGTGGCCGAGTAGTTAAGGCGACAGACCTGAAATATGTTGGGCTCTGCCCGCACAGGTTCGAATCCCATCGGCGACGTTCTTTTTCTTATTTTTGAAATGAATGATGATCTGACTGGGAACGGTTTCAAATTAAACCTTTAATGCAACCGTAGTCGTCGTGGCCGAGTGGTTAAGGCGACAGACTTGAAATCTGTTGTGCTCTGGCCGCACAGGTTCGAATCCTGTCGGCGACGTTCTTCTTCTAATTTTTGAGACAAATGATGATCTTACTCGGAACGGTTACAAATTAATTCTTTGATGAAACCGTAGTCGTCGTGGACGAGTGGTTAAGGCGACAGACTCGAAATCTGTTGGGCTCTGCCCGCACAGGTTCGAATCATGTCGGCCACGTTCTTTTTCTAATTTTTAAGATAAATGATGATCTTACTGGGAACAGTTACAAATTAATTCTTGGTCAAACCGTAGTCGTCGTGGCCGAGTGGTTAAGGCAACAGACTCGAAATCTGTTGGGCTCTGCCCGCACAGGTCCGAATCCTTTCGGCGACGTTCTTCTTCTAATTTTTGAGACAAATGATGATCTTACTGGAACAGTTACAAATTAATTCTTGGTCAAACCGTAGTCGTCGTGGCCGAGTGGTTAAGGCGACAGACTCGAAATCTGTTGGGCTATGCCCGCACAGGTTCGAATCCTGTCGGCGACGTTCTTTTTCTTATTTTTGAAATGAATGATGATCTTACTCGGAACAGTTTCAAATTAAACCTTTAATGCAACCGTAGTCGTCGTGGCCGAGTGGTTAAGGCGACAGACTCGAAATATGTTGGGCTCTGCCCGCACAGGTTCGAATCCTGTCGGCGACGTTCTTTTTCTTATTTTTGAAATGAATGATGATCTGACTGGGAACGGTTTCAAATTAAACCTTTAATGCAACCGTGGCCGAGTAGTTAAGGCGACAGACCTGAAATATGTTGGGCTCTGCCCGCACAGGTCCGAATCCTGTCGGCGACGTTCTTCTTCTAATTTTTTAGACAAATGATGATCTTACTGGAAACGGTTTCAAATTAAACCTTTAATGCAACCGTAGTCGTCGTGGCGGAGTGGTTAAGGCGACACACTCGAAATCTGATGGGCTCTGACCGCACAGGTTCGAATCCTGTCGGCGACGTTCTTCTTCTAATTTTTGAGACAAATGATGATCTTACTCGGAACGGTTTCAAATTAATTCTTGGATGAAACCGTAGTCGTCGTGGCCGAGTGGTTAAGGCGACAGACTTGAAATCTGTTGTGCTCTGGCCGCACAGGTTCGAATCCTGTCGGCGACGTTCTTTTTCTAATTTTTAAGATAAATGATGATCTTACTGGGAACAGTTACAAATTAATTCTTGGTCAAACCGTAGTCGTCGTGGCCGAGTGGTTAAGGCAACAGACTCGAAATCTGTTGGGCTCTGCCCGCACAGGTCCGAATCCTGTCGGCGACGTTCTTCTTCTAATTTTTGAGACAAATGATGATCTTACTGGGAACAGTTACAAATTAATTCTTGGTCAAACCGTAGTCGTCGTGGCCGATTGGTTAAGGCGACAGACTCGAAATCTGTTGGGCTATGCCCGCACAGGTTCGAATCCTGTCGGCGACGTTCTTTTTCTTATTTTTGAAATGAATGATGATCTTACTCGGAACAGTTTCAAATTAAACCTTTAATGCAACCGTAGTCGTCGTGGCCGAGTGGTTAAGGCGACAGACTCGAAATCTGTTGCGCTCTGCCCGCACAGGTTCGAATCCTCTCGGCCACGTTCTTTTTCTTATTTTTGAAATGAATGATGATCTTACTCGGAACAGTTTCAAATTAAACCTTTAATGCAACCGTAGTCGTCGTGGCCGAGTGGTAAAGGCGACAGACTTAAAATCTGTTTCGAATCCTTTCGGCGACGGGTTCGAATCCTTTCGGCGACGTTCTTCTTCTAATTTTTGAGACAAATGATGATCTTACTGGGAACAGTTACAAATTAATTCTTGGTCAAACCGTAGTCGTCGTGGCCGAGTGGTTAAGGCGACAGACTCGAAATCTGTTGGGCTATGCCCGCACAGGTTCGAATCCTGTCGGCGACGTTCTTTTTCTTATTTTTGAAATGAATGATGATCTTACTCGGAACAGTTTCAAATTAAACCTTTAATGCAACCGTAGTCGTCGTGGCCGAGTGGTTAAGGCGACAGACTCGAAATATGTTGGGCTCTGCCCGCACAGGTTCGAATCCTGTCGGCGACGTTCTTTTCTTATTTTTGAAATGAATGATGATCTGACTCGGAACGGTTTCAAATTAAACCTTTAATGCAACCGTGGCCGAGTAGTTAAGGCGACAGACTGAAATGTTGGGCTCTGCCCGCACAGGTCGAATCCTGTCGGCGACGTTCTTCTTCTAATTTTTGAGACAAATGATGATCTTACTGGAAACGGTTTCAAATGAAACCTTTAATGCAACCGTAGTCGTCGTGGCGGAGTGGTTAAGGCGACAGACTCGAAATCTGTTGGGCTCTGACCGCACAGGTTCGAATCCTGTCGGCGACGTTCTTCTTCTAATTTTTGAGACAAATGATGATCTTACTCGGAACGGTTTCAAATTAATTCTTGGATGAAACCGTAGTCGTCGTGGCCGAGTGGTTAAGGCGACAGACTTGAAATCTGTTGGCTCTGCCGCACAGGTCCGAATCCTGTCGGCGACGTTCTTCTTCTAATTTTTGAGACAAATGATGATCTTACTGGGAACAGTTACAAATTAATTCTTGGTCAAACCGTAGTCGTCGTGGCCGAGTGGTTAAGGCGACAGACTCGAAATCTGTTGGGCTATGCCCGCACAGGTTCGAATCCTGTCGGCGACGTTCTTTTTCTTATTTTTGAAATGAATGATGATCTTACTCGGAACAGTTTCAAATTAAAACTTTAATGCAACCGTAGTCGTCGTGGCCGAGTGGTTAAGGCGACAGACTCGAAATCTGTTGGGCTCTGCCCGCACAGGTTCGAATCCTGTCGGCCACGTTCTTTTTCTTATTTTTGAAATGAATGATGATCTTACTCGGAACAGTTTCAAATTAAACCTTAAATGCAACCGTAGTCGTCGTGGCCGAGTGGTTAAGGCGACAGACTTGAAATCTGTTTCGAATCCTTTCGGCGACGGGTTCGAATCCTTTCGGCGACGTTCTTCTTCTAATTTTTGAGACAAATGATGATCTTACTCGGAACGGTTACAAATTAATTCTTTGATGAAACCGTAGTCGTCGTGGCCGAGTGGTTAAGGCGACAGACTCGAAATCTGTTGGGCTCTGCCCGCACAGGTTCGAATCATGTCGGCCACGTTCTTTTTCTAATTTTTAAGATAAATGATGATCTTACTGGGAACAGTTACAAATTAATTCTTGGTCAAACCGTAGTCGTCGTGGCCGAGTGGTTAAGGCACAGACTCGAAATCTGTTGGGCTCTGCCCGCACAGGTCGAATCCTTTCGGCGACGTTCTTCTTCTAATTTTTGAGACAAATGATGATCTTACTGGGAACAGTTACAAATTAATTCTTGGTCAAACCGTAGTCGTCGTGGCCGAGTGGTTAAGGCGACAGACTCGAAATCTGTTGGGCTATGCCCGCACAGGTTCGAATCCTGTCGGCGACGTTCTTTTTCTTATTTTTGAAATGAATGATGATCTTACTCGGAACAGTTTCAAATTAAACCTTTAATGCAACCGTAGTCGTCGTGGCCGAGTGGTTAAGGCGACAGACTCGAAATATGTTGGGCTCTGCCCGCACAGGTTCGAATCCTGTCGGCGACGTTCTTTTTCTTATTTTTGAAATGAATGATGATCTGACTCGGAACGGTTTCAAATTAAACCTTTAATGCAACCGTGGCCGAGTAGTTAAGGCGACAGACCTGAAATATGTTGGGCTCTGCCCGCACAGGTCGAATCCAGTCGGCGACGTTCTTCTTCTAATTTTTGAGACAAATGATGATCTTACTGGAAACGGTTTCAAATTAAACCTTTAATGCAACCGTGGCCGAGTGTTAAGGCGACAGACCTGAAATATGTTGGGCTCTGCCCGCACAGGTCGAATCCTGTCGGCGACGTTCTTCTTCTAATTTTTGAGACAAATGATCTTACTGGAAACGGTTTCAAATTAAACCTTTAATGCAACCGTAGTCGTCGTGGCGAGTGGTTAAGGCGACAGACTCGAAATCTGTTGGGCTCTGACCGCACAGGTTCGAATCCTGTCGGCGACGTTCTTCTTCTAATTTTTGAGACAAATGATGATCTTACTCGGAACGGTTTCAAATTAATTCTTGGATGAAACCGTAGTCGTCGTGGCCGAGTGGTTAAGGCGACAGACTTGAAATCTGTTGTGCTCTGCCGCACAGGTTCGAATCCTGTCGGCGACGTTCTTCTTCTAATTTTTGAGACAAATGATGATCTTACTCGGAACGGTTACAAATTAATTCTTTGATGAAACCGTAGTCGTCGTGGCCGAGTGGTTAAGGCGACAGACTCGAAATCTGTTGGGCTCTGCCCGCACAGGTTCGATTCATGTCGGCCACGTTCTTTTTCTAATTTTTAAGATAAATGATGATCTTACTGGGAACAGTTACAAATTAATTCTTGGTCAAACCGTAGTCGTCGTGGCCGAGTGGTTAAGGCAACAGACTCGAAATCTGTTGGGCTCTGCCCGCACAGGTCCGAATCCTGTCGGCGACGTTCTTCTTCTAATTTTTGAGACAAATGATGATCTTACTGGGAACAGTTACAAATTAATTCTTGGTCAAACCGTAGTCGTCGTGGCCGATTGGTTAAGGCGACAGACTCAAAATCTGTTGGGCTATGTCCGCACAGGTTCGAATCCTGTCGGCGACGTTCTTTTTCTTATTTTTGAAATGAATGATGATCTTACTCGGAACAGTTTCAAATTAAACCTTTAATGCAACCGTAGTCGTCGTGGCCGAGTGGTTAAGGCGACAGACTCGAAATCTGTTGCGCTCTGCCCGCACAGGTTCGAATCCTGTCGGCCACGTTCTTTTTCTTATTTTTGAAATGAATGATGATCTTACTCGGAACAGTTTCAAATTAAACCTTTAATGCAACCGTAGTCGTCGTGGCCGAGTGGTAAGGCGACAGACTTGAAATCTGTTTCGAATCCTTTCGGCGACGGGTTCGAATCCTTTCGGCGACGTTCTTCTTCTAATTTTTGAGACAAATGATGATCTTACTGGGAACAATTACAAATTAATTCTTGGTCAAACCGTAGTCGTCGTGGCCGAGTGGTTAAGGCGACAGACTCGAAATCTGTTGGGCTATGCCCGCACAGGTTCGAATCCTGTCGGCGACGTTCTTTTTCTTATTTTTGAAATGAATGATGATCTTACTCGGAACAGTTTCAAATTAAACCTTTAATGCAACCGTAGTCGTCGTGGCCGAGTGGTTAAGGCGACAGACTCGAAATATGTTGGGCTCTGCCCGCACAGGTTCGAATCCTGTCGGCGACGTTCTTTTTCTTATTTTTGAAATGAATGATGATCTGACTCGGAACGGTTTCAAATTAAACCTTTAATGCAACCGTGGCCGAGTAGTTAAGGCGACAGACCTGAAATATGTTGGGCTCTGCCCGCACAGGTCCGAATCCTGTCGGCGACGTTCTTCTTCTAATTTTTGAGACAAATGATGATCTTACTGGAAACGGTTTCAAATTAAACCTTTAATGCAACCGTAGTCGTCGTGGCGGAGTGGTTAAGGCGACAGACTCGAAATCTGTTGGGCTCTGACCGCACAGGTTCGAATCCTGTCGGCGACGTTCTTCTTCTAATTTTTGAGACAAATGATGATTTTACTCGGAACGGTTTCAAATTAATTCTTGGATGAAACCGTAGTCGTCGTGGCCGAGTGGTTAAGGCGACAGACTTGAAATCTGTTGTGCTCTGGCCGCACAGGTCGAATCCTGTCGGCGACGTTCTTCTTCTAATTTTTGAGACAAATGATGATCTTACTGGGAACAGTTACAAATTAATTCTTGGTCAAACCGTAGTCGTCGTGGCCGAGTGGTTAAGGCGACAGACTCGAATTCTGTTGGGCTATGCCCGCACAGGTTCGAATCCTGTCGGCGTCGTTCTTTTTCTTATTTTTGAAATGAATGATGATCTTACTCGGAACAGTTTCAAATTAAACCTTTAATGCAACCGTAGTCGTCGTGGCCGAGTGGTTAAGGCGACAGACTCGAAATCTGTTGGGCTCTGCCCGCACAGGTTCGAATCCTGTCGGCCACGTTCTTTTTCTTATTTTTGAAATGAATGATGATCTTACTCGGAACAGTTTCAAATTAAACCTTTAATGCAATCGTAGTCGTCGTGGCCGAGTGGTTAAGGCGACAGACTTGAAATCTGTTTCGAATCCTTTCGGCGACGGGTTCGAATCCTTTCGGCGACGTTCTTCTTCTAATTTTTGAGACAAATGATGATCTTACTCGGAACGGTTACAAATTAATTCTTTGATGAAACCGTAGTCGTCGTGGCCGAGTGGTTAAGGCGACAGACTCGAAATCTGTTGGGCTATGCCCGCACAGGTTCGAATCCTGTCGGCGACGTTCTTTTTCTTATTTTTGAAATGAATGATGATCTTACTCGGAACGGTTTTAAATTAAACCTTTAATGCAACCGTGGCCGAGTAGTTAAGGCGACAGACCTGAAATCTGTTGGGCTCTGCCCGCACAGGTACGAATCCTGTCGGCGACGTTCTTTTTCTTATTTTTGAGACAAATGATGATCTTACTCGGAACGGTTACAAATTAATTCATGGTCAAACCGTAGTCGTCGTGGCCGAGTGGTTAAGGCGACAGACTTGAAATATTTCAGGCTCTGCCCACACAGGTTCGAATCCTGTCTGCGACGATTTTTTTCTAATTTTTGAGATAAATGATGATCTTACTCGGAACGGTTACAAATTAATTCTTTGATAAAACCGTAGTCTTCGTGGCCGAGTGGTTAAGGCGACAGACTTAAAATGTGTTGTGCTCTGCCCTCACAGGTTCGAATCCTGTCGGCGACGTTCTTTTTCTAATTTTTTCGATAAATCATGATCTTACTCGGAACGGTTACAAATTAATTCTTTGATGAAACCGAAGTCGACGTGGCCGAGTGGTTAAGGCGACAGACTTGAAATCTTTTGGGCTGTGCCCGCACAGGTTCGAATCCTGTGGGCGACGTTTTTTTCATAATGTTAGTGGATGGTAAATGATGATCTTACTCGGAACGGTTACAAATTAATTTTTTGTGAACTCGTAGTCGTCGTGGCCGAGTGGTTAAAGCGAAAGACCTGAGAACTGTTGGGCTCTGCCCGCATAAGTTCGAATCCTGTCGGCGACGTTCTTTTTCTTATTTTTGAGACAAATGATGATCTTACTCGGAACGGTTACAAATTAATTCATGGTCAAACCGTAGTCGTCGTGGCCGAGTGGTTAAGGCGACAGACTCGAAATCTTTTGGGCTCTGCCCGCACAGGTCAGAATCCTGTCGGCGACGTTCTTCTTCTAATTTTTGAGACAAATGATGATCTTACTGGGAACAGTTACAAATTAATTCTTGGTCAAACCGTAGTCGTCGTGGCCGAGTGGTTAAGGCGACAGACTCGAAATCTGTTGGGCTATGCCCGCACAGGTTCGAATCCTGTCGGCGACGTTCTTTTTCTTATTTTTGAAATGAATGATGATCTTACTCGGAACAGTTTCAAATTAAACCTTTAATGCAACCGTAGTCGTCGTGGCCGAGTGGTTAAGGCGACAGACTTGAAATCTGTTTCGAATCCTTTCGGCGACGGGTTCGAATCCTTTCGGCGACGTTCTTCTTCTAATTTTTGAGACAAATGATGATCTTACTCGGAAAGGTTACAAATAATTTCTTTGATGAAACCGTAGTCGTCGTGGCCGAGTGGTTAAGGCGACAGACTCGAAATCTGTTGGGCTCTGCCCGCACAGGTTCGAATCATGTCGGCCACGTTCTTTTTCTAATTTTTAAGATAAATGATGATCTTACTGGGAACAGTTACAAATTAATTCTTGGTCAAACCGTAGTCGTCGTGGCCGAGTGGTTAAGGCAACAGACTCGAAATCTGTTGGGCTCTGCCCGCACAGGTCCGAATCCTTTCGGCGACGTTCTTCTTCTAATTTTTGAGACAAATGATGATCTTACTGGGAACAGTTACAAATTAATTCTTGGTCAAACCGTAGTCGTCGTGGCCGAGTGGTTAAGGCGACAGACTCGAAATCTGTTGGGCTATGCCCGCACAGGTTCGAACCCTGTCGGCGACGTTCTTTTTCTTATTTTTGAAATGAATGATGATCTTACTCGGAACAGTTTCAAATTAAACCTTTAATGCAACCGTAGTCGTCGTGGCCGAGTGGTTAAGGCGACAGACTCGAAATATGTTGGGCTCTGCCCGCACAGGTTCGAATCCTGTCGGCGACGTTCTTTTTCTTATTTTTGAAATGAATGATGATCTGACTCGGAACGGTTTCAAATTAAACCTTTAATGCAACCGTGGCCGAGTAGTTAAGGCGACAGACCTGAAATATGTTGGGCTCTGCCCGCACAGGTCCGAATCCTGTCGGCGACGTTCTTCTTCTAATTTTTGAGACAAATGATGATCTTACTGGAAACGGTTTCAAATTAAACCTTTAATGCAACCGTGGCCGAGTAGTTAAGGCGACAGACCTGAAATATGTTGGGCTCTGCCCGCACAGGTCCGAATCCTGTCGGCGACGTTCTTCTTCTAATTTTTGAGACAAATGATCTTACTGGAAACGGTTTCAAATTAAACCTTTAATGCAACCGTAGTCGTCGTGGCGGAGTGGTTAAGGCGACAGACTCGAAATCTGTTGGGCTCTGACCGCACAGGTTCGAATCCTGTCGGCGACGTTCTTCTTCTAATTTTTGAGACAAATGATGATCTTACTCGGAACGGTTTCAAATTAATTCTTGGATGAAACCGTAGTCGTCGTGGCCGAGTGGTTAAGGCGACAGACTTGAAATCTGTTGTGCTCTGGCCGCACAGGTTCGAATCCTGTCGGCGACGTTCTTCTTCTAATTTTTGAGACAAATGATGATCTTACTCGGAACGGTTACAAATTAATTCTTTGATGAAACCGTAGTCGTCGTGGCCGAGTGGTTAAGGCGACAGACTCGAAATCTGTTGGGCTCTGCCCGCACAGGTTCGAATCATGTCGGCCACGTTCTTTTTCTAATTTTTAAGATAAATGATGATCTTACTGGGAACAGTTACAAATTAATTCTTGGTCAAACCGTAGTCGTCGTGGCCGAGTGGTTAAGGCAACAGACTCGAAATCTGTTGGGCTCTGCCCGCACAGGTCCGAATCCTGTCGGCGACGTTCTTCTTCTAATTTTTGAGACAAATGATGATCTTACTGGGAACAGTTACAAATTAATTCTTGGTCAAACCGTAGTCGTCGTGGCCGATTGGTTAAGGCGACAGACTCGAAATCTGTTGGGCTGTGTCCGCACAGGTTCGAATCCTGTCGGCGACGTTCTTTTTCTTATTTTTGAAATGAATGATGATCTTACTCGGAACAGTTTCAAATTAAACCTTTAATGCAACCGTAGTCGTCGTGGCCGAGTGGTTAAGGCGACAGACTCGAAATCTGTTGCGCTCTGCCCGCACAGGTTCGAATCCTGTCGGCCACGTTCTTTTTCTTATTTTTGAAATGAATGATGATCTTACTCGGAACAGTTTCAAATTAAACCTTTAATGCAACCGTAGTCGTCGTGGCCGAGTGGTAAAGGCGACAGACTTGAAATCTGTTTCGAATCCTTTCGGCGACGGGTTCGAATCCTTTCGGCGACGTTCTTCTTCTAATTTTTGAGACAAATGATGATCTTACTGGGAACAGTTACAAATTAATTCTTGGTCAAACCGTAGTCGTCGTGGCCGAGTGGTTAAGGCGACAGACTCGAAATCTGTTGGGCTATGACCGCACAGGTTCGAATCCTGTCGGCGACGTTCTTTTTCTTATTTTTGAAATGAATGATGATCTTACTCGGAACAGTTTCAAATTAAACCTTTAATGCAACCGTAGTCGTCGTGGCCGAGTGGTTAAGGCGACAGACTCGAAATATGTTGGGCTCTGCCCGCACAGGTTCGAATCCTGTCGGCGACGTTCTTTTTCTTATTTTTGAAATGAATGATGATCTGACTCGGAACGGTTTCAAATTAAACCTTTAATGCAACCGTGGCCGAGTAGTTAAGGCGACAGACCTGAAATATGTTGGGCTCTGCCCGCACAGGTCCGAATCCTGTCGGCGACGTTCTTCTTCTAATTTTTGAGACAAATGATGATCTTACTGGAAACGGTTTCAAATTAAACCTTTAATGCAACCGTAGTCGTCGTGGCGGAGTGGTTAAGGCGACAGCCTCGAAATCTGTTGGGCTCTGACCGCACAGGTTCGAATCCTGTCGGCGACGTTCTTCTTCTAATTTTTGAGACAAATGATGATTTTACTCGGAATGGTTTCAAATTAATTCTTGGATGAAACCGTAGTCGTCGTGGCCGAGTGGTTAAGGCGACAGACTTGAAATCTGTTGTGCTCTGGCCGCACAGGTCCGAATCCTGTCGGCGACGTTCTTCTTCTAATTTTTGAGACAAATGATGATCTTACTGGGAACAGTTACAAATTAATTCTTGGTCAAACCGTAGTCGTCGTGGCCGAGTGGTTAAGGCGACAGACTCGAATTCTGTTGGGCTATGCCCGCACAGGTTCGAATCCTGTCGGCGACGTTCTTTTTCTTATTTTTGAAATGAATGATGATCTTACTCGGAACAGTTTCAAATTAAACCTTTAATGCAACCGTAGTCGTCGTGGCCGAGTGGTTAAGGCGACAGACTCGAAATCTGTTGGGCTCTGCCCGCACAGGTTCGAATCCTGTCGGCCACGTTCTTTTTCTTATTTTTGAAATGAATGATGATCTTACTCGGAACAGTTTCAAATTAAACCTTTAATGCAACCGTAGTCGTCGTGGCCGAGTGGTTAAGGCGACAGACTTGAAATCTGTTTCGAATCCTTTCGGCGACGGGTTCGAATCCTTTCGGCGACGTTCTTCTTCTAATTTTTGAGACAAATGATGATCTTACTCGGAACGGTTACAAATTAATTCTTTGATGAAACCGTAGTCGTCGTGGCCGAGTGGTTAAGGCGACAGACTCGAAATCTGTTGGGCTATGCCCGCACAGGTTCGAATCCTGTCGGCGACGTTCTTTTTCTTATTTTTGAAATGAATGATGATCTTACTCGGAACGGTTTTAAATTAAACCTTTAATGCAACCGTGGCCGAGTAGTTAAGGCGACAGACCTGAAATCTGTTGGGCTCTGCCCGCACAGGTACGAATCCTGTCGGCGACGTTCTTTTTCTTATTTTTGAGACAAATGATGATCTTACTCGGAACGGTTACAAATTAATTCATGGTCAAACCGTAGTCGTCGTGGCCGAGTGGTTAAGGCGACAGACTTGAAATATTTCAGGCTCTGCCCACACAGGTTCGAATCCTGTCTGCGACGATTTTTTTCTAATTTTTGAGATAAATGATGATCTTACTCGGAACGGTTACAAATTAATTCTTTGATAAAACCGTAGTCTTCGTGGCCGAGTGGTTAAGGCGACAGACTTAAAATGTGTTGTGCTCTGCCCTCACAGGTTCGAATCCTGTCGGCGACGTTCTTTTTCTAATTTTTTCGATAAATCATGATCTTACTCGGAACGGTTACAAATTAATTCTTTGATGAAACCGAAGTCGACGTGGCCGAGTGGTTAAGGCGACAGACTTGAAATCTTTTGGGCTGTGCCCGCACAGGTTCGAATCCTGTGGGCGACGTTTTTTTCATAATGTTAGTGGATGGTAAATGATGATCTTACTCGGAACGGTTACAAATTAATTTTTTGTGAACTCGTAGTCGTCGTGGCCGAGTGGTTAAAGCGAAAGACCTGAGAACTGTTGGGCTCTGCCCGCATAAGTTCGAATCCTGTCGGCGACGTTCTTTTTCTTATTTTTGAGACAAATGATGATCTTACTCGGAACGGTTACAAATTAATTCATGGTCAAACCGTAGTCGTCGTGGCCGAGTGGTTAAGGCGACAGACTCGAAATCTTTTGGGCTCTGCCCGCACAGGTCAGAATCCTGTCGGCGACGTTCTTCTTCTAATTTTTGAGACAAATGATGATCTTACTCGGAACAGTTACAAATTAAACCTTTAATGCAACCGTAGTCGTCGTGGCCGAGTGGTTAAGGCGACAGACTTGAAATCTGTTGGGCTCTGCCCGCACAGGTTCGAATCCTGTCGGCGACGTTCTTTATCTAATTTTTGAGATAAATGATGATCTTACTCGGAACAAATTAATTCTAACAAATTAAAACGTGACAACATAATGTTATATTTATCTCTTCGAAAACGATAGCCATGTTATTTAAAGAACGAAGAGATGGGAACCAACCGCAAAGCAACAATTGTTTAAACACTCTATGGATGAAAGTATAAAAAACAGCATCGCTTAAAAATCGTGGCTGTTGCATCCATTATATGGTAAACTCACACAGAGTTACTTAAATTTAATCAAATATCATTAATGGACTTTTATACTGCCAATTCGCTATTATGGCATGGTAAACACGAAACTGCGCCAAGATAATTTAGAAACAAATAAACGTTTAATTGAACGCTCTGTATCGAAATCAGAGAATGAAAGAAACAGAGAATTAATCAGAAACTTAACAGGAAGTTATTAAAACAAAACGAACGATCACTAACTGTTGTTCTATCTGGTGTAATAAACACCCAAAGGACATTCGATACGTTGGGCGTATTTATGGGATCTTGTTCTCATATACCTTACGATCATGGAGTTGTTATCCGTAACCAAGTCGGTCAGGAGAGTTGAATTTTTTGGTACCTGTCACGTGTATCGGAAGGTCACGATACGACGTGGTTTAGTTTGGGATTCTGACTTGGAAGTCCTCTTAACAAACAACACACTAGTACCTTGATCAGATGGCACACAACGTTTTATTCTTAACACACACAACCTTATTCAAATAGAATTGCATTAGAGCATAGAATAACGCAACAGCTGACACGATCGTAATAACCTGTAACGGACTAGTAGGCCTACAACGGCTCATTTTAGCTTATATGGCTTTGCAAGTATCACAGTTATTTATACGTACAGTAGACAAAAAGAAAGAATGCTGCACGCTGGGTGTTAGACGCCTTGACCGCGTGCTATCAGGCGGACAATGGGGTCGTTAATTGTGGGCGTAAGTTTGGACGCGAAAGCAATACACAAGACGATAAAAATAGGGCGAGATAATGCAGTACAACAAAAGGGTCTATCAAGCGCGCACAGCAGGATATATCGTGATTACGATCTAGACGAATCCGTTACAACTAAAGTGTTTGTGACACAACCCCCTTTTTAAGAGTTGTTTTGTTTTTACAAAAAACAAGCGTATTAAAATTAAACAAACACTTCACTAGAAATCAACGTAACATGTATCGTTTATAAGCCTTGCATCCGGCTGAGGTAGTCAGCCCCAACGTTATCACTTCCTTTTATATACTCGCATCGAATATCGAAATTTTGCAAGTACATCGCCCACCGCATAATTCGGTCATTTTCAAATTTATTTTTTTGTAGGAAGGACAACGGTTAATGATCGGTCTGAATGACAAATTTTGTGCCGTACAGGTACATCATAAATTTCTTTACGCCCCAAACGACTGCGAGGCATTCTCTTTCAATTGTGGAATATCGTCGCTCAGCGTCTGAGAGTTTTTTACTTGCGTAACTCACAGGGAAATGTTTTCCTCCATGAACTTGTAGTAGTACTGCACCGATTCCATCTCTAGACGCATCCGTTCGTAGTATAAATCCTAAGGAGGGGTCAGGGAGGTGCAGGATTGGTTTACTTGATAGTTTTGATTTAAGGGTGTTAAATGCCCTTTCTTGTGCATCACCCCGTGCAACAATATCTGGATGCCCTTTCTTCGTGAGGTCGGTGAGGGGCACGGCTACTGCAGCGTAATTTGGTATATATTCCCGATAGTATCCAGTTAGCCCCAAAAATGACCGCACTTCGTTTTATTTTTCGGCCTTGGTGCCTCGCGTATCTTACGTACATTATCATCGTTTAATCCAATGATGTTGTTACCAACATGATGCCCCAAGAAATCGACCTCTCCGGCACCCAGTCGACATTTCGTTGGGCGGGCAGTGATATTGGCTTTGGCCAGTCGCTTGAATAGATTTTCGAGGGTGACAACGTGCTCATTCCATGTTCGCGTATGTACAATGACGTCATCAATGTAATGTTCGACGTTGGCCATACCTTCCAGTAGTTTTCGCATTCCCCGAACGAACGTAGCACTAGAGTTTTTCATCCCAAATGGCATCTTACAGAACTCGTTACAACCGTCAGGGGTGACGAAAGTCGTCTTTTTGATGTCGTCTTCAGCTACTTTGACCTGCCAGTAGCCTTTGGTCAGAACAATTGTCGAAAAATATCGTCGCAGAGCGTGTTGAAGACTTCCTTTGCAGTAGTCATCGGTTCAGGGTCAAACACGGTTAAATTGTTCAGTTTGCGATAATCAATACAGATTCGGTTCGTTCCATCTTTCTTACGAACCATAACGACTGGCGACGCATATGGTGAAGACGATGGCCGATATAGCGATGCCACTGTTTTGGTTGCTCAGCGCACAACCGTTTCAACATTGTCTTCAGAGTTCCGTTGAACCTTAAGACAAGCCCGTTGCACTGCGGAGAATAAGGTGTAGTCCTTAGATGTCGAATTTTCAATAGTCTCTCCACCTCTTTCATACATCCGGACATAAATTGGGTCCCCTGATCTGACAAAATCTCATTAGGCACGCCAACCCGGCTAAAAATATCCACCAGTGCTTCAGCTACATCCTCGGTTGTAATGTTTTTTAATGGGACTGCTTCGGGGTATCTTGTTGCATAATCCACCATGGTGAGCAAGTATATCCAGTACCAAATAGCTGACACTTTGTTTTGACTTATCTTGTTATACCTCTAATCAATTTCGCTTTAATAAGCAGTTGCGTGGATCCGATTAAGCGTTTTCCAACCTCAGTTGCACATATCAAAATCGTGTTTTAATCAATTAACAACGATCTATGACAGTCGTGAGGAAACAGTTTTATAATTTTTTAAATGTTCTTTGTTTACTTCCAAAAATGGCCTGAATTAGACATAATAAAATGTGCTGCTTTTACTAAAACGTAAACTATAGTTGTTGTCAGTGTATCAGCGTGGAAAAGTACATAAACAGTTTAAAATACCAGATGTTAAGACAATAAATCAAGCCTGACTCTAAACGGGAAGGTATTAAAACAAAACGACAAAACACTAACTACTGTTTAAGCTGGGAAGATGAATCGTTAGGTAACGATTATAACAGCGTGCCTTTGAAAAAACCTTTAAAAGATTTTGTTTATATAGTGGCAGTGTAACACACATCACAGATTTTTCTTGGTCGGGTATATCTCACATGTACATTATCTACTTAATAAAACAAACATAACAATATATATATGTTTTCAAAAACGATATCCAAGGTCATGTTGTTTAAAGAAGTAAAACGAACGATCATTAACTAATGTTCTAGCTGGTATAATAAACGCTTTAAATGACATTCGATAAGTTTTGTTTCATGTTGTTTTGTTTTAAACGCGAGACAATTCTATTTGCTGTGATTATATTCACATTCTTAATATTGTTTGAATTTATTATATTTAACACACGACTTGCTGGCTATAGGGCAATCGGCTCTAGTATGTAAAAGCAAATGTATATGTTACAACAGTTGTTAAAACCAATGTCGGGTAAAACACGCTATGAATAAAAGTATAAAAAAGAACATTGATTAAGAAGCGTGGCTGTTGCATCAATACTGGAATTTCGCAATTATGGCATTGTAAACACAAAACTGCGCTAAAATAATTAAAAAAACAAATAAACGTTTAATTCAACGCTCTGTATCGAAAACAGAAAATGAAAGAAAAAGAGAATTAACCAGAAACTTAACGGAAAGTTATTAAAACAAAAGGAACGATCTCTAACTATTGTTTAAGCTGGTGTAATAAACACTTTAAATGACATTTGATAAGTTTTGTCCCATGTTGTCACGACTTTGTGAAAGTTTTTATACGTTTTTGTATTCCTGACAGGTGTAATCGCTGCTACCATTGTGTGTGGGAGTGTTTGTTCTAGCAAAGTTACATTCGTAGTAACATGTAAACGGGTACGAAGTGTTCGGAACAGAACACCCTCTTAATAAAATGTATAAACGTTTATTTAGGAAAATACACAAATTCCTGAAATCTTGGTGCAGTCTTTGCGTTTGGTACCAGCAAACATGGAGCTCACTTTTTAAATGTTGCAATCGAATTTCGTTGTTTATCAGGCGTATCTTGCCTTACACAGAAACTCATCAGTGGAACCGAATCCAAGAAATCGTGCGCCGCGTTTATTGAGAAGAAAAGATTTATTGAAAACAAATGATTTTATTGAGAAGAAGAAATTTTACTCCGAACAGCAGATGTATCGGAAGCAACCAAACAACGCTAGTAATAAAAGGCGCCGAGTTTTGCAATATTTTATCAGTTCTTCAAAAGAAATAACGTGAGTAACTGATTTGTTCTTTGTATGGCTAGTAGTAGTAGTAATTATGTTTTATTGCAGATGAACAAGTCAGCACTTCTACTTTTGCTTCTCATCGGACTTCTCGTCCTCACTGAAACTACTACTGCGTGGTGGCATTCTCATCGTCGTCGTCATGATGGTCGACGACGTCGTGTCCATTATGACCAACAGGAAATGAACGAAAGTAAGTTAATAGATACGAAATAGCAAACAGTTTTTAACCGTGTAATAAGTGGCTACAAATGTATTACTCGTTTTTGAAGATCCGAAATTATGTTTCCAAATTGCAAGCCATACGTATAAACAAAAATATATAATATCACAGTAGTATCTCGTAAGCGGACACGAGCTCTATGAATCAGAACACCCGAGTAATAACGAATGTCATTAAGTTGCACTCATTCATTCAATATAATGTTTTAAAGTGCTAGTGAGCATATTTATTTTTAGTTTCAGATATGGAATCCGAGGACGGTTTTACTTGGTATAATCGTGGATAAAATAACTGCAATCGTACGATTTTAATAAATTGAACATCAGCAAAACATATACCTTGTGTTGTATACAAGCCTTTTTGTTCCTTTATGTTTTAAACTCAGTGAATATATAAACATGCAATATAACTTTAAAGACCGATCAGTTGGGCTCAAACTATCCAAAAAAATCAACCGTAAAATTAAAAACTCGTGTTATAATGACTGTCGGTGCCCGCTGTGCGAGGGTAAGTGCTTACATACATGCTTCTGGTTGAAACGTATATCCCATATTTCCTAACTGTCTTTTTAACAATAAACAACACTTTTTTTGTTTGCTTTTGAGCGTTCAAATGCTGATAATTAAAGACTACTTTATTTTAAATATCGTTTGAAAAAGTAAACTTTTAGTAATATTCGAATTTTGATTTGGTAGGATTTAGGTTGAAACTCTGCTTAATTAAAGAATACAATTACTTAAAGCTCGTCGCTGTAACTATTGTAGACATGTAGTAATTGTTTTAACCAAGTAGTCACTAATAGGTTGTCCAAGCCACACATAAAAATAAAAAAATCTTTCTCAAAAAAATTACAACCCACAAACCAACTGCTTAATAACTCGTAAGCTGGAGCGTGGTGTATGAACATCCGTGCTATAACGACTGTCGTTTTTTGGCCACGCGTGGTTATACCGCACGTAAGTTATAGTAGGGTGGGGGAAGATGGGACACTTTGTCAGACGAGACTTTTTTTAACTTTCTTTTTTACGGACCCCCATTTAATGATAATCATGAATATAATGTTACAGAATTATTCGACAGTATTATCACGACGTTATAAAACGCCTGTAAAGGCTGATTACTGTTTTTCAATATTAAAAAAAATATCTAAAGTAGAAACAGTATACTTTGAACAGTTGAAAAAAATGCGAAATGGTAAGGTTCTATTTTTAATGCTCGATAAACCATAGTAAAGCCGATGATATTTTTAGTTTGCTTGTGCGAACGATTGAACTAGTTTCATAGCTTCATAAAACAACCTTGAATATTTCGTACAGTTTGACTTTGTCTCATAAAACTAGTTTCTGTTTTGTAAAAAAACACTGACATATATAAGCTTGAAGAAAATAGGCAGGGGTCAATATAACTTTAATTTGAGATAAAAACAACACACAAATATCGGTTTAACGTTATATATATATTAAGTTTACATGACAAAGAAACTAGCACAGCGTGTTAAATTCGGTAGGTTAACTACAAGTTGCAGAATACTGCTAATGTAAATATATTTCAATTTAGAGTCCCATCTTTCCCCACATTGTAGTTTCGTATGTTTTCATTGCCAAACTTTGAAAGTTTTGCTTTTAATTTAGTAATTTATACCTCAAGGGTTATTCAACTATAAGATACTGATATAATAAAAAGATAATATTTTGAAAATATATTCGAAATTTGGTCATTTGCACTTGGTGATAATTTATAAGAAGTGGCTTGTGCTAAAAACAGAGTAGTAATACCCTCCAAAAATTGTTTTAAAAATTGGGGTGACACCCTCAGCACCCCAAACTGAACGCCCATGAATAGTGGTACATAAATATCATTGGGTACTATACCACTATAGTTAACTATTGTTTAAGAAATAACTAACACATATTCGATTTCTTGTTGCTATGCATAGAAAACCATCTCTTTAACTTCTATGCTTTTCTTGAGTTTGCTCTGCGTAATAGATTATATACAGAACACAATATGACGTACTCTGTACAAGGCATTAATATTGGTACATGCCAGTCTTCGCGAAAACTACGTTAACAACTTAAGTAACAGCAGCAACCTATGTAGGTAGTCAAACATTTCACTTGCCTGCTAGTGCTGTTATCAAGTAAAAGTATGTAAACATTGGTATATTGTTCTACTTCTATTAAAGTGGCTTTGTTTAAGAACTCGAAATAAATTAATGTTTACCGCTACACAACCTATAAACTCAACCAATTATGGTCATTGAATAATTTGTAGTTCAATATTCAATCTCTACAGTACTGAGTAGTAAGTACCAACCTCATTTCACGATGTAAACTTCTTGGCACAATTGCCCGCTGTTGACTGAATGAAGCATTGACTGAATTTGACTGAAGCATTGACTGAATTTGTTTGTATAAAAGCAAGTGTACCACCTTACGGTGATACTTTAACGTCTAAACTATGATGTAAACGATTTACTAACCAGACTAAACGAAAACATAAACAGTGCAATACTCGATCGCAAAAATGCCAGCGAAGCAAAATTGAAAATCCTGATTTCTATGTTATTTGGAGTTTGTAGGGGACGACCCAATTGAGTCGGCCAGACGGCCACTAAACAAGCCAATTAATCGCTAATCATACGTGTTTTTAAATCGGAAAATTTAGTCTAAAATTTATTATTTTTTTTATGATTTGATTTTAATCAAGAAATTTAGGAATAATGCTGAAATTACGAATTGAGATTAATACGGAAAAAATGGCGGAAAAAACAAAACATCAACAACATCAACTGTTCGACGAAAAAGGATGTATATGACCACTACCGTGCTTAATAATTAGCAGCCATACAATATACAAAAATATAAAACAAGTTCCATTCATTTTTTTTATAACACATTACATTACAGCACTGCTCTTTTATTCAGTAAACAGCGTATACCAAATGTTGAAGTTACCAGTGGAAAATAGCAAAACGATTTGCCTATGGTGACTGTAATGGAAGTTCGCAGAAACGTCAATTAAATCAAAATGGAGATTTAAGCGATCTTTTTGAAGAACAAAGTTGTTTTGATCAAGAGAGGCTTGTACGATGAAATGTCATTTGACGCTTTTCGTTTTATTTGTCGGTGGTTGTTATACGAGAGTAATAAAATGCTGGTTATAACACGAGTGTTGTGTATCATACACCTCGTAAACGCTTAGAACTTACCACGTAAATTAACTGTATTGGTAATACATTAGATTGTAATTTTATTTTTAATGTTTTTAACAATTTATACAACTCACCACTTTGTTGGGGCAATTGCTTTGTCTTATTCACCAATGCACACATGCATGGTGGCAGCATAGAGGCTTAATTCTTAACAAGAGGCGAACGCGTTAAATACTGTGGCGTCTGCATGGCGCCATGGCAAAGCGGTTAACGCGCCTGCTTGTAACACAACGGTAATGGGTTCAAGGCTGGTCGCTTCTACCATTGATGGCGAATCGTTGGGCGTATGTGTCCTTGGGTAAGACACTTGACGGCGGTTACTCCAACCCAGTGGTCACTAATGGGTTGACCAGATTATCAGCCATTGATAATAAAAATAAAAAATCACCCACAAAGTAACACAATTGGTAACTCGTATAAGCTTGCGCGAGGTGTATTACGACTCGTGTTATAACGACTATCGTTTCCAGACCACGCAAGGATAAAGTAAGTTGCATTCATTCATTTTCAGTCAGAGCGGCATATATTTACAGAGTCACTTTTAAAAAAGAAGCTTCTTTGGATCAACAACATTTTTTTTATTTGTGGTTAATTTATTTGTTTTTTTCAGCTGAAATATTTTACGTTTGGTATCAGTTTAAGAATGTAATCCTTGCAAGGTATAGAATATCGAAAGTCGGTATGCCACGGGTGTTCTGTTTCATTCATATACCGCGTGCCCGATTACCAGTTACTACGTATGTAACTTATTTATCCTCGCATAACGGGGTACCAATAGTCGTTATACCACGGGTGTTCTGTATCATACACCTCGTATCAGCTTCGCTATCTTCTAATGAATAAATGTAATTCATGTTTTGTTTCGTGTACAAAACTTATTGCTTGGACACTTGAACATTCCTTCAAATGATGTTAATAATGGTATTACATGCACGTTTATACATCTGGATGGCGATTTTGAATGTTTAACTTTGCGGAGTTATTATTCTTATTGTTCAACCACATGATGTCGCTGGTAAACTGTGTCATTTGACAACAAACAGTCCATGTGTATTTGTGCAAGTGTAACAAGAGATCACACAGATCTAATGCATGAGCACGGTATAAACTAATTAGCATAGTATTAATTACTCCTATCACTACAATGGTCGACTGAAATCGATCAAAAACAAATCAAAAGTAACCAACAAAGCGGGTTTCAGTCGCCATTGGTAACTGTGGAGCAGTAGATAGAATGCATTTAGTCGTGTATTAAAACTCATTAAACTTAAGACGTATAAGGAATGAAAGTTTGGTAAAGAATATGTGTAAATACGCTTTGTACAACTCCTGTACCATGTGATGACATGTAAACTTACACTAGTTAACCTTGTCGTCGCTTAAAGACGTTTGCTTTTGTGAATTTGGATAAACCGTAATCACGCAGTATTATAGGTAATGTTAGAAGTTAATATTTTTCATATTGTGGCGGCTGCACAAAGATTTATTGCGAGCGGTAAACTAAAAGAGCGAAGAAACGAGAGACGCGGTGTTTATGCCGAGGATAACGATAAGAAAAAGGCACTCGTCTACGCTTCGGTGCACACACGCTAATTGTACAGTTTTAAATCTGAAAATTTAGTCTAAAAATTATAAATATATATTACGGTTTGATTTCAATAAAGAGATTAAAGAAAATGCTAGAGTTGAGAATTAGGATAAGTGCGGAAAAAAATCGCTCTATCAGCAACAACAACAACAAAGCCAAGAACAACTGTTCGACGAAAAAGGATCTATATGACCACTACTGTGCTCAATAACGACGGTCGTTTTACATTCCGTCGTTAAATTTTCCTTACTGTTGGGGGTGCACAATAAGGTTCAACGGTCGCGCCCATCTCAACGTAAAGACTCCATAACGCTAGGTCGACCACTCAGTTTATTGGACGAACAAACGAGCGATATCAGGCTAGAGAGAAACGTGAGGACAGCATGAGTGTTGAAGAGCTCCTACAGCCCTCTAAACACAGAAAATAGGAGGGCTTTTATAGCATGAAACACGTGCGCGAACACAAGACACGGAAGAGATAATTGACACCAAAGAATGGTAGGCTGTCACATCATTTCCTGATGTTGATAGGGAACCCACGGGATGTGTCGCTCAATCATAAACACAGTTACGCCAGATGGAATAGTTACGTAACACGGCTGTTTAATATTCGATCTTTATGCAATATTTTAGTTTAAATCAACTGAAATGTATATCTGTGCTCGAAAGACACTCAATCGCTACAATACTATTCTACCCTACATTACTGTAGCCGAAGCGACAAAATAAAGTTACTTAACATTGTAAAATTTGTTTCATTTCTACTTTTTTTTCCCCAAACAACTTTACCAAAGCAGGATTTGCTTGTTATACAAGCCTTGAATGCCGGGTGCATATCAACGGCACTGTATATGAATCTAATAATACAACGAAATTGCGTGTTTTATAAAAGTGAAATATTATTATAAATTTATTATTTAAATTCAGTTTACAGAACAAGACATAAGATACAATATGAAATTCTGTGGTTAGATCGAGCCTTACAGTTCATAGGTTTTTTAGTAGTCATATCTAAACAGAAACCCAATTACAGCTAAAAGCAGAGAATGAAAGAAGAGAAGACTTAATTAGAAACTTAACGGGAAGTTATTAAAACAAAACGAAAGATCTCTAACTGTTGTTCTAGCTGGTGTAATTTTATTAACATTCCATGAGTTTTGCTTTCATGGGAAAATTACATGAGAAACTTAACGGGAAGTTATTAAAACAAAAAGAAAGATCTCTAACTGTTGTTCTAGCTGGTGTAATGTTAGTAACACTCCATGAGTTTTGCTTTATATTGTTTAATGTTTCGATTTAATCGCGTGACAATTGTATTTACTGTGATTATATTCACATTCTTACTCTAGTTTTTATTAAATATATTTAACACACAGCTTGATGGTTGTAGCAAAATCAGGTTCAGTGTGAATATTGTACAATAAGGTGAGGTTATATTTTAATCCACACAATGTTATTATGTAAAGGCGAATGCATATGTAAGTTACGTTTAGTTGTGTGTAGAGACCACGCTTGTTTTCTTTTTAATAAACATAACTGTTTTTCATTTGATATTCTGTTTTATTCTTTGCTGGATCGTAATCAATGAGCCAAGTAAAGTTATTGTTAATTTACGACATGATACAAAAGAAAGTTAGGAATGAGAATTCAGTATTGATTTCATTATAGAATCATGAAGTCCTGAATCAGATATAATAAAATGTGTTGCTTTTACTAAAACGTTAACTATAGTCGTCATCAGTACATCAAAGTGGAAAATTACAGAAACAGTTTAAAATACCAGATGTAGGGACAATGCAATCAGCCTGAATTTAACGGGAAGTTATTAAAACAAACGACACAACACTAACTATTGTTTAAGCTGGTAAGATGATCACGCAAGAAACAAATGAACGTTTAAACGATGGCTCCCTGTTTGAAAAAAAAACAGAATAAAGCAAAAGATATTTAAACGGAAACTTTTCATTTGTTTTAATATTCCTAGCAGATGTTGCTACTATTGTGTGAGAGTATGTATCCGTGGGCAAGACATCTACGATAATTTCCAATATCATGTTGTTTAAATAAGTAAAACGAACGATCATTAACTAATGTTCTAGCTGGTATAATAAACGCTTTAAATGACATTCGATAAGTTTTGTTTCATGTTGTTTTGTTTTAAACGCGAGACAATTCTATTTGCTGTGATTATATTCACATTCTTAATATTGTTTGAATTTATTATATTTAACACACGACTTGCTGGCTATAGGGCAATCGGCGGTAGTATGTAAAAGCAAATGTATATGTTACAACAGTTGTTAAAACCAATGTCGGGTAAAACACGCTATGAATAAAACTATAAAAAAGAACATTGATTAAGAAGCGTGGCTGTTGCATCAATACTGGAATTTCGCAATTATGGCATTGTAAACACAAAACTGCGCTAAAATAATTAAAAAACAAATAAACGTTTAATTCAACGCTCTGTATCGAAAACAGAAAATGAAGGAAAAAGAGAATTAACCAGAAACTTAACGGGAAGTTATTAAAACAAAAGGAACGATCTCTAACTATTGTTTAAGCTGGTGTAATAAACACTTTAAATGACATTCGATAAGTTTTGTCCCATGTTGTCACGACTTTATGAAAGTTTTTATACGTTTTGGTATTCCTGACAGGTGTAATCGCTGCTACCATTGTGTGTGGGAGTGTTTGTTCTAACAAAGTTACATTCGTAGTAACATGTAAACGGGTACGAAGTGTTCGGAACAGAACACCCTCTTAATAAAATGTATAAACGTTTATTTAGGAAAATACACAAATTCCTGAAATCTTGGTGCAGTCTTTGCGTTTGGTACCAGCAAACATGGAGCTCACTTTTTAAATGTTGCAATCGAATTTCGTTGTTTATCAGGCGTATCTTGCCTTACACAGAAACTCATCAGTGGAACCGAATCCAAGAAATCGTGCGCCGCGTTTATTGAGAAGAAAAGATTTATTGAAAACAAATGATTTTATTGAGAAGAAGAAATTTTACTCCGAACAGCAGATGTATCGGAAGCAACCAAACAACGCTAGTAATAAAAGGCGCCGAGTTTTGCAATATTTTATCAGTTCTTCAAAAGAAATAACGTGAGTAACTGATTTGTTCTTTGTATGGCTAGTAGTAGTAGTAATTATGTTTTATTGCAGATGAACAAGTCAGCACTTCTACTTTTGCTTCTCATCGGACTTCTCGTCCTCACTGAAACTACTACTGCGTGGTGGCATTCTCATCGTCGTCGTCATGATGGTCGACGACGTCGTGTCCATTATGACCAACAGGAAATGAACGAAAGTAAGTTAATAGATACGAAATAGCAAACAGTTTTTAACCGTGTAATAAGTGGCTACAAATGTATTACTCGTTTTTGAAGATCCGAAATTATGTTTCCAAATTGCAAGCCATACGTATAAACAAAAATATATAATATCACAGTAGTATCTCGTAAGCGGACACGAGCTCTATGAATCAGAACACCCGAGTAATAACGAATGTCATTAAGTTGCACTCATTCATTCAATATAATGTTTTAAAGTGCTAGTGAGCATATTTATTTTTAGTTTCAGATATGGAATCCGAGGACGGTTTTACTTGGTATAATCGTGGATAAAATAACTGCAATCGTACGATTTTAATAAATTGAACATCAGCAAAACATATACCTTGTGTTGTATACAAGCCTTTTTGTTCCTTTATGTTTTAAACTCAGTGAATATATAAACATGCAATATAACTTTAAAGACCGATCAGTTGGGCTCAAACTATCCAAAAAAATCAACCGTAAAATTAAAAACTCGTGTTATAATGACTGTCGGTGCCCGCTGTGCGAGGGTAAGTGCTTACATACATGCTTCTGGTTGAAACGTATATCCCATATTTCCTAACTGTCTTTTTAACAATAAACAACACTTTTTTTGTTTGCTTTTGAGCGTTCAAATGCTGATAATTAAAGACTACTTTATTTTAAATATCGTTTGAAAAAGTAAACTTTTAGTAATATTCGAATTTTGATTTGGTAGGATTTAGGTTGAAACTCTGCTTAATTAAAGAATACAATTACTTAAAGCTCGTCGCTGTAACTATTGTAGACATGTAGTAATTGTTTTAACCAAGTAGTCACTAATAGGTTGTCCAAGCCACACATAAAAATAAAAAAATCTTTCTCAAAAAAATTACAACCCACAAACCAACTGCTTAATAACTCGTAAGCTGGAGCGTGGTGTATGAACATCCGTGCTATAACGACTGTCGTTTTTTGGCCACGCGTGGTTATACCGCACGTAAGTTATAGTAGGGTGGGGGAAGATGGGACACTTTGTCAGACGAGACTTTTTTTTAACTTTCTTTTTTACGGACCCCCATTTAATGATAATCATGAATATAATGTTACAGAATTATTCGACAGTATTATCACGACGTTATAAAACGCCTGTAAAGGCTGATTACTGTTTTTCAATATTAAAAAAAATATCTAAAGTAGAAACAGTATACTTTGAACAGTTGAAAAAAATGCGAAATGGTAAGGTTCTATTTTTAATGCTCGATAAACCATAGTAAAGCCGATGATATTTTTAGTTTGCTTGTGCGAACGATTGAACTAGTTTCATAGCTTCATAAAACAACCTTGAATATTTCGTACAGTTTGACTTTGTCTCATAAAACTAGTTTCTGTTTTGTAAAAAAACACTGACATATATAAGCTTGAAGAAAATAGGCAGGGGTCAATATAACTTTAATTTGAGATAAAAACAACACACAAATATCGGTTTAACGTTATATATATATTAAGTTTACATGACAAAGAAACTAGCACAGCGTGTTAAATTCGGTAGGTTAACTACAAGTTGCAGAATACTGCTAATGTAAATATATTTCAATTTAGAGTCCCATCTTTCCCCACATTGTAGTTTCGTATGTTTTCATTGCCAAACTTTGAAAGTTTTGCTTTTAATTTAGTAATTTATACCTCAAGGGTTATTCAACTATAAGATACTGATATAATAAAAAGATAATATTTTGAAAATATATTCGAAATTTGGTCATTTGCACTTGGTGATAATTTATAAGAAGTGGCTTGTGCTAAAAACAGAGTAGTAATACCCTCCAAAAATTGTTTTAAAAATTGGGGTGACACCCTCAGCACCCCAAACTGAACGCCCATGAATAGTGGTACATAAATATCATTGGGTACTATACCACTATAGTTAACTATTGTTTAAGAAATAACTAACACATATTCGATTTCTTGTTGCTATGCATAGAAAACCATCTCTTTAACTTCTATGCTTTTCTTGAGTTTGCTCTGCGTAATAGATTATATACAGAACACAATATGACGTACTCTGTACAAGGCATTAATATTGGTACATGCCAGTCTTCGCGAAAACTACGTTAACAACTTAAGTAACAGCAGCAACCTATGTAGGTAGTCAAACATTTCACTTGCCTGCTAGTGCTGTTATCAAGTAAAAGTATGTAAACATTGGTATATTGTTCTACTTCTATTAAAGTGGCTTTGTTTAAGAACTCGAAATAAATTAATGTTTACCGCTACACAACCTATAAACTCAACCAATTATGGTCATTGAATAATTTGTAGTTCAATATTCAATCTCTACAGTACTGAGTAGTAAGTACCAACCTCATTTCACGATGTAAACTTCTTGGCACAATTGCCCGCTGTTGACTGAATGAAGCATTGACTGAATTTGACTGAAGCATTGACTGAATTTGTTTGTATAAAAGCAAGTGTACCACCTTACGGTGATACTTTAACGTCTAAACTATGATGTAAACGATTTACTAACCAGACTAAACGAAAACATAAACAGTGCAATACTCGATCGCAAAAATGCCAGCGAAGCAAAATTGAAAATCCTGATTTCTATGTTATTTGGAGTTTGTAGGGGACGACCCAATTGAGTCGGCCAGACGGCCACTAAACAAGCCAATTAATCGCTAATCATACGTGTTTTTAAATCGGAAAATTTAGTCTAAAATTTATTATTTTTTTTATGATTTGATTTTAATCAAGAAATTTAGGAATAATGCTGAAATTACGAATTGAGATTAATACGGAAAAAATGGCGGAAAAAACAAAACATCAACAACATCAACTGTTCGACGAAAAAGGATGTATATGACCACTACCGTGCTTAATAATTAGCAGCCATACAATATACAAAAATATAAAACAAGTTCCATTCATTTTTTTATAACACATTACATTACAGCACTGCTCTTTTATTCAGTAAACAGCGTATACCAAATGTTGAAGTTACCAGTGGAAAATAGCAAAACGATTTGCCTATGGTGACTGTAATGGAAGTTCGCAGAAACGTCAATTAAATCAAAATGGAGATTTAAGCGATCTTTTTGAAGAACAAAGTTGTTTTGATCAAGAGAGGCTTGTACGATGAAATGTCATTTGACGCTTTTCGTTTTATTTGTCGGTGGTTGTTATACGAGAGTAATAAAATGCTGGTTATAACACGAGTGTTGTGTATCATACACCTCGTAAACGCTTAGAACTTACCACGTAAATTAACTGTATTGGTAATACATTAGATTGTAATTTTATTTTTAATGTTTTTAACAATTTATACAACTCACCACTTTGTTGGGGCAATTGCTTTGTCTTATTCACCAAAGCACACATGCATGGTGGCAGCATAGAGGCTTAATTCTTAACAAGATGCGAAAGCGTTAAATACTGTGGCGTCTGCATGGCGCCATGGCAAAGCGGTTAACGCGCCTGCTTGTAACCCAACGGTAATGGGTTCAAGGCTGGTCGCTTCTACCATTGATGGCGAATCGTTGGGCGTATGTGTCCTTGGGTAAGACACTTGACGGCGGTTACTCCAACCCAGTGGTCACTAATGGGTTGACCAGATTATCAGCCATTGATAATAAAAATAAAAAATCACCCACAAAGTAACACAATTGGTAACTCGTATAAGCTTGCGCGAGGTGTATTACGACTCGTGTTATAACGACTATCGTTTCCAGACCACGCAAGGATAAAGTAAGTTGCATTCATTCATTTTCAGTCAGAGCGGCATATATTTACAGAGTCACTTTTAAAAAAGAAGCTTCTTTGGATCAACAACATTTTTTTTATTTGTGGTTAATTTATTTGTTTTTTTCAGCTGAAATATTTTACGTTTGGTATCAGTTTAAGAATGTAATCCTTGCAAGGTATAGAATATCGAAAGTCGGTATGCCACGGGTGTTCTGTTTCATTCATATACCGCGTGCCCGATTACCAGTTACTACGTATGTAACTTATTTATCCTCGCATAACGGGGTACCAATAGTCTTTATACCACGGGTGTTCTGTATCATACACCTCGTATCAGCTTCGCTATCTTCTAATGAATAAATGTAATTCATGTTTTGTTTCGTGTACAAAACTTATTGCTTGGACACTTGAACATTCCTTCAAATGATGTTAATAATGGTATTACATGCACGTTTATACATCTGGATGGCGATTTTGAATGTTTAACTTTGCGGAGTTATTATTCTTATTGTTCAACCACATGATGTCGCTGGTAAACTGTGTCATTTGACAACAAACAGTCCATGTGTATTTGTGCAAGTGTAACAAGAGATCACACAGATCTAATGCATGAGCACGGTATAAACTAATTAGCATAGTATTAATTACTCCTATCACTACAATGGTCGACTGAAATCGATCAAAAACAAATCAAAAGTAACCAACAAAGCGGGTTTCAGTCGCCATTGGTAACTGTGGAGCAGTAGATAGAATGCATTTAGTCGTGTATTAAAACTCATTAAACTTAAGACGTATAAGGAATGAAAGTTTGGTAAAGAATATGTGTAAATACGCTTTGTACAACTCCTGTACCATGTGATGACATGTAAACTTACACTAGTTAACCTTGTCGTCGCTTAAAGACGTTTGCTTTTGTGAATTTGGATAAACCGTAATCACGCAGTATTATAGGTAATGTTAGAAGTTAATATTTTTCATATTGTGGCGGCTGCACAAAGATTTATTGCGAGCGGTAAACTAAAAGAGCGAAGAAACGAGAGACGCGGTGTTTATGCCGAGGATAACGATAAGAAAAAGGCACTCGTCTACGCTTCGGTGCACACACGCTAATTGTACAGTTTTAAATCTGAAAATTTAGTCTAAAAAGTATAAATATATATTACGGTTTGATTTCAATAAAGAGATTAAAGAAAATGCTAGAGTTGAGAATTAGGATAAGTGCGGAAAAAAATCGCCCATCTCAACGTAAAGACTCCATAACGCTAGGTCGACCACTCAGTTTATTGGACGAACAAACGAGCGATATCAGGCTAGAGAGAAACGTGAGGACAGCATGAGTGTTGAAGAGCTCCTACAGCCCTCTAAACACAGAAAATAGGAGGGCTTTTATAGCATGAAACACGTGCGCGAACACAAGACACGGAAGAGATAATTGACACCAAAGAATGGTAGGCTGTCACATCATTTCCTGATGTTGATAGGGAACCCACGGGATGTGTCGCTCAATCATAAACACAGTTACGCCAGATGGAATAGTTACGTAACACGGCTGTTTAATATTCGATCTTTATGCAATATTTTAGTTTAAATCAACTGAAATGTATATCTGTGCTCGAAAGACACTCAATCGCTACAATACTATTCTACCCTACATTACTGTAGCCGAAGCGACAAAATAAAGTTACTTAACATTGTAAAATTTGTTTCATTTCTACTTTTTTTTCCCCAAACAACTTTACCAAAGCAGGATTTGCTTGTTATACAAGCCTTGAATGCCGGGTGCATATCAACGGCACTGTATATGAATCTAATAATACAACGAAATTGCGTGTTTTATAAAAGTGAAATATTATTATAAATTTATTATTTAAATTCAGTTTACAGAACAAGACATAAGATACAATATGAAATTCTGTGGTTAGATCGAGCCTTACAGTTCATAGGTTTTTTAGTAGTCATATCTAAACAGAAACCCAATTACAGCTAAAAGCAGAGAATGAAAGAAGAGAAGACTTAATTAGAAACTTAACGGGAAGTTATTAAAACAAAACGAAAGATCTCTAACTGTTGTTCTAGCTGGTGTAATTTTATTAACATTCCATGAGTTTTGCTTTCATGAGAAAATTACATGAGAAACTTAACGGGAAGTTATTAAAACAAAAAGAAAGATCTCTAACTGTTGTTCTAGCTGGTGTAATGTTAGTAACATTCCATGAGTTTTGCTTTATATTGTTTAATGTTTCGATTTAATCGCGTGACAATTGTATTTACTGTGATTATATTCACATTCTTACTCTAGTTTTTATTAAATATATTTAACACACAGCTTGATGGTTGTAGCAAAATCAGGTTCAGTGTGAATATTGTACAATAAGGTGAGGTTATATTTTAATCCACACAATGTTATTATGTAAAGGCGAATGCATATGTAAGTTACGTTTAGTTGTGTGTAGAGACCACGCTTGTTTTCTTTTTAATAAACATAACTGTTTTTCATTTGATATTCTGTTTTATTCTTTGCTGGATCGTAATCAATGAGAATTCAGTATTGATTTCATTATAGAATCATAAAGTCCTGAATCAGATATAATAAAATGTGTTGCTTTTACTAAAACGTTAACTATAGTCGTCATCAGTACATCAGAGTGGAAAATTACAGAACAGAACACCCTCTTAATAAAATGTATAAACGTTTATTTAGGAAAATACACAAATTCCTGAAAACTTGGTGCGTTTTTTTGTGTTTGGTACCGAGTAAATATGAAGCTCACTTTTTAAATGTTGCAATCGAATTTCGTTGTTTTACAAACGTATCATGCCTTACACAGGAACTCATCAGTGGAACCGAATCTAAGAAATCGTAAGCCGAATTTATTAAGAAGAAATGATTTTATTGAAAAGAATTGATTTTATTGAGAAGAAGGGATTTTACTCCGAACAGCAGATGTATCGGAAACAACCAAACAACGTTAGTAATAAAAGGCGCCGAGTTTTGCAATATTTTATCAGTTCTTCAAAAGAAATAACGTGAGTAACTAATTTGTTCTTTGTATGGCTGGTAGTAATTATATTTTTTTGTAGATGAACAAGTCAGCACTTCTACTTTTGCTTCTTATCGGACTTCTTGTCCTTACTGAAACTACTACTGCTTGGGGTCCTCGTCGTCGTCGTAGTGCTCGTCGTCGTCGTGCCCCTTCTGACCAAGAGGAAATGCCACAAATGAACGAAAGTAAGTTTAATTTTACCGTGTTAATTGTAATAGCTTCTTAACGTCTGTAAATGTTAACAGTATAATCAAGTTTAATATAAGTTTTAACATCTGGTGCCGTGGCTCAATGGTGAGCGAGTCTGCCTCTAAGCTAGATAATGTAGATTTCAATGTTCGTCGCTGCTACCAATGTGAACGAATGTGTTTTTGCGCAAGACAGTTAACGGTAATTTTTTTAAATTATCAACATACACAAAACAAAAGATAAAGAAAGTCATTAAAGTAATTACCTACAAAGTTACATACATGGTAACTTATAAGCGGACACAAGGTGTACGAAACAGAACCCCTCTATGTTAACAACTGTCATTGTTACTACGCCATGTTAGTATAACTAAGTTTTATGGATTCAACATGTTAATAAAAATGTTTAAATTTTAGTTCCAGACATGGAGTCCGTTTCAGACGTCGATTTCTCCAAATGGGTTGTTGGATAATCACAATAAGTGCTTATTTATGTTTAAGCTGCAAAAGTAAAGTTTTAATAAATTGAACATCAGCCAATGTACTTTGTGTTGTGTACCAGTCGCCTTGATTTTCCTTAATTTTGTGAATATCTAAACATGCAATTTGCAACACTTCTTCATTAGTGTCTAAAAAACTTTGAAATAACCACTCCCAAAATTTTATACGCTCTCGTAAGCAAGCACGGGTTGTGTAAAAACGAAAAATCATGTTATATGACTGCCGTTGCCCCATCACGCGAAAGTAAACATGTCGCTTATAGAGAGATGAGTAAAATTAATGATAAATCTATTGGTAAAATTATGGATAAATATTTAGGTAAAAATATGGATAAATTTGTGGGTAAAATTATGAATTAATTTATGGGTAAAATTATGTGTAAAATCATGAATAAATTTATAAATAAGATTATAAATAAATTGATGGATTTAATTATGAATAAATTTATGGGTAAAATTATGTATATATTTAGCGGTCTTTTTGAGGTAAGACGACTTCTCACCGCGTAACAAGTGGCCACAATATGTTTTGTACTTCCGGGAAATTAAGCAAGGAAATCTTGATTTCGAATACTATGTGGAATAAAGACAATGTTTGGTGAATGATTTGAATTATTACAGAACCAGATTATTGTCGATTACTAAAAGCCCAATGATCGGTCGGTCGTCATGGTAACTCACAGGATTAGTTCAGTAGCGAACACTTCTGTTATAACGACTGTCGATTTCGGGCCACGCGAAGATAAAGTAAGTTACATTTATTCATTAACAAATGCTGTTACATCGTTTGGTTCAGTAAGAGTTAGAAAATATCTAAAGCTAATGTTGCTTTTAAACGTGACTAATAGCCCGTTTACATGACCAAAAAATTAGGCATATCGTTTTATTTTCGGATAGAGCGGGAAATGTTTGCTGAGTCACTTTTATAAATGGAGAAAGTCAAGTGATTCTTAGCTGTAAGGTGTTTTTCATCAACTCATTCTGCTCTTAAAAACATTTGACATTTGCACAGGTAGGCTCACGGTAGGCACTATTTATATAAAATACTGTGCGAAATGTTAGTCCTGTAGCGCTCATTCCTGTGTGCGTGCGTGTGTGTGCGAAACGCCTCTTTTTATTTGCCTTCTTCTTCCGTTCTCTTTCGTGTTTCGCGTGCGTTCAAAACCGAATCATTACAATATATACAACGAGCAATAAACATCGTCGCTACATTTTGGTGACCTCGACGCAAGATACGTTTTATCTTGCTGGTTAAAAATGACAGAAAGCGCAGTGACTTTGAAACTTCCTACCTTTTGGACAGAACAAGCAAAAGTCTGGTTTCAACAAACAGAAGCTCAATTTGCCTTGAGAAAAATAACTTGCGATGAAACTAAATACTTCTACGTCGTCTCGTCGCTTGATCAAAAAACTGCAAGCAGGTTGGTCGATCTGTTAGAAGAACCACCAAGGGACAATAAATATGGGAAGATTAAACAGCGACTTCTGGATGTGTTTAGTCTCTCTGAATATGAACGAGCGGCAAAGCTACTAAACATAAAAGAGCTAGGAGACAAAAAGCCTTCTGAGCTCATGGATGAGATGTTGTCTCTTATGTGCGGACATACCAATTGCTTTGTGTTCCGCTACATTTTTCTACAAGCCCTCCCTGAAGAAATACGCTTAGTCGTAGCAAAAGAAGACTTTGAAGACCCCCGAGCCACCGCTCTACAAGCCGATGTTCTCTGGAATTCGCAAAGTCACGATTATCACATTTCGAAGGTGAAGAAACGCGATGAAGAACTGCAGAATTTCAAAACAAGAACCCGGACCGCACTAAAACTGTGCTATTACCACGAACGTTTTGGACAAAGGGCTACCAAATGTCAGAAACCTTGCAATTGGCAGGGAAACGAATAAGCCGGTCGCTTTTAACATCATCAGCGACCGGCCGCAGCAATACTTTATTTTACATCCGGGACAGAAATACGTGTCAAAAATTCTTAGTAGACACCGGCGCTGAAATAAGTGTCTATCCTGCGTCTGCGTTACAACGCAGGAGTTCAACACGTGGCAAAGAGCTTTTGGCAGCAAACGGCACGAACATTCCAACGTATGGTTCGAGACAACTCCAATTGGATTTCGCAATCGGCACGTTTTCTTGGACATTTACTCTTGCCAAAGTTACGCAACCGCTTCTCGGCGCAGACTTCTTGCGCGCACATTCGTTGATGATCGACCTCAAGCGTAATCGTCTGCTGCATGCAAAGTTTTTCTCAAGCGTCCCTCTTCAAACTACCAATGAAGCCGCACCGCAGCTGAACACTCTAGTGATAACGTGTTCGCAAGACTTCTCTCTAAATATCCGGACATCACAGCACCAACACTTCCTGCTTCATTACCCAAACACAACGTCGAACATTACATTGCTACAACAGGACCGCCCATACACTCAAAAGCTCGAAGATTATCACCCGAGAAACTTTTGATAGCTAAACAAGAATTTAGGAAAATGCTGGAGATGGGAGTAATTCGAAGATCATCGAGCCCATGGTCATCACCACTCCACATGGTTCCAAAGGACGGTACTGGTTGGCGTCCATGCGGTGATTATCGCAGGTTAAACGCTGTCACTGAACCGGATAGGTATGCATTGCCGCATATCCAGGATTTCTCAGTCGGCTTATCAGGTGCAAAGTTTTTTTCAAAAATAGATTTGGTTCGTGGCTACCACCAAGTCCCTGTCGCAGAGCAAGACATCCCAAAAACAGCAGTCGTTACTCCATTCGGTTTGTTCGAGTTCATTCGAATGCCTTTCGGAATGAAGAACTCTGCACAAGTTTTCCAACGATTGATGGACAGCATTTGCCAATCTATGAAGTTCGCCTTCGTTTACTTGGACGACATACTCATCGCAAGCAAATCATTGAAGCAACACCTTTCTCATCTCAATGAACTTTTCCAACGTTTGTCGGACAATGGCTTAGTGATTAATTTGAAGAAATGTTCTTTTGGGAAACCACATATCGACTTTTTAGGTCATCACGTTGTTGCAAATGGAGCCAAACCACTTCCCCGCAAAGTAGCAGCAATACAACGCTTTCCACGACCTGATACTATCAAAGCCCTGCAACAATTCGCAGGAATGGTAAATTTCTACCACCGGTTCATACCTTCTGCAGCAAGTATCATGCAAGAAATATACAAAGCGTTAGCAAACAAACCTAAACAACTACTTTGGACGAAGGAATTAGAATCCAGCTTCAATAACGCAAAAACTGCGTTAAAAGAAGCGGTAACGCTTGTTCATCCAAAGCCACAAGCGCCAATATCGTTGACAACGGACGCTTCAGACCATGCTGTAGGCGGTGTTTTGGAACAACACGTTGATGGTCACTGGAGACCGCTGGCATTCTTCAGTCGACAGTTACGACCTGCGGAAAAGAAATACAGCACCTTCGACAGAGAATTGCTGGCCCTTCATCTGGCCGTTCGCCATTTTCGTTACTTTGTAGAAGGAACAAAGTTTACAGCATATACCGACCATAAGCCATTAACATTTGCCTTTCAAAAGGCAGCTGATCCTTGGTCCGCTAGACAACAACGACATCTTAGTAGCATATCTGAATATACAACCGATGTTCGATATGTTAAAGGAAAGAACAACGTGGTGGCAGACGCTCTGTCACGTTCTTATGTTTCCGCAATACAGACCCAACCAATCGATCTGGATTTCAGCAAACTAGCTGAACCGCAATGTTGTGACGAAATCACTGCATACCGCACAGCGATGACATCTTTACAGTTCGAAGATATAGCCGTCAATCAATCGCAAGCGACATTATTGTGTGACGTATCTACTGGAACCCCGAGACCAGTAATTCCCACAAGTTGGAAACGGCGAATCTTTGATGCTGTTCACGGGTTATGTCATCCTTCAGTGCGGACGACTCAGAAAATCATAACAAGTAAATTCGTATGGCATGGAATCAAAAAGGAAGTTCGTCTTTGGGCACAACAATGCATACAATGCCAAAGATCCAAAATCCATCGCCACGTCCAAGCACCACTCGAACAAATTGCTGTGCCCGATGCGCGGTTCAGCCACATACACATCGACATCGTTGGGCCATTACCAGAGTCAAAGGGATATAAATACCTGCTAACTATCGTAGACCGATACACCCGATGGCCAGAAGCTATTCCTTTGGAAGAAACCACAACCGTTAGTTGTGCAAGAGCTTTTGCTTATAATTGGATCTCCCGGTTCGGTGTTCCAAACAACATGACGTCTGACAGAGGGCCACAATTCACATCAAGTATGTGGAAAGAAGTTTGTAATATGCTTGGCATCAAGCACCAGTACACCACGGCATTTCATCCCCAGGCCAATGGCCAGGTCGAACGTTTCCACAGACACCTCAAGTCGGCACTGACCTCACGCCTTTCAAACACAAATTGGCGCGATGAGCTACCATGGGTACTGCTGGGAATTCGCACCATGCCGAAAGAGGATTTAAACACCTCAAGCGCAGAGCTGGTATACGGGTCGCCCCTGCAAGTTCCGGGAGATTTCGTCGCCACCGTACACCAAGAACCCGCACCATCAGAGTATCTTCGAACACTGCGCGAAGCACTGGCTAAACTGTTGCCAATGCCTACTACAAAACATTGTTACCGTAAACATTTTATTCCTCGTATGTTATTGCGCAGTTCATTTGTTTTTGTAAGAAAAGATTCCTATAAACCCCCCCTCAATCCTCCATATGAAGGCCCATTTAAGGTTGAACAACGCCACGAAAAATATTTTGTTTTGGACATTGGTGGCAAATCACAAACTGTGTCCATCGACAGACTTAAACCAGCCAATGTTGACCTATCGCAACCCTTACCAATTCCAAACCTTAAAAAGCGTGGTCGGCCTCGAAAAAATTAAGACGTTTCTGGGGGGAGGTGTGTAGCGCTCATTCCTGTGTGCGTGCGTGTGTGTGCGAAACGCCCCTTTTTATTTGCCTTCTTCTTCCGTTCTCTTTCGTGTTTCGCGTGCGTTCAAAACCGAATCATTACAATATATACAACGAGCAATAAACATAGTCGCTACAGTCCTGTGTTTTAAACCTTGTAGTTTTTGCAAGACAACGACAACCGTTAAATACAACATGTGTTTATTCCATGTAATATGTGTAAGACTACGTGTTACCGTGTTTAAAACTTTGAGAGTGATTGCTTTATTTTGGTGGCTGACAATATAAACAATGTAGTAGGGTGGGGGTAGACGGTGCACATTTTTATTTTACATTTTCTTGTCCCATTTGGTTGTAAACTAAGAATATTCAAAGAATTATAAAACTGTATCCCTACGACTTCCATAGACGAACAAAATATTAGATAATATGTGTTAAAGGTGTCCCATATTTCCCCGCCCAACTATATGATATATATATTTTTTTAATATTTTTGCTTAAAACCTTTTTTTCTGTACTCCGCGGTTTCCAGTGTTACTTATTAATTTGGTTCATATAAAATCTGGTTCACACAGTGTAGCAACAAATGCGTTCGGCCAGTAAAACGAAATCAAGAGAATGACCCAACTGTATATTAACAATTGGATTGAAGCACCACCTGGTAAGCGTCTTGTATATAGGCACACTCGGCCGCATGGAGGCAGTTTCAAGCATCTAAATTTAAGAGTGTTGTATTATGTTTCAGAAACATAATACCATTTTTAGAAACAAAATTTTGTTTCAGGTTTATCGAAACTGTTCAGTTTTAAAAAATGCGAAAAAATATGCTCTTTGTTGCCACCTAGTGACATTTTTTTGTACTTAAGTTTTGGAAAGATTATGTATTAATTTGGCTAAAATCTTATGTTTCTGGATTTTGTTTCGGAAACATAATTCAACCGAAGTATTAGGTTTCGATTCCAGGAATTATGTTTCTAGAAACTTTATCTTAGAATTAGAAACATTATACACGCCTGAGAAACGAAAATAGAAACATAATACCGACTCCCTATGCTTAAGTATAGGGTGAACAATTCCATATGTAGGTAACTGCAAATTTTAGTTGCCTGTTGCTATGCTAGTGCTGCTACAGGTGAAAGTATGTAAACATAGGTAAATCGTTCTATTAAATTGGCTTTATTTAAGAATTCGTAGGAAATTAATGCTTACTGTTATAAACGCAACCAAAAATGGCCCTTGAATAATCCGCAGTTAAATATTCCATCTCTGCAGTACTGAGTATAGTAAGTGCCAACCTCATTTTACCAAAGAAAACTACAGTATTCTTTGATTTTACGATGTAAACTGTTCTTGGCAAATGTCGGTAGAAACAAAAGGGCCGAGGTTGAGGGACTTTTTCTGTTATAATGTACGTGTTTGTGACGTTATCGGGCAACCTGTGTATGCTGCTGGAGGCAAAGAACGTAGATATTTACTTGGGCTGGAGCACCTGAGATCTAATTTTAACCTATAAGCAATACGAGCTGCTGCTGGAGGACTGAAGATAGGTAGTTTTAATCTATAACCAATACGTATGCTGTTGGAGGACTGTATTGTTTTTATACGTATTGTTTATACGTTAAAATTACTCCCCCAGTCCTCCAGCAGCGTGCGAATTGTTTAGAAGTTAAAATTACAGCGCCAGTCCCTCAACCTCAGCTATTTAGTTTCTACCGTAAACTAAACGGCCGATGTTAGCATTTTGACCGAATTTTTGTTCCAGACAGTGTTTCCGCTATGCACAAAGTACACGAGGAAAGTAATCGTTAATTAATCGCTAATTGTGCGGTTTTAAATCTGAAAATTTAATTCAAAAATTATAAATATATATTACGATTTAATTTCGATCAAGAAAATAAGGAATAAATACTAGTGTAATGATATGTGGTAATGATGCGTTCGTATGGTACTTTACTGTTTTATATTTTCATAATCTTTATGTTTTGCGTGAACCGTTGTGTTTTTAAGAGTCGATCGCATGGTTTTGTTAAGTGACATTCAGTTTCCCCTTGGTTTTGTTATCGCGTGCACGGGCCGATTGGCAATACAAGATATAAAACTGTACACTAGAATTAAGAATTGGGACAAATGGGGAAAAAAGTCTCGACAAAACAACAACAACAAGAACAAATGTTCGACGAAAAAGGATAAATTACTAACGTGCCCAAAAACAAACATGACAACATAAAGTGTTATATTTATCTCTTCGAAAACGATAGCCATGTTATTTAAAGAACGAGGAGATGGGAATCAACCGCAAAGCAACAATTGTTTAAACACGCTATGGATAAAAGTATGAAAAAGCATCAGTTAAAAAGCGTGGCTGTTGCATCCAATATATGGTAAACTCACACAGAGTTACTCAAATTTAATCAAATATCATAATGGCTGTCATAGTGGCAAACCGCTATTATGGCATAGGACACACAAATCTGCGCCAAGATATAAAAAAAACAAATGGACGTTTAATTGAACGCTCTGTATCGAAAATGAAAAAATAAAAGAAAGAGAGAATTAACCAGAAACTTAACGGGAATTAATTAAAACAAAAGAAACGATCTAACTAATGTTTCAGCTGGTGTAATAAACACTTTAAATGACGTTCGATAAGTTTTGTTCCATGTTGTCACGAGTTTATAAAAGTTTTCATACGTTTTGGTGTTCCTGACAGGTGTAATTGCTGCAACCATTGAAGTCCTGAAATAGACATATTAAAATGTGTTGGTTTTACTAAAACGTAAACTATATTCGTCAGTACATTCACAGTGGAAAATTACAGAAACAGTTTAAAATGCCAGATGTTGGGACAATACATCAAGCCTGACTCTAAACGGGAAGTTATCAAAACAAAACGACAGATTACTAACTATTGTTTGAGCTGGTAAGACGAATCGTTAAATAACGTTATATTTTATAATAGGGTGCTTTTAAAAGGACTTTTAAAATATTTTGTTTATACAGTGGCAGTGTAACACACATCACGTTTATGCTCAATAAAACGAACGATCTCTAACTATTGTTTAAGCTGGTGTAATAAACACTTTAAATGACATTCGATAAGTTTGTTTCATGTTGCTTTGTTTTAAACGCTAGGAAATTCTATTTGCTGTGATTGTAATTACATTTTTACTATCGCTTGAATTAATTATATTAACCCACAACTTGCTGGCTATAGGGAAATCATATGTAGTGTAAATAATTAGCAATAAGATGACATTATTTTATAATCTACAAAATGTAAATATGTAAAAGCCAATGTATTCATAAAAGTATGAAAAACAGCATTAGTTTTTTGGCTGTTGCACCTAATATGGTAAATGGTAAGTTTACACAGATTTACTCAAATTGTATAAAATATCATTGATGGGCGTTATGGCATATCGGAATTATGGCACAAAACTACGCTAAGATAATTAAAAAATAAATAAACGTTTAATTAAACGATCTGTATCGAAAATAGAGAAATAAAAGAAAGAGAGGCTTAACAGGAAGTTATTAACACAAAAGAAACGATCTCTTATTGATGTTGCAGCTGGTGTAATAAATAAACACTTTAAGACATTCGATAAGTTATGTTCTATGTTGACGGAGTGTTTGGAACAGAACACCATCCTAATAAAATGTATAATTGTTCATTTAGGGAAATACGCAAATTCCTGAAGTCAAAAAAGCTGGATCGGTCTTTGCGTTTGTTACCAGCAAACGAGGAGCTCACTTTTTAAATGTTGCAATCGAATTTCGTTGTTTATCAGGCGTATCATGCCTTACACAGGAACTCATCAGTGGAACCGAATCCAAGAAACCGTGCGCCGCACTTATTGGGAAGAAAATATATTATTAAAAAAAAGGATTTTATTGAGAAGAAGGGATTTTACTTCTGAAAACAGATGCATCGGAAACAATCAAACAATACTAGTTATAAAAGGCGCTGACTTTTGCAATATTTCATCAGTTCTTCAAAAGAAATAACGTGAGTAACTGATTTACTCTTTGTATGGCTGGTAGTAATCATGTTTTATTGCAGATGAACAAGTCAGCACTTCTACTTTTGCTTCTCATCGGACTTCTCGTCCTCACTGAAACTACTAGTGCGTTTTTTTGGTCTCGTCGTCGTACTCGTCGTCGCGGTTATAACCAACAGAAAATGCCACAAATGAACGAAAGTAAGTTTTAGATACAAAAAGGAAACATTCTTTTAACCGTGTATTAAAAGTAATTCTTCTTATTTATATGTAAAAGCTAACAGCGTAATTAACTTTAACATACGGGTTCAAGGCTTGTCGCTGCTACCATTATGCGCGTGTGTGTCATTGGGCAAGACACATAACAAACAATTTTTTCAACCCTGTTGTCACTAATGGGTTGGGCTAATTGGCACTCATTTAAAAAATTAAAAATAAAACTATTACCCACGAAGTATATACTTGGTAACAGTTACATTTATTTATTCATTATGATTGTTTAAATCACTAATAAGCAAATTTATTTTTAGTTTCAGACATGCTATCTGAAGAGTTTTTAACCTCGTCTCAACTTGCACAAGAGTAATTACCCAAACGTGTATAAGCTGCACACAACACACTCGTACAATTTTAATAAATTAAACACCAGCAAAACATATACCTATATAAATTCCACTGTTATTTATGTCCTGACATACTTTAGATAGGTTGTTGCTATTAATTCAGACAATGCTGATCTTCTCATACACATACTAAAACATATTTGTGTTTCTGCTAGCTGAGTTCCACAAAAATGTGCTAAGTTTTGGTCGTATGCTTTTAACAAGTATGACATGTGTCAAATGAATGGTTTTATTTGTTTAATTTATTGGTAGTAGGTACTGCAACAATAAATTATTAACAAAAGCAAAATATACAGAACAGTAAAGCCACATGTTAATCTGCACAAAACAGAAGTTTATTCAAACATAAAAGTTTGGGTATCATACCACATACTTTATACAGACAACCAAATACACTTTGACAAAGAAGTCAGAATGGCTTTTACATCACAAACACTGTTTTAATGATGTTTTTCGGAAGTAGCAATAAAGCTCTGACATTATTGAGCACGGTAGTGGTCATATAGATCCTTTTTCGTCGAACAGTTGTTCTTGGCTTTGTTGTTGTTGTTGCTGATAGGGCGATTTTTGCCGCACTTATTCTAATTTTCAATTCTAGCATTTTTCCTTAACTTCTTGATTGAAATCAAATCGTAATATATATTTATAATTTTTAGACTGAATTTTCAGATTTAAAACCGCACAATTAGCGTGTGTGCATCGAAGCGTAGACGAGGGCCTTTTTCTTATCGTTAACTTCGGTATAAACACCGCGTCTTTCGTTTCTTCGCTCTTTTAGTTTACCACTCGCAATAAATCATTATGCAGCCGCCACAGTATGAATAATATTAACTTCTAACATTATCTATAATACTGCGTGATTACGGTTTATCCAAATTCACAAAAACAAACGTCTTTAGGCGACGACAAGGTTAACTAGTGTAAGTTTACATGTCAACACATGGTACAGGAGTTGTACAAAGCGTATTTACACATATTCTTTACCGAACTTTCAATCGTTATACGTCTTAAGTTTAATGAGTTATAATACACCAATTAAATTCATTATAACAAAAACAAACGTCTTTAGGCGACGACAAGGTTAACTAGTGTAAGTTTACATGTCAACACATGGTACAGGAGTTGTACAAAGCGTATTTACACATATTCTTTACCGAACTTTCAATCGTTATACGTCTTAAGTTTAATGAGTTATAATACACCAATTAAATTCATTATATCTACTGCTCCACAGTCACCAATGGCGACTGAAACCCGCTTTGTTTGTTACTTTTGATTTGTTTTTGATCGATCTCAGTCGACCATTGCAGTGATAGGGGTAATTAATACTATGCAAATTAGTTTATACCGTGCTCATGCATTAGATCTGTGTTCTCTTGTTAAATAAAGCAGCAAGTGTTTCTGTCGCATAATCGATCATAATAAAACATAAACATGTTAGCTTGTTAAACCATCATCAGTAAAACTTCATTCTTCCTGTTTCACAAGATGTTGTTCTCGTGGTGTTGATGGTTACTGAATGTAAGTTTTAATGAATGCATTAAAGTCCATCCAGGCATACTAACCTTTTTCTCATCTGCATTATTTAATCTTCCATCACTTCAGTCACTCTACCATTTTGAATTCAATGCATAATTTTTGTTGTTCTTTTGTTGCCAAATGTGTTGAACAATCCCCCAAGACAATTCATAATAGAAAAAGTAGTTTGACTTTAAACTACTACTCTGATTATTGTGTTATTTGACTGGTACATGTACAAGCAAGTGCCCTTGCAAATAATGGTGGTCTATCTCCTCTATAGGGTAGTAAAATTTGAAGTACTGGTGAAGAACGCTCCCAACAACATTGTGGTACTATATTTAGGTATCGTTACAGATTAGGCAATACACATGTGGTTGGAAAATTTTTCAGTAGCACAAATTTTGCTTGTAGACTATAGAAAGCTGGTTTTTACCTATTTCAAACAGCAAAATCTGCATTTGTCGGGTAAATTTTAATTAATTTATCATGTTAATTCATGGGAATTTGTTGCCAGATGTACACGCACTCTGCTACTACAATATTCGATGCAAAAACATTACGTTAACTGTATAACCAGTCCTGAACATCAACATTTCCGATTGTTCAATCCAACTCGATCGCTAAATCCGACCCGTAAACCACTAGTCTGAGCGGATTGAAGATCGGTCGGCTTCAATCCGACTCGCCTTTTTCTCTTCGCCGAAAACGAGAGTAGCGGATCGATGAGTCGGATTCGGATACTTATGCCGTCATGTAAACAGGGCAAGTGTCTTTTTTTCGCGAGTCGCTCCCGTTTACTGTAGGAGTTATATTTACCTTAATACCTCAAGACGTTGTTTAATTTTTCAAACATTTAACCGCAGTTACCTTCTAGGCTTACATCTTTCCGTTGCCATTATATGCCGAACATGTCATTGAGCACGTAGTGGTCATATAGATTCTTTTTCGTCGAACAGTTGTTCTTGTTGTTGTTGTTTTTGCGGGACAAAGTCTGGCATTTATTCTTTATTCGCTTGATTGAAATCAAAACGTAATATATATTTATAATTTTTAGAACCAAATTTTCAGAATTGAAATCACATAATTAGCGACTAGTTAACGATTACTTTATTGTTTGATCAAATGCCCCTAATTCAAAATGGACCTTAGACTTTATTTAAATGATTGTACTCTATAAAGTATTTTAAACTAAGCATAGTTTTATAAACGCTACTGCATATGATCACCTAACTAAAATTACCAATTACATTTATGTATGTTTAAGGCGCTAATTCGTACTTAAAATGTAGTTTAATTCCCAATTATATCATTTATTCTTTAATCTGTTGAATGAAGTCAAATTATGATATATATTTATAGTTGCTAGACCAAATTTTCAGATTTAAAGCAGGACATTTAGCGTGTGTGCGCCGAAGCGTAGACTAATGCTTTTTTCCTATCGTTATCTTCCTTCCGTATAAACACCGCCTCTCTCGTTTCTTCGCTCTTTCAGCTTACGGCTCGCAATAAATCATAAAATACTACCTGATCACGGTTTATCCAAATTCACAAAACAAACATCTTTAAGCGACGACATAAAGGTTAACTAGTGTAAGTTTGTATGTTAACACATGGTACATGAGTTGTTCAAAGCGTACTTACACTTATCTTTTACCGAAGCTTCAATTCTTCCCAACAGGTTTATTTGCAACATGTTATAACATGTTTTTATATATTTTTCCTAAAGATGTTTGACAGGGTAAATATAAGCTGCGTATCGCTTGCAACAAAACATAATTGTCCAAACACATTGAAAGGTTAATGTGTTTGCTCGATTTTGGAAACACAATAGTATTAAAGACCACTCGTTCTTTCCACGAATAAGATCATCTATATTAACGTTTAAATTATACGTGCCCATTTATTAAAGCTTGGTCCCTTTGTTTAAATAAAATTTGGGCATGAGTCACAGCCCAGATTCTTACTTTACGAAAACAAATTGTTTGTAGATGCGAATATATAGGTTACAAACAAAAATATCACAAAGGCGTTAATTGCCCTCTCTCTATCTATCTCTCTAAATATATATTTATATATCTTTATACAACTGCATAGAATATAGAGTGTCACTGTAAAAAGTGGCGTTATTTACTCCCCATTGTTTTCCGATGCCGATGCGATTCTTTTCTTCTTTGTTTGGTAAGCGAGGCTGATTTTCAGCGCGTGTGTATTTGATTCTGTTCGTCCTCAGTTTCATTTCACGACGACTGCACAGTGTACGTCTACCGTCTACGATTATGTGGATGCAAATAACAACTGCGTTCGTGCTGTTTTAAGTTTCCAGTTTTAATCTTTTTTTCCTATTCTGTTTGAATGAGGGGCTTAAAATTTGCATTGTAATTTAAAAGGTATCACAACTGGAAAACTCCCTTTGCTAACGCCACTCTGCTTGAACGCTAATGTTGAACATTCCTTGATTGCTTGCCATACCCAAAGTATCATTTAAATCATATTAATTTTGCCTGTTAAAATAAAGTGTCTCATACTCTTTTAATGTAACGGACGATACTCGCGTGTTTAGATTCATCCTTTCATGGCAACCGTTTCAACACGTAGTCATGTCTAGACGGGAAATCTTTAAGAGCGTCGAAACTGCGTTAAGAGAATTAAGAAGCAAATAAACGTTTAAAACTTTGGATGACGCTCTCTGTTGCAGAAAGAAAGGGAGAATTAACCAGAAACTTAAAGGGAAGTCATTAAAACAACGTCAACGATCACTAACTAATGTTCTAGCTGGTGTAATAAACAGTTTAAATGACGTTCGATAAGTTTTGTTCTATGTTGTCACGACTTAATAAAAGTTTTTATACGTTTTGGTATTCCTGACAGGTGTAATCGCCGCTACCATTGTGAGTGGGAGTATTTGTTCTAACATAGGTACATTCGTGGTATCTCGTAAGCGGGCACGGTGTGTTTGTAACAAAACACCCTTCTAATAAATGTATAAACGTTTATTTATAAAAATACACAAATTCCTGAAGCAAAACTTGGTGCAGTCTTTGCGTTTGGTACTGAGCACGTTTGGAGCTCACTTTTTAAACGTTGCAATCGAATTTCGTTGTTTATCAGGCGTATCATGCCTTACACAGGAACTCATCAGTGGAACCGAATCCAAGAAATCGTGCGCCGCTTTTATTGAGAAGAAAAGATTTATTGAAAAAGAGGGAATTTTATTGAAAAGAAGAGATTTTACTCCTGACAGCAGATGCATCGGAAACAATCAGACAACGCTACTTATAAAAAGCGCTGAGTTTTGCAATATTTCATCAGTTCTTCAAAAGAAATAAAGTGAGTAACTGATTTGCTCTTTGTACGGCTAGTAGTAATTATGTTTTATTGCAGATGAACAAGTCAGCACTTCTACTTTTGCTTCTCATCGGACTCATCGTCCTCACTGAAACTACTAATGCGATGTGGGGTAGTCCTAGACCTGACCAACAGAAAATTCCACAAATGAACGAAAGTAAGTTTATAACTACGAAAAGGCTTTAACTATATGTACTATCGTTTTAGGACCCGGTGAATGATAGTAGCTGCATATTCACCTGTAAAAGTAACAACCTAATTAAGTTAAAGTTATGTATCTTATCTTAAAAAATGCCTAACGACAATTACTCTAACCCAGAGGTCTTATTGGTTATATTTTTGAAGAGGGTAAATATTTATAATGTGTTAGTATTAATATTAGTAAGAAATAAATACAAATTATGTTTTCCAAATCGTCGGCCAAATACCTAAAAGTGAAAAATGACAAGAGATCTAAGATCTAATGAATAAGCACGGCTTAAACTAATTAGTTCAATATAGAAGAGTAGGGGAAGATGGGACACCTTTAACACATAATATCTTAATATCTTGATCGTGTTTTAAACAATTAACAACAGTCCATGGGAGTCGTGAGAATACGGTTTATAATTCTTTGAATGTTCTTTGATTACTACCATATCCTGCACCCTACTATATTAATATACCCTTTTACTACAACGGTCGACTGGGATCGATCAAAAGCAAATTTAAAGTATCCGACAAAACGGGTTCTAGTCTCCATAGTTGACTGTGGAGCAGTAGGCAGAATTTATTTATACATGTATTATATCTCATGAAATTTAAGCGGTATAGGGATTAAAGCCTTGGTACAGAATATGTGTAAATACGCTTTGTACAACTCTTGTACATGTGTTGACTTGTAAACTTGTACTAGTTAACCTTGTCGTTGCTTAAAAACGTTTGTTTTCATTATTTTGGATAACCGTAATCACGCAGTAATTGGGTAATGTTTCCACAATAATTATTAAATTGAATATTATATACCAAGTTTATATTAGAACCTATATTTTAAATGTTAAAACAACCGGTATACGCAATTTCTAGCCTTATTTTGTTTACAAGAACGAAGTAAACACAGGCCAACCATGCATTTGTATGGGCGATTCAGGCTGGCATCCACAATGGCGGACACATGCGCCATTTTTCTAACTTGACGTTGGGTACGCATGCGATTATAAATAAGTTTCATTGAACAAAAATTAATTCTTAGTTTCAGACATGGAGTCCGAGGACGTTTTGAAAACCATATTGATTCATGCGTAAGCTGCAATCGTACGATGTTGATAAATTGAACACCAGCAAAACATATACCTTGTGTTGTGTACAAGTCTCTGTATTCCTTTGTTTTAAACTCAGTGAATATATAAACGTGCAACCAATGTTTAAAAATCGATACGTTAGCGGGTAAAACAATTCAAAAATAGCAACCACAAAATTAAAAAATTGTGTTATAATGACAACCGCGTTGCCCCGTCGTATTTTCTTAGTTGTTTTTTTTCGATGCCTTTTAGGCGTTAAGTTTTAATTTAAAGGTATATAAAAATTGTTAACGGCAATTGTTACAACCTTAACGGCAATTGTTACAACCCGGTAGTCACTAATGGGTTATTCAAATTAACAGCCGTATAAAAAAATTATCACCCCCAAGTTACATATGTGGTAATGTAGCGGCCCGTCGCAATATTACGTCACACGAATTCTTTTGTCCCCAATATTGACACAAATGTTTGACGTCTCGCGCTAACCTTCCAATAACGCAGCGGATACACCCTGCAGTTAACCGAGTTAGCGCCGATGCTCCCATTGTGTCCTATGCATTATAACCTCGTTATCGCCATTTATCACGCCGGTTCGTCTGACACCCGAAATTTCTTTTTCCCTTCAAACTAATTCCCTGCTATATATACTGTTGTGTAATCGCCATTTAAGAAAAGAGAAACGAGAACTAAACGAGATAACAACGAGAGACAGAACAATATAACGATACGAAGCATATGAACAAATAAACATAGTTACTGTAACTGAGGGTACAGAACCGTGTGATTCCGCCATGCGAGGATTAATAAGTTACATACGTGGTAACCAAAGTTAGTATAGACCAAGTTAGGAAAGGGCGCTCGTGTTCGCCATTACGGAGCCCACAGAGCGTGAATCGCCAATACAAATGCATGGTCGGCATGTGTTCATTTAGTTCTTGTAAGCGATACAAAGCTAGAAAATACGTATAGCGGTTGTTTTAACATTTAAAATATAATTTTTAATATAAATCTTGTTATATAATATTAAATCTAGGAATTAATGTGGAGTAAATGAATATTTTGACTGGTTTTCGGCGTACAGTGTAGTTTAAGAGGGTACTTCACGTTGGCGATTAAGACAAGCAGCAATCAGCTTAGTTTACATAATAATATATGATCATACCTACGAATCTAAAGTGTTCGCGTTTTCCGATTTCATAAAAACCCGGAACGCAGAAAAGGTAGCTTACTAATTCAAGCAGAGGACCAAAAATAGTAACCCAGCATTGTTTTTCTCAATGTCACTTCGATATTAGGCAAATCTTACAAAGATACCTTAAGTTTCGTGACCGGGTATACGTGTTAAGTTTGTGAGCCATAAAGTAAAATCACGGCAATTTACATGCAAACCTGCAGCTAGATACACCAGTTTATGGTAATGTTATGTGTTTTTGTTTGTATTTTTATATTTTGAACATGTTCTTTTATGTTTTTGGTTAGTAAACTAATATTTTTGTTTTTTACTCTTTAATCGATTGAGTGTTCAATAAAAGTTGATTATTTTTGTGAGGTTTATTATTGTAATAAGATATAACATTAGTAGAAAGCCATTTTTACGCGCAGAAGTGCTTGGTTTTTAAAAAATCGCAATATTTAAACGATAAACCTGCACCCAGCAATGATAAAATGCTATGCCGTGGGCTCCGTAATGGCGGCGACTATGACGTCATAGACGCGGAGACAATTGATAACAAGACTCGTTGTTTTACAATCCTTTTCCTAACTTGGTCTATACTAACTTTGGTGGTAACTCGTAAGCGGGCATGAAGTGTTTGAAACAAAACACCCGTGTTATAATGGTTGTCATTATTTACAAGAACTCAGCAACTGTTTGCATATAAGTTACACCAACATTTGTTCAGCAAACCCTGGGATGAAGCGAGTTCCATATTATTATTGATCTGTAACATTAATATTATATATAAAAATATAGTAGAGGAAGACAGGATACCGTTGGGATAAAGGTAAAATGAAAAATAGTTGGGGTAAGATGAGATAACGTTGGGGTAAGATGGGACATTGTTGCTCGCCAATGAATTTTGGTCACGATGGCGGAAAGAGTTCCTGCTTAGTCTCCAACAACAAGCAAAATGGGCAAAATCTCGACCAGATTTAAAGGTCGGCGATGTGGTGCTGGTAGTAGACGAGAACTTAAGCATAAACTTATGGAAGATGGGTCGCATCGTAGAGGCGTTGCCAAGTAGAGACAAATTGATTCGCCATCTGCGAGTCATGATTTGTCATGTCGCCAACACTAAAGGGAACTTGACACAAACTTGTTCGATTTTAGAGCGGCCGGTACACAAACTATTACTACTAAACAATGAAACCAACGAATAGATGTTCACAAATAGATTCCCCGATGTGGAGCCCTAAAATTATATATTTTGATCGCGAAAATTTATGTATTATGATTGTGAAGTTTAATTATGTTGGTGTAAATGTTCATGTTATAGTTGGTAAACATTTAAGGGAGCCATGTTACTGCCGCAGTGGCGTAGCTGTTTTGTTTAATAATAGTCCCTTCCGTTCTGTTCCATTGATTAACGACACAGCGAATATCTTGAAGGCGTGATGCATTTTCCTATGTAGAATTGTTAGCGACTATACACGCCAAATTGCAGGTATTGTTTTGTGCATTGTTTATGTTAATGATGATTGTTGTATAGTTATTCGTTTATATTTGTTTTATAGTTACCGCAAATAAAGGACCAACAGGAGAGCCTCGAAAGCGCGTAACTGCTTTAAGCAATCTGAAAGAGGCACCAACGAAGCACGTGCCGAAACAAATTATATTTTATTGCAGATGAACAAGTCAGCACTTCTACTTTTGCTTCTCATCGGGCTTCTCGTACTCACTGAAACCACAACTGCAATGTGGGGTAACCGTGCCTAAAGAGACAGCAGTAGTGTCTGAGAAAATGAGCGCATTTTTGCAACACAACCTGAAATATCAATCGCATTCCCAGTATCCAGCTGATTGTGCCAGTAAGAGGAGTGACGTCAGATCAGCTCACAGCTTCACATGGTTTCGTGGTCCTCCATTCTTCTGGGAGGCAACCGTTTCATCACGTAGTCATGTCTAGACGGGAAATCTTTAAGAGCGTCAAAACTGCGTTAAGAGAATTAAGAAGCAAATAAACGTTTAAAACTTTGGATGAACGCTCTCTGTTGCAGAAAGACAGAGAGAATTAACCAGAAAATTAACGGGAAGTCATTAAAACAACGTCAACGATCACTAACTAATGTTCTAGCTGGTGTAATAAACAGTTTAAATAACGTTCGATAAGTTTTGTTCTATGTTGTCACGACTTTATAAAAGTTTTTTATACGTTTTGGTATTCCTGACAGGTGTATTCGCTGCTACCATTGTGAGAGGAAGTATTTGTTCTAACAAAGGTACATTCGTGGTATCTCGTAAGCGGGTACGGTGTGTTTGGAACAGAACACCTTCTTAATAAAATGTATAAACGTTTATTTATAAAAATACACAAATTCCTGAAGCAAAAACTTGGTGCAGTCTTTGCGTTTGGTACCAGCAAACATGGAGCTCACTTTTTAAATGTCGCAATCGAATTTCGTTGTTTATCAGGCGTATCATGGCTTACACAGGAACTCATCAGTGGAACCGAATCCAAGAATTCGTGCGCCGAATTTATTGAGAAGAAAAGATTTATTGAAAAAGGGGAATTTTATTGAAATGAAGGGATTTTAATCCTGACAGCAGATGCATCGGAAACAATCAAACAACGATAGTTATAAAAAGCGCTGAGTTTTGCAATATTGTATCAGTTCTTCAAAAGAAATAACGTGAGTAACTGATTTGCTCTTTGTATGGCTAGTAGTAATTATATTTTATTGCAGATGAACAAGTCGGCACTTCTACTTTTGCTTCTCATCGGACTCATCGTCCTCACTGAAACTACTAATGCTGCATGGTGGTCTCGTCGTCGTCGTCGTCGTTATAACCAAGAGGAAATACCACAAATGAACGAAAGTAAGTTGATAGATACGAAATAGCAAACCGTTTTTAACCGTGTAATAAGTGGTTAAAAATGTGTTACTAGTTTTTGAAGATCCAAAATTATGTTTCCAAATTGTGCGCTATACATATAAACAAAAAATAAAAAATATCTAAGTAGTAACTTGAAAGCGGACACGAGGGTTATGAATCAGAACACCCGTGTAACAACACTGTCGTTAAGTTACATTTATTCAATATAATGTTTTAAACTGCTAGTGAGAAAATTTATTTTAGTTCTAGATATGGAATCCGAGGACGGTTTCACTTGGTATAACCGTGGATAAGAATAACTACTTAATCGTGTATAAGCTGCAATCGTACGATTTTAATAAATTGAACATCAGCAAAACATATACCTTGTGTTGTGTACAAGTCTCTTCTTTGTTCCGTTATATAACCGCCAAGGTTCTATGGCAATTATTTTCTTTTATGGTTGTTGCATTAGTCAACGCATCTCTTTTTAGTTTATCAACGGATGGTTTTCTGTATAACAAATAAGAACGAATAAATAACGCGCAACGTTAAAGGAACAACAAAGTACTTACAAACTGTTTGCAGCTATTAATGTGATACCATCATTATTTAGGGCACATAAACTAAACTTACACGCACGAACACAAATACACGCTTCATTGAACTTACATACGACTAACCGTAAAGCAAATGCGGGTAACAAAGTAGGTTCGAACTTAAAGTTAACTAATCATATTTACGTATATCTTGCGATAACACGTTACATACATGTTTCTGGATAAAATCTATTGTTTCTGGATAAAATCTATTTTCTAAGAGCTTTAAACAGTAAACAACACTCTTAAAGTGCGCTTTTGGGCGTTTAAATACTGATAGTTATACGCAATTTTACATTAAATGTTTGTTGAAAAAAGTAAACTTTTAGTATTATTCGAATCTTAATTTGGTAGGAAGCTCTACTTAATATAATTGTTCAAGGCTCGTAGCTGCTACTATTGTGGGCGTATGTGTCTTTGGGCAAGACACTTAACGGCAATTGCTCCAACCTTGTGGTTCATAATGGGCTGTCCAAATTATTACCCATATATAAAATTAAAAGAATCCCCTAAAAACTAAACACCCACAAAGTAATATACAGGGTAAATCGTCAGCTGGCACGAGATGTATGAACACCAGTATTATAACGACTGTCGTTTTCTGGCCGTGCACATTCATCAACCCCTGATCTAGTGCTCACAGAGTTGTACGTTTCTTGTGTAAATAAATACAGTAAACATTTGGTGCTACGATAACTACGAAAAGCAATATTTGAATGAAAAGATGTCTTATCTTCCGCCAACCTATATATCCCTTATCATACAATTGGTTGAACTTAATTTTAGTCTGTTATAAGGTGTTACTGCCGCAGTGGCCTAGCAGTTTTGTTAAATAGTAGTCTCTTCCGTTCTGATTCATTGACTGACGCTACAGCGAAGATTTTCTTTTACGTCATAGCCACGTATCCTGTTCTTTTTCGCTACAGCGAACTTCTTTCTTTTCATCATAGCCACAAATCGTTTTTATTTTTCATATTCAAGAGTAACCGTCATAAAGGCGTGGTGTATTTTCCGTTGTAAAATTGTTAGCGACTACACGCCAAATTGCAGGTGTTATTTTGTGGATTGCTTAGCAATGACGATTGTTGTATAGTTATTCGCTTTAATTTGTTTTATAGTTACCGCAAATAAAGGACCAACAAAGGAGAGCCTCGAAAGCGCGTAACTGCTTTAAGCAATCTGAAAGAGGCACCAACGAACCACGTATCGAAACAGTAACTGCAATCGCCCCATTGTTTTCCGATGCCAATGCGATTCTTTTCTTCTTTGTTTGGTATGCGTGGCTGATTTTCATCGCGTGTGTATTTGATTCTGTTCGTTCTTAGTTCCATTTCACGACGACTGCACAGTGTACGTCTACCGTCTACGATTATGTGAATGTAAATAACATTTGCGTTCGTGCTGTTTTAAGTTTTGTTTCCAGTTTAATCTTTTTTCCTATTCTGTTTGAATGAGGGGCTTAAAATTTGCATTGTAATTTAAAAGGTATCACAACTGGAAAACTCCCTTTGCTAACGCCACTCTGCTTGAACGCTAATGTTGAATATTCCTTGATTGCTTGCCATACCCAAAGTATCATTTAAATCATATTAATTTTGGTTGTTAAAATAAAGTGTCTCATACTCTTTTAATGCAACAGACGATACTCGCGTGTTTAGATTCATCCTTACATGGCAACCGTTTCAACACGTAGTCATGTCTAGACGGGAAATCTTTAAGAGCGTCGAAACTGCGTTAAGAGAATTAAGAATCAAATAAACGTTTAAAACTTTGGGTGAACGCTCTCTGTTGCAGAAAGAAAGAGAGAATTAACCAGAAACTTAACGGGAATTCTCTAAAACAACGTCAACGATCACTAACTAATGTTCTAGCTGGTGTAATAAACACTTTAAATGACGTTCGATAAGTTTTGTCCCATGTTGTCACGACTTTATGAAAGTTTTTATACGTTTTGGTATTCCTGACAGGTGTAATCGCTGCTACTATTGTGAGTGGAAGTATCTGTTCTACTATAGGTACATTCGTGGTATCTTGTAAGCGGGCACGGTGTGTTTGGAACAAAACACCCTTCTAATAAATGTATAAACGTTTATTTATAAAAATACACAAATTCCTGAAACAAAAACTTGGTGCAGTCTTTGCGTTTGGTACCAGCAAACGAGGAGCTCACATTTTAAATGTTGCAATCGAATTTCGTTGTTTATCAGGCGTATCATGCCTTACACAAGAACTCATCAGTGGAACCGAATCCAAGAAAGCGTAAGCCGCATTTATTAAGAAAAAAAGATTTATTGAAAAGAAGGGATTTTAATCCTGACAGCAGATGCATCGGAAACAACCAAATAAGTTAGTAATAAAAGGCGCCGAGTTTTGCAATATTTCATCAGTTCTTCAAAAGAAATAACGTGAGTAACTGATTTGCTCTTTGTATGGCTAGTAGTAATTATGTTTTATTGCAGATGAACAAGTTAGCACTTCTACTTTTGCTTCTCATCGGACTCATCGTCCTCACTGAAACTACTACTGCTCAGTGGTTTAATCGTCGTCGTCGTCGATATAACCAAGAGGAAATACCACAAATAAACGAAAGTAAGTTGATAGATACGAAATAGCAAACCGTTTTTAACCGTGTACTAAGTGGTTAAACATGTGTTACTAGTTTTTGAGGATCCAAAATTATGTTTCCAAATTGTGCGCTATACATATAAATAAAAAAGTATCTAAGTAGTAACTTGAAAGCGGACACGAGGGTTATGAACCAGAACACCCGTGTAACAACACTGTCGTTAAGTTACATTTATTCAATACAATGTTTTAAACCACTAGTGAGCAAATTTATTTTTAGTTCTAGATATGGAATCCGAGGACGGTTTCACTTGGTATAATCGTGGAAAAAATCGTGTATAAGCTGCAATCGTACGATTTAAATAAATTGAACACCAGCAAAACATATACCTTGTGTTGTGTACAAGCAACGGTACACATACACGTTCGGAATGTGGTAATTCCCCGTTATAAATTTACGCCTCTAAAATGTCATCTGTTCACCGCGTCACGCTTGATCAGGTATCGGCCGCGACGACAAACATTGCAAGCATCAGTAATAATAATAACAATAATAATGGAATTCAATAGGTTGTAAGCTTTATGTTCAGCACCATATTGTACCAACAGGTATCTTTAATCTATATTATATAAGTAAGAGTAATAATAATAATTAACATGGATGAATTGGCGGAAAATCTTGACGAGATATTGGAAACAGTGCTGATAGTAGACTTTGAGGACACATCACCAACCATAAAAAAGAAAAAGCGGAGTCCGAAGTCAAAAAAACAATTTGAACTACTAACTGAAGCAAAATTAATGCAGTTTGTAGAAATTTCAATTAACACATTAAAATCCGTTTTTCCAAATTACAACATTGAAGTTTTCAACCAAAGTTATGTAAAGAATATTGTTTTACTCTACAATTCGAACAAAACAGCAAACCAATTTTCAAAATGTTACATTCAATTGCTAAAATCTGATCTTCCAATTGACCTAAGAAGCTTGTTGATAAATTTATTATCACATTTAATGCAATATCGATTATGCAAAATATCCAAACAAATTTTAAATACAACTGAATTAACAAAAGTTGAAGTTGAATTAGCCAGTTACGTGGGTGGAAGAATGGTAAGAACTCTGTTTCATCGCACTAAAGAAACTTTCTATCACGCACTTAAAGAGCCAAGCACCGATCATCTTTGGCATTTAAATGAAATTGGTGTATTCTTTTTTGTTGAAATGGAAAAAAAAGTAAAACAATTGCTGTCTCTTACCAAAACTGAACTGGATGCTGAGCTAGTAACTTCACAACTTTTGGAGGAAATTGGGATGGAACAGGTTGAAACAAAAATAGAACAACTGCACGAAGTCCAAGAATATGAGGTTCAAATGAAACTATTGGAAGGCATGCTTCAAAAGTATGTTCGATTTAGAGGCCATGCATTCGCAAAGCACTTTACAAATTTGTTTACTGCAAGCAAGAAGCAAAGTAGTGGCAAAGGACAACGGACATCATTTCGAGATGATTTATTACAAAGTTCAAAGTAAAAAAAGGTGGATGTTCAATGTAATGATTGTAAGCCAAGACATACCACTATAAATCAAAATATTACATTACCTATTTTAACAGTTTTATAACAATACCACTTATGATTTAACATTGAAACCGGAAGACAGCTTAATAGATTTAATTACATTTGCTGCATTTGCTCTTTCTGCAAACTGAACTCTGTTTGGATTACGGTTGGGTCCATGCGATCTTATTTTTCCAAAAAAGCCTTCTAAAACATCTTGAGAAATTCGTTTTACGATCACATATTTAGCTCCTCTTTCAAGCAATTCTCTTACTATCCCAATAATCGAGCGGGCAGTGAATTTTAAACCCGCCAGAGTTTCGCTTGACAAAATCATTTTCTTTTTTTCAGGTTTGCTAAATTTGTCACCATTTCTTTTCACCCGGTCTTCAATATTCTGCTCCCAATTGTCAAAATAAGCAATAAAAGAATTTTCCAACCATGTAAGCCTGGCATCAACAGAGGATTTAAATGGTGCCATGTTAGGATTTCTATGACCAATTGTGCTATTGCATATATCAAAAAATTTGTCCATCAGCAGAAAAAACTCACTCATAACAGGATGCTGGTGTTCTTTGAGGCAGTTACCCACCGTGCGAGACAGGACTTGAGCAGCAAGGCTTACTTTCATTTTATCAAAACTATTTGGATAGATGTGACGAAACGTTATCTTGTGCAGTTTTGTGAGATTTTCACTGGATGAGTCGCATTCATCATGATAAACGTTTTTAACAATATCCCACGTCATGTCCCCCTTGTTCCACAAATACCTCGGTGCTAAAGTTACTGCCTTGCTTCCCAAAATATTGTTGCGTGTTGTTTTAATCAAATGACTGGGGTCGCTCACCATGTACAAGTACCTGAAAATGTAAAAATACAAACACCTAAATAAAAATACAACATAAAAGCTTATCATACCTTTTTGGGTCTATTGGATGAACTGTTCTAAAATCTTGACTACCATCAGAAACAGAAATAATCAAAAACATAGATCGATTCACATGACAGCCATCACCTGAAATTTATGATTCAATAGTTAACTTTACACGCCTCTCAAAAAAATAATGCTGAGTTAGGACTACAACCGTTTATTCATTATTATTATACATCCCGATTTACTCTAATATAGACAGCATGTAAAAGAAATCCATACCTATCAGCACCATTGGCCAAAGATTTGACAGTCTGTGTAGAAGATCCATGACATTTAACACAATAGCAGCAAGCATATTTGCATTTAGACCATCTGTACCATAATGACCAACAAGATGTGAAATTTCATTATTTGTAATTCCTGGGTAGAAATTACTAGTATTATTATACATTATTTTTTGTCAATTCAAAGACTGCCAACCTTTAACATAAATACCCAAAACATGTGTGGCTAGACTGTTGCTCTGGTTAATGTTTTCTCCAACAGCAATACCATCAACGAAACCAATGAACTTCTTAGAGTTTGCCTGGAAGACCAGTTCTTCTACAACAAATGAATATTTTCTATTTACATCTTTTAGCTTAGCACATCAAAAATATTTACTCGTGGGTGGCTGTAATTGTTTATAGCTGAAGGTAATAATATTCCAAATTCTTTTTTTTATTTACATACCGGTATATATAGCACTAATGTCAGTACTGCACAAACCAACTTCAATCTTTGTTACCTTTAATGGACATTTCATCAAAAACAACAGAAACTTGGTGATCGTGGTCTTCAATCGAACCAGGAGTGTGCAGAGATTTTAAAAGATCAATATTGATTCCACTTTCATTTTTCATGTTATTTCTGTTAAATACTTTTGTAAGTGGTTGTTTGCTACAGTGTGTTAGAAACACACCTGTACTTCCTCAGGGTTCTTTCTGAAGGTAGCTTAAGAATACCAGAATCTTTTAAAAGGCAGTAGCTTCTCCGACTATGCGAATAAAGAAGTAACGCATATCTAAACAGCAATTAGGAATATCTTGTAAGTGTGGCTTGTAATTTATCAAAAATAAATATAAACCTCATTAACTCGGGATGGAATCGATATCCTTTATTTTCGCGCTTGTTTAGTTTTTTCTGTTCGGACCAAAACAATTGATGAAAATCATCAACTTTCCCTTGACTTTGTACTGAAAATAACCAACAATAGTATGAAAAGTGTAATAATAAATCAATCAACAACTTACCTTCATTAAAACAGTCATTGATATCGTTATAGTCGTTTTCCGTGACGGAAACATACAAAGATTTTTCATCAAGTAAATCAGCCACTTTTTTCTCCAGATCTTGTATTCTGAAATAATTTGACATTGATAATTGATATTATCGATATACATATATATACAGTACTAACATCATATTTTTTTCTTTAATTGTATATTTTATTCTATTGGACAAATTCGAACTTGAAATCTTTTTCAAAGGTATGTTCTTGGTTTGATTCTCATAGCTTTCCTTGTCCTGTTTTTTCTTTCTTAACTTAGCATTCATGGCAACACAGCTCCCGCAGTGATTATCAATACCATGAACAACAGATAGAACGCAAGATGTACTCCTATAAAAACATCAATTTAATGCAAATTATGGGTCTTTTTTCTATATTCTAAAATGAATCTATCCTTGCAATTTTTTGTTGTGTTGTAATATTTGATAAAGGCATAAAACATCCCTGAAAGATCCTTACTAAACTGAAACTATACCTTTTTGCTAAAACCTTCTCTTGAGAGTGTTCACCAAATGGTGTTGGTTTACACTTCACTGAATGTAGAACAACTTCATTAAAATATTTTGAATATTCAATGTCTAATCCAGCACATATCTTCATTTTTGTTACATTTGCAATAAAAACAGCAACTGTAAAACACTGAACATCAAAATTAATCTTGCCCTGCCAACCATAATAATAATAGTCAACTTCAAATTGGCTGTTGATAAATAGCTCATGCTCTGGCTGGTAAAACTCAGAATGCTTTGTGAGACATAATATGCCATTCCCTTCCATAAACTTTGTAGACCAATCTTCTTTCAAATGAAAATATTTTGTACATGCTTTCATAAAAGCTGCTAGATCTTTATAAACTGGCACTGGTGAACTCTCAACTTCAGAATATGTTCTTTTTCTCCTGTGTTCTTCTTTTGTTAAAACTGATTCTTTTGCCATAAGCTTTTTAGGAATCGCACCAACTTTAAGCGTTTTTACTCCACCTGACAAGCAGAAAATATACTACAGTTTAAAATATACAAAACAAAAACTTACGTGCAAGTATAAAGTCTTGTTCGTCAAAATGAATACCACAAATTTTGACCAAGTCTGATTGGTATAATTGATTAAGCTTTTTTTTATCATCTCGACATCCTCTAACAATTCGTTCAAGTTTATCGGCCCAAATATGTTTTTCCCCGCTGCAAAACTTTTTATTGGGTACCTTGTACAGTGACATTGAAGGTTTTTCACTTGGGCACCCAGGAATACAGCACATCCATGAAGTCATGTTATAATAATTCAGCAGACAGTATATAGAACTTTTTATATTATATAATACAACTAGTTGTAGAGTACATAGTTACTTTATAACACTGTTCAAGTATTCAGTCTTGCCCTCCCTGTAAGCTGTAACACGTAGGATGCGCAAATAGGTGATTGAACTTTAACGGTAAAAAACTATATTCTCAAAAGATAAAGTAGTTCAAAACTATAACGGACTCATTTACGAGTAAGTCAGTAACATTACATTAACTTATTGATCCACCAGAGTGCATCAACATAGCAATATTGCATGTAATACAGATACCCCACGATAGCGTCGTATTTCTCCACAGTGCAGAAGTACTAATAACAATCGCTAACCAAGCGTGACCGATATCTGACGAAGCGTAACGCGGTGAACAGATTGCATCGTTAGAAAAAGGCGAGAGTCCGTACGTGTATGTGTACCGTTGGTACAAGTCTCTTCTTTGTTTCTTTAAACTCAGTGAATATATAAACATGCAATATAATTTTTAAGACCGATCAGTTGGGCTCAAACTACCCAAAAAATAATCCGTAAGATTAAATAGTCGTGTTATAACGACTTTCGTTGCCCGCCGTGCGAGGCTACGTTACATACATGTTTCTGGATAAAATCTATTGTTTCTGGATAAAATCTACTTTCTAAGTGCTTTAAACAATAAACAACACTCTTAAAGTGCGCTTTTGGGCGTTTAAATACTGATAGTTATACGCAATTTTACATTAAATGTTTGTTGAAAAAATTAAACTTTTAGTGTTATTCGAATCTTAATTTGGTAGGAAGCTCTACTTAATACAATTGTTCAAGGCTCGTAGCTGCTACTATTGTGGGCGTATGTGTCTTTGGGCAAGACACTTAACGGCAATTGCTCCAACATTGAGGTTCATAATGGGCTGTCCAAATTATTACCCATATATAAAATTAAAAGAATCCCCTAAAAACTAAACACCCACAAAGTAATATACAGGGTAAATCGTCAGCTGGCACGAGATGTATGAACATCAGTATTATAACGACTGTCGTTTTCTGGCCGTGCACATTCATCAACCCCTGATCTGGTGCTCAGAGTTGTACGTTTCTTGTGTAAATAAATACAGTAAACATTTGGTGCTACGATAACTACGAAAAGCAATATTTGAATGAAAAGATATCTTATCTTCCGCCAACCTATATATCCCTTATCATACAATTGGTTGAACTTAATTTTAGTCTGTTATAAGGTGTTACTGCCGCAGTGGCCTAGCAGTTTTGTTAAATAGTAGTCTCTTCCGTTCTGATTCATTGACTGACGCTACAGCGAAGATTTTCTTTTACGTCATAGCCACGTATCCTGTTCTTTTTCGCTGTAGCGAACTTCTTTCTTTTCATCATAGCCACAAATCGTTTTTTTCATATTCAAGAGTAACACCGTCATAAAGGCGTGATGCATTTTCCGTTGTAAAATTGTTAGCGACTACACCCTAATTTACAGGTGTTATTTTGTGGATTGCTTAGCAATGACGATTGTTGTATAGTTATTCGCTTTAATTTGTTTTATAGTTACCGCAAATAAAGGACCAACAAAGGAGAGCCTCGAAAGCGCGTAACTGCTTTTAAGCAGTCTGCTTTAAGCAATCTGAAAGAGGCATCAACGAACCACGTATCGAAACAGTAACTGCAATCGCCCCATTGTTTTCCGATGCCAATGCGATTCTTTTCTTCTTTGTTTGGTATGCGTGGCTGATTTTCATCGCGTGTGTATTTGATTCTGTTCGTTCTTAGTTCCATTTCACGACGACTGCACAGTGTACGTCTACCGTCTACGATTATGTGAATGTAAATAACATTTGCGTTCGTGCTGTTTTAAGTTATGTTTCCAGTTTAATCTTTTTTCCTATTCTGTTTGAATGAGGGGCTTAAAATTTGCATTGTAATTTAAAAGGTATCACAACTGGAAAACTCCCTTTGCTAACGCCACTCTGCTTGAACGCTAATGTTGAATATTCCTTGATTGCTTGCCATACCCAAAGTATCATTTAAATCATATTAATTTTGGTTGTTAAAATAAAGTGTCTCATACTCTTTTAATGCAACAGACGATACTCGCGTGTATAGATTCATCCTTACATAGCAACCGTTTCAACACGTAGTCATGTCTAGACGAGAAATCTTTAAGAGCGTCGAAACTGCGTTAAGAGAATTAAGAAGCAAATAAACGTTTAAAACTTTGGATGACGCTCTCTGTTGCAAACAGAAAGGGAGAATTAAGCAGAAACTCAACGGGAAGTCATTAAAACAACGTCAACGATCACTAACTAATGTTCTAGCTGGTGTAATAAACACTTTAAATGACATTCGATAAGTTTTGTTCTATGTTGTCACGACTTTATAAAAGTTTTTATACGTTTTGGTATTCCTGACAGGTGTAATCGCTGCTACTATTGTGAGTGGGAGTATCTGTTCTACTATAGGTACATTCGTGATATCTTGTAAGCATTTATTCTTTATTCGCTTTATTGAAATCAAAACGTAATATATATTTATAATTTTTAGAACCAAATTTTCAGAATTGAAATCACATAATTAGCGACTAATTAACCATTACTTTAGTGTTTGATCAAATGTCCCTAATTCAAAATGAACCTAAGACTTTATTTAAATGATTGTACTCTATAAAGTATTTTAAACTAAGCATAGTTTTATAAACGCTACTGCATATGATCGCCTAACTAAAATTACCAATTACATTTATGTATGTTTAAGGCGCTAATTCGTACTTAAAATGTAGTTTAATTCCCAATTATATCATTTATTCTTTAATCTGTTGAATGAAGTTAAATCATGATATATATATTTATAGTTGCTAGACCAAATTTTCAGATTTAAAGCAGCACATTTAGCGTGTGTGCGCCGAAGCGTAGACTAATGCTTTTTTCCTATCGTTATCTTCCTTCCGTATAAACACCGCCTCTCTCGTTTCTTCGCTCTTTCAGCTTACGACTCGCAATAAATCATAAAATACTACCTGATCACGGTTTATCCAAATTCACAAAACAAACATCTTTAAGCGACGACTTAAAGGTTAACTAGTGTAAGTTTGTATGTTAACACATGGTACATGAGTTGTTCAAAGCGTACTTACACTTATTTTTTACCGAAGCTTCAATTCTTCCCAACAGGTTTATTTGCAACATGTTATAACATGTTTTTATATATTTTTCCTAAAGATGTTTGACAGAGTAAATATAAGCTGCGTATCGCTTGCAACAAAACATAATTGTCTAAACACATTGAAAGGTAAATGTGTTTGCTCGATTTTGGAAACACAATAGTATCATAAGACCACTCGTTGTTTCCACGACTAATATCATCTATATTAACGTTTAAATTATATGTGCCCATTTATTAAAGCTTGGCCCTCTTGTTTAAACAAAATGTTGTAATATCGGGCATGATTCACAGCCCAGATTCTTACCTTACGAAAATAAATTGTTTGTACATGCGAATATATAGGTTATATATCACAAAGGCGTTAATTGCCCTCTCTCTCTCTCTATCTATCTCTCTAAATATATATTTATATATCTTTATACAACTGCATAGAATATAGAGTGTCACTGTAAAAAGTGGCGTTATTTACTCCCCATTGTTTTCCGATGCCGATGCGATTCTTTTCTTCTTTGTTTGGTATGCGTGGCTGATTTTCATCGCGTGTGTATTTGATTCTGTTCGTCCTCAGTTTCATTTCACGACGACTGCGCAGTGTACGTCTACCGTCTACGATTATGTGGATGTAAATTGTTGTGTTCTTGGGTTTGTATTGAGACGCCAAATCGTACAGTGAAACGCTGGAATAGCGAATGAAACGCTCGAATAGCGAATGAAAACTAAGGCGACCACACACGTATATATAGGGCACTTAATTGCGACATAGCTACACAAAATAATTACATAGCTACACAATTAATAATGAATCACGCTGACTGCGGCACATTGCGCAGGGCAAATCACGTGACTAAGGCATGCAAGTGCGAACCACGCAGATTGCGGCACATTGCGCAGATCACGTGGCTACGGCATGCAAGTGCGCCCTTGTCGGGGGTGTGCCCGGAGGCGTGTCCACAACACCTCTTAACCGAAGATAAAATCTCTCGTGGGTAGTTCGTCGCTGTAGTGTTCGGACTGTCTGGAACGTGCACTTCTGGAGACGGAGCTTGCAGAAAATGCTCTTCTTCCACCGGTTGTAAATCATCGTCGGAGCCGTATCGAACGCGTAGTTGGTCGATGTGACGGCGCCAGATTGGACCTCGGGGAAAAACTTGTTTCAGGAACCCAACGACCCTCGGTTTTCGCTCTTTGGACCAGGTATAACGCATAACCTGGATCGCCAACTTTCAATTGAGGTGGTATCCTTGGGACTTTTGAATCGGCTTCGTTTGGCTACCTTGCATCACGTGTGCTGGTGAAGGTAACAGAGTATCAATTTTTGTTCGGAGTTGTCTGCCGTTTAGAAGTTCACTCGGTGAAAATCCACTAGCGTTGGGAATACGCCTGTATTGAAGAAGAAACTCTTGATAATGCGTCTGCAGGGGGGTTTGGGAGACTTCATTGACCAATCTCTCCGCAGCGCCATTTGTTGCAGGGAAACGTGGTGCTCCCGTCAAGTGAACGATGCCCCTCTGTGTTGAAACTCAGCAGGCATAAAAGCCCGAGCATTGCCCAAAACAATAGTGTGTGGGTAGCCGAAATGCTCGAATTCTTTTAACTACTCATCAGTATTGTCGAATCGGTGGGTTAAACTTGCGTAACGCTTCGACTGGTAATTGCACAAACTGTAAGTGACTTGCGCACTTTCCTCCTCGTCAAAGTCTGCATCATCCCCAACCGGTAATGTTCAATCTCGTATTGATAAAATTTCTTTAGCGCGAAGATTATAGAAATAGCCTCTTTCTGGACTTGGCTGTAGTTGCGCTGGCTGGTTGTCGGTGATTTTGACACCTTGATAATTGGCCTCCCCACCTCCGCGTCAGACATTTTGACACGTTGATAATTTGAGAAGTTTGCCTCTCGCTCGCGTCGTCATTTTGACACGTTAATATTTTGCCGGCCTCTCGGCCTCTTCGTTCTTGCCCAAATTCCATGTGATGAATGAACTCAAAGGCAGCAGTACATTATGACACCTTTGTTGTTGTTTCAACCGTCCTGGAATCGACTTCGTAACTTGTTCCATCTTTAGACAAACTGAAATGTCTTCAATACCAAACTGCGTGTTCCTCGGTCAGTTGGTTGAAGATCCCATCCTCGTCGCCAATAACTCTGTTGTGTTCTTGGGTTTGTATTGAGACGCCAAATCGTACAGTGAAACGCTGGAATAGCGAATGAAACGCTCGAATAGCGAATGAAAACTAAGGCGACCACACACGTATATATAGGGCACTTAATTGCGACATAGCGACACAAATAACTACATAGCTACACAATTAATAATGAATCACGCTGACTGCGGCACATTGCGCAGTGCAAATCACGTGACTAAGGCATGCAAGTGCGAACCACGCTGATTGCGGCACATTTCGCAGATCACGTGGCTACGGCATGCAAGTGCGCCCTTGTCGGGGGTGTGCCCGGAGGCGTGTCCACAACACCTCTTAACCGAAGATAAAATCTCTCGTGGGTAGTTCGTCGCTGTAGTGTTCGGACTGTCTGGAACGTGCACTTCTGGAGACGGAGCTTGCAGAAAATGCTCTTCTTCCACCGGTTGTAAATCATCGTCGGAGCCGTATCGAACGCGAAGTTGGTCGATGTGACGGCGCCAGATTGGACCTCGGGGAAAAACTTGTTTTAGGAACCCAGCGACCCTCGGTTTTCGCTCTTTGGAGCTGCACGGTATAAAATGGTGGCGCTGTTCTCGTTTATGTTTGTTATACTCACTCTATGTTACGTCGCCTTTTTTTCTCCCGTTTTGTTCACTCGTGTAACCGTTTAGTTTGACCTTTTTATGAGTGACGGGACGGCAGGCAGATCCCTATTTTAGCCACTCCAATTCATTGCAGGTAATCTTGTGTGTCTATTTCTGGTGTTCGCTAATCTGTTACTCGTTATTTATACTGGTTTATTTCATTTTTCTAGTTACCGCTATTATGCTTTGGAAAATATAAGTTGAAGCCAGAACGAAGCGCGTAATTCTTGAGAGTGGAGGATCTGTTTTAAACACAGCTGAATAAAACTTTCAGCCGCAGCCACAGTAACTGCATCTAACTTCAATAACTGCCGTTCCGATATTGTGAACATGAGTGAAGCAAGTAAATTCGTCGATGTTTCCGCTACCCGCCCTAAAGATCATGATGAAACATTTCTTATTGACGAACAACACATCACGCAGCGTCGAAAAGATGTTCGCTGCGAAGCAGATGAAGTTAAATCGCTAAGGTATGATTTAGCGAACTCTGAACAACTTTTAGTTGCATTGTGTTCAGAGGTGGAAGAGCTTCTTGTTATGACAAACGACAAGCATTGTATACGAAGAAGAATGTCGTGCTTGTTTGACGAAAGACGCAAATTTGAAAGCCTAACTGTAGCTCTACTTGCGGACGCACGTTTTAAAGACCAGCACGAACGAATACAGAGTACTAAAGTCAAAGTAAATGAAACCGTCTCTAAACTGTCGGAAAATGCTAGAGACGCCATCAAGCAAATTACACAAGAGTTGTCGTCAAATCGTTCAAGCGTCTCTAAATTATCATCTGTTGGTTTAGATTCCAAATTGAAGAAGGAACGATACAAACACCAGGAAGAAATTGCAGCCCTACGAGAAGAGCTTAATTATGTTAAAGAATCTCAGAATCTTAGAGTTTCTGAGCTAGAAAACGAGCACGCTCGAAGGGTTCTCGAACTCAACAAGTCGATTGCGACACACAGCGCACGTGCAGACGCTTGTTTAAACGCCGCCCTGAGCGAAAATCCTTACGGCGTGACCGACGTCGATTATAATGAGGCCACGAAAAGCGTTGCTGTTGAGCAACCAACAGAAAAGTTGGATCGGTATTTTGCGAACGCGACCCAACCAAAGGAAAGAAGTACATTTGCCAGTCCCCGACCAAGCTTTCGTGTTGACGCCGCATCATTTATACCTGCCTCCAAGGCGGCAGTTGGTAGTAATAGTAGACAATTATTCACCCCTTCCGTACCTAATTATATTAAGTCGATGCCCTCAACTTCAAATAACAATCATTCTATCCAACAGAGTTACAGACTTCCAAAAGTTAAAATCGATGTATTTTCCGGGGATGCGTTAAAGTACCCAGCGTGGGAGACGGCGTTCAATGCACTCGTGGAGTCAAAATCAAGTTGCATTGCCGAAAAGCTAAACCTGTTGGGTCAACATCTATCCGGAGAACCGAAGTGTTTGGTGGAAGGATTTCTGCTCTTGCAAACAGAAGACGCATATGAAGAAGCCAAGCAGCGTTTGAAACAGAGGTATGGAAACGATAGTATCGTTAGTAAAGCTTTTACGGATAAACTCAGTCGGTGGCCCACAATCAGGGCAAACGATCCCGTTGGCATTCGTAAATATTCCGATTTCCTAAATATACAATCTTAAAATACTCGATTTCCCGCAAGAAAGTAACGAAGTTCTTGCTCGGCTGCCTTCTCAAATGATTAGACAATGGCGAGAATACCTTCGACAGTATAAAACTGAGTCTAAGTACGATGATTATCCCCCTTTCGAATACCTTGTGTCCTTTATTCATGAACAAGCTGAGCGTGAAAATATACCCGAACTGCAAGATATTGCATGTGGACACGAAAATCCCAACCGACCCAGGTCATATGACAAAACGAGCAACGCAAAATGTTTTTAGGTGCGTACCAATGACATGCAAAACGATCAACGACGCCTTAAAATATCTACACCAATTTCTATGTCGATACTGTAAATCCAAACACCACATAGATGACTGTAGGGAGTTTGATAAGTTGACGCGAGCAAACAAAATAGAGTTCCTACGTCATGAACGACTCTGTTATAGTTGCGGTATAAGTGATGATCATATTGCCCGGTTTTGCCCGCAAAGAGTGGAGTGCAGACAATGTGGAAAGAAACATCTTACCGCACTTCATATATATCGAAACCCAGGGTCATCAGTCAGTAACCTTTGTTCGCAAGTTTGTGAAATGATAGGCAATGAGCCATGTTGCGATAATGCGATGATTGTTCCTGTGTGGGTACGAAACGGTAACGCGTCCCAAAAAGAAGTTCTAACATATTGTATCCTAGACGCAATCTAATAAATCATTTATATCTGAGAACCTGCAGATGCAACTGGGAGCGTTGGGGACAAAAACCCATCTGAGTCTGTCCACCATGTATAAAGGAAACGCACCCATAATCAGTTGTCGTGTACGAGACTTGGAAGTGATGAGCTACGATCGATCAATCAGCATCGCAGTTCCTTCAGTTTTTACGAGACCAGAGATACCCGCCAACCCAAGCCAGATACCACGCCGTGAAACAGCTCTACAATGGGAACATTTGCGAAAAATTGCAGGTGAGCTGATTCCTTTCCAACCGGGGATTGAAATCGGGCTTTTAATTGGTAGCAACATACCAAGCGCTATAAAACCTCGGGACGTAGTTTCTGGCGGAGAAGACGAGCCATATGCTCAACGATCAATTCTAGGGTGGGGTATCGTCGGAACGGTTTGTAAAGATCACGTGATCCAAGAAAATAAAGCGGTGGTCCACAGATGCTTTATGCACCAAAGCGTAAATCGGACACAAATTGTAAGGAAAGTGAACACTAAGGAAATTCTTAATCCCAATACAATTAGACAAAGCCTGGAAAGGGATTTTTTAGAAGATAATTCGCTTGAAACGATGTCAATCGACGATCGAAAGTTCATCGATATAATTACGAGGAACATAGAACAGCGTTCAGATGGACATTATGAAATGCCATTGCCATTAAAATCTAGAGAGGTTCGATTGCCTAACAATAAAGGTCTTGCCATTAAACGACTGTCGCAACTTAAGCGCAGGTTTCAACGCTGTTCTTCGTACTACAACGATTACAAAATTTTCATGAAAGATGTAATTCTGGAGTGTGCTGAGGAGGCGACCGACGATATTGGTTCGGAGCCTATTGCAATGGTGAACTATGTACCACATACAGGAGTATATCACCCAAAGAAACCTGGAAAGATAAGAGTTGTGTTTGATTGTTCAGCCGAATATCAAGGAACATCACTAAATAGTAACTTGTTACAGGGTCCAGACTTGCTTAACAACTTAATGGGCGTTATTATTCGTTTCAGAAAAGAGAATGTGGCCGTGATGATGGATATAAAATCCATGTTCCACCAGTTCTACGTGAAACGAATAGATCGAGATCTTCTGAGATTCTTGCGGTGGAAAGATGGCGATATGCAAAAACCTATAGTGGAACATCGAATGAAGGTACATTTGTTTGGTGCTGTAAGCTCGCCAGGGATCGCCAATTTTGGACTTAAACGAGCAGCCGATGATGGGGAAGAAGAATTTGGCAGTAAAGCGGCGAACTTTATTCGCGATAATTTTTATGTAGATGACGTCTCTTATCTGTAGCAACCCCTGAGGAAGCAATTGATGTCATACACCAAGCTAAAGGTGTTTGTGAGAAAGCTGGTTTGCAGCTCCACAAAATCATCAGCAATAATCGAAAAGTTTTAAAAAGTGTGTCTTCTGATGAGCGCTGTGCGAGATAAACGATAAGCCCCCTACAAGAAGAAACATTCTTTCCACTGTTTGTTCAATATACGATCCACTTTCTTTTCTTTCTCCAGTTGTTTTAGAAGGGAAAAAGATATTACAGGAATTGTGCAAAGACAAAGCGGATTGGGATGATCCAATACCAGATCACCTTCGTATCAGATGGGACCGATGGAAAAACGAGATCGCTCAAGTGGAACAGCTAGAGATCAAGCGATGCTTTCACCCAAAAGATTTCGGAACAGTGAAAACAATAGAGGTACACCATTTTTCAGACGCGAGTTTTGACGGATACGGGCAGTGCTCGTATTTACGTTTGATAGACGACTGCGGTAAAGTACATTGCTCTTTTATAATGGGGAAATCACGAGTAGCACCTCTAGAACAGATGACAATTCCTCGTCTGGAATTGACTGCAGCTGTCGTTTCAGCAAGAGTCAGTGCTTACCTAAAACGCAATCTGCACTACAGTAACTACTCCGACATTTTCTGGGTAGACAGTAAAATTGTATTGGGCTATATTAACAATGACGCAAAGCGGTTTAACATCTTTGTAGCTAACAGAGTTCAGCAGATTCGGGACGCGACCAATCCAAAATCCTGGTTTTATGTGAACGGGAGAGAGAACCCTAGTGATCTAGCTAGCAGAGGAATGCGTCCTTCTCAACTAACTTCAGATTCGATGTGGATGAGCGGACCCTCATTCTTATGGCAGAAAGAAATAGTTTACAGCAACGAGGTTAAATACCGTACTAACATTGAACTAGAACTCCATCTCCAGTCAGAAATGCGGAAAGCAACCTCCTTTTATTCAACCGAACGAAAATTGGAGCCAAATAACTTTGAACTAATTAGATTGGAGTATTTTTCAGATTGGTTTCGAACAAAAAGAGCGGTTGCTAACTGTATGGTGTACATTGGAATTTTGCGGAAAACTCAACCTATCCCAAACGTCAACGTGGACTTGTTAAAAAGGGCAGAAAATTTAATCATTCGGAATTTGCAGCGAGAACATTTTTCTGTCGAGATTGCATCTATTTCAAAAGTGGGACGAAAAGACGATATGACTGAGCCCTTCCCACGTTCAAGGTATGTAAGAAAAACGAGTTCATTATATAGGTTGGATCCGTTTTTGGACGAAGACGGGATTCTTCGAATTGGTGGTAGACTTCGGCGTTCGTCTCTGAAGTATGAAATGAAGCATCCTAAAATTCTTCCTCAAAAATCGCACGTAACATCGTTGATAATACGACATTATCATAAAGACATTAACCACATGGGCCGCGGGATTACTCAAACGACATTATCATAAAGACATTAACCACATGGGCCGCGGGATTACTCAAAATCATATCAGGCAAAATGGATGGTGGATTATCGGAAGTTCTTCATGTGTATCTCACTACATCACTAAATGTGTTATTTGTAGAAAAATTCGCAGGACACCAGCCACGCAGAAAATGGGCGATCTTCCCTCGGACCGAATGACACCGACAGCACCCTTTGTTTACAGCGCTGTAGATTACTTTGGTCCATTCCTCATCAAGGAGAGACGTTCTACACTGAAACGTTATGGTGTTTTATTTACGTGTTTATGTTCCCGAGCTATCCACATTGAGACCGCAATTTCCTTAGATACGAGCTCATTTTTAAATGCTTTGCGCAGATTCCTTTGTCGGCGTGGTCCAATTCTTTAACTTCGCTCGGATTGCGCCACAAATCTAGTTGGAGCTTGCAACGAGTTGAGGAGCTGTTTAAACGATATGGATCAAGAAGCAATCTCAAAGTTTTAATTAAAAAAAATTGTGACTATTTTCATTTTCAGTTCAATCCACCACACGCTAGCAACATGGGTGGTATATGGGAGCGTCAAATCCGCACGGTGCGAAATTCTCTACAAAGCGTACTACAACATAATTCTACGCAACTCGATTACGAAGGATTGCGAACGATAATGGTCGAGGTAGAAAACATCGTGAACTGTAGACCGTTGACAACAGACCTATTGAACGAAGAAGGAGCACCCGAACCATTAACCCCGAACCATTTATTGACATTTAAAAACCAGGTACTCATGCCACCTCCAGGCATCTTTCAGAAAGCAGACATGTACGTGAAAGCGCGATGGAGACGAGTTCAACATTTGGCGAACGAGTTCTGGAAGAGATGGAGGAAGGAATACATCCTTACCCTGCAGAAAAGAACGAAGTGGCCAACTAAATCTACGAACTTGATGGAAGGGGATATCGTACTGGTCGTGGAAGAAAATATTACTCGTAACAAGTGGAAGATGGGAAGGGTACTAGACACGTTCCCAGGAAGTGATAACCTGGTTCGGTCGGTTCGAGTTCTCGTCAGCAATGATTTGCTGGACAAAGATGGAAAAAGAATGAAGTCGGCATCAGTCGTTGTTCGGCCCATTCAAAAACTTATTTTGCTTATATCAGAAGGAGTAAATACCTCCACCTAAATTAAGTATTTTGAGTTATTTATTCACTTCGTTTAAATTGTGGTAATTCCCCGACGAGGAGCCACTTTAGTTCTAAAACCGTGTGTGGTGTTTTTATTGCGTACGTTCGTATGAGTTAGAAAATGCGTAATCTTTTCAATTGTATGTAAAGTTAAGCATTTTGGGAAGCCATGTAGCTGCACGGTATAAAATGGTGGCGCTGTTCTCGTTTATGTTTGTTATACTCACTCTATGTTACGTCGCCTTTTTTCTCCCGTTTTGTTCACTCGTGTAACCGTTTAGTTTGACCTTTTTATGAGTGACGGGACGGCAGGCAGATCTCTATTTTAGCCACTCCAATTCATTGCAGGTAATCTTGTGTGTATATTTCTGGTGTTCGCTAATCTGTTACTCGTTATTTATACTGGTTTATTTCATTTTTCTAGTTACCGCTATTATGCTTTGGAAAATATAAGTTGAAGCCAGAACGAAGCGCGTAATTCTTGAGAGTGGAGGATCTGTTTTAAACACAGCTGAATAAAACTTTCAGCCGCAGCCACACCAGGTATAACGCATAACCTGGATCGCCAACTTTCAATTGAGGTGGTATCCTTGGGACTTTTGAATCGGCTTCGTTTGGCTACCTTGCATCACGTGTGCTGGTGAAGGTAACAGAGTATCAATTTTTGTTCGGAGTTGTCTGCCGTTTGGAAGTTCACTCGGTGAAAATCCACTAGCGTTGGGAATACGCCTGTATTGAAGGAGAAACTCTTGATAATGCGTCTGCAGGGGGGTTTGGGAGACTTCATTGACCAATCTCTCCGCAGCGCCATTTGTTGCAGGGAAATGTGGTGCTCCCGTCAAGTGAACGATGCCCCTCTGTGTTGAAACTCAGCAGGCATAAAAGCCCGAGCATTGCCCAAAACAATAGTGTGTGGGTAGCCGAAATGCTCGAATTCTTTTAACCACTCATCAGTATTGTAGAATCGGTGGTTTAAACTTGCGTAACGCTTCGACTGGTAATTGCACAAACTGTAAGTGACTTGCGCACTTTCCTCCTCGTCAAAGTCTGCATCATCCCCAACCGGTAATGTTCAATCTCGTATTGATAAAATTTCTTTAGCGCGAAGATTATAGAAATAGTCTCTTTCTGGACTTGGCTGTAGTTGCGCTGGCTGGTTGTCGGTGATTTTGACACCTTGATAATTGGCCTCCCGACCTCCGCGTCAGACATTTTGACACGTTGATAATTTGAGAAGTTTGCCTCTCGCTCGCGTCGTCATTTTGACACGTTAATATTTTGCCGGCCTCTCGGCCTCTTCGTTCTTGCCCAAATTCCATGTGATGGATGAACTCAAAGGCAGCAGTACATCATGACACCTTTGTTGTTGTTTCAACCGTTCTGGAAACGGCTTCGTAACTTGTTCCATCTTTAGACAAACTGAAATGTCTTCAATACCAAACTGCGTGTTCCTCGGTCAGTTGGTTGAAGATCCCATCCTCGTCGCCAATAACTCTGTTGTGTTCTTGGGTTTGTATTGAGACGCCAAATCGCACAGTGAAACGCTGGAATAGCGAATGAAACGCTCGAATAGCGAATGAAAACTAAGGCGAGCACACACGTATATATAGGGCACTTAATTGCGACATAGCGACACAAATAACTACATACCTACACAAAATAACTACATAGCTACACAATTAATAATGAATCACGCTGACTGCGGCACATTGCGCAGGGCAAATCACGTGACTAAGGCATGCAAGTGCGAACCACGCTGATTGCGGCACATTGCGCAGATCACGTGGCTACGGCATGCAAGTGCGCCCTTGTCGGGGGTGTGCCCGGAGGCGTGTCCACAACATAAATAACATCTGCGTTCGTGCTGTTTTAAGTTTCCAGTTTTAATCTTTTTTCCTATTCTGTTTGAATGAGGGGCTTAAAATTTGCATTGTAATTTAAAAGGTATCACAACTGGAAAACTCCTTTTGCTAACGCCACTCTGCTTGAACGCTAATGTTGAACATTCCTTGATTGCTTGCCATACCCAAAGTATCATTTAAATCATATTAATTTTGCTTGTTAAAATAAAGTGTCTCATACTCTTTTAATGTAACAGACGATACTCGCGTGTTTAAGTTCATCCTTACATGGAAACCGTTTCAACACGTAGTCATGTCTAGACGGGAAATCTTTAAGAGCGTCGAAACTGCGTTAAGAGAATTAAGAAGCAAATAAACGTTTAAAACTTTGGATGAACGCTCTCTGTTGCAAACAGAAAGAAAGAGAGAATTAACCAGAAACTTAAAGGGAAGTCATTAAAACAACGTCAACGATCACTAACTAATGTTCTAGCTGGTGTAATAAACAGTTTAAATGACGTTCAATCAGTTTTGTTCTATGTTGTCACGACTTAATAAAAGTTTTTATACGTTTTGGTATTCCTGACAGGTGTAATCGCTGCTACTATTGTGAGTGGGAGTATCTGTTCTACTATAGGTACATTCGTGGTATCTCGTAAGCGGGCACGGTGTGTTTGGAACAAAACACCCTTCTAATAAAATGTATAAACGTTTATTTATAAAAATATACAAATTCCTGAAACAAAAACTTGGTGCAGTCTTTGCGTTTGGTACTGAGCACGTTTGGAGCTCACTTTTTAAACGTTGCAATCGAATTTCGTTGTTTATCAGGCGTATCATGCCTTACACAAGAACTCATCAGTGGAACCGAATCCAAGAAATCGTGCGCCGCATTTATTGAGAAGAAAAGATTTATTGAAAAAGGGGAATTTTATTGAAAAGAAGAGATTTTACTCCTGACAGCAGATGCATCGGAAACAATCAGACAACGCTACTTATAAAAAGCGCTGAGTTTTGCAATATTTCATCAGTTCTTCAAAAGAAATAAAGTGAGTAACTGATTTGCTCTTTGTACGGCTAGTAGTAATTATGTTTTATTGCAGATGAACAAGTCAGCACTTCTACTTTTGCTTCTCATCGGACTCATCGTCCTCACTGAAACTACTAATGCGATGTGGGGTAGTCCTAGACCTGACCAACAGAAAATTCCACAAATGAACGAAAGTAAGTTTATAACTACGAAAAAGCTTTAACTATATGTACTATCGTTTTAGGACCCGGTGAATGATAGTAGCTGCATATTCACCTGTAAAAGTAACAACCTAATTAAGTTAAAGTCATGTATCTTATCTTAAAAAATGCCTAACGACAATTACTCTAACTCAGAGGTCTTATTGGTTATAGTTTTTGAAGAGGGTAAATATTTATAATGTGTTAGTATTAATATTAGTAAGAAATAAATACAAATTATGTTTTCCAAATCGTCGGCCAAATACCTAAAAGGGAAAAATGACAAGAGATCTAAGATCTAATGAATAAGCACGGCTTAAACTAATTAGTTTAATATAGAAGAGTAGGGGAAGATGGGACACCTTTAACACATAATATCTTAATATCTTGATCGTGTTTTAAACAATTAACAACAGTCCATGGGAGTCGTGAGAATACGGTTTATAATTCTTTGAATGTTCTTTGATTACTACCATATCCTCCACCCTACTATATTAATATACCCTTTTACTACACGGTCGACTGGGATCGATCAAAAGCAAATTTAAAGTATCCGACAAAACGGGTTCTAGTCGCCATCGTTGACTGTGGAGCAGTAGGCATTCATGTATTATCTCATGAAATTCAAGGGGTATAGGGATTAAAGCTTTGGTAAAGAATATGTGTAAATACGCTTTGTACAACTCCTGTACTTGTGTTGACTTGTAAACTTGTACTAGTTAACCTTGTCGTCGCTTAAAAACGTTTGTTTTAATTATTTTGGATAACCGTAATCCCGCAGTAATTGGGTAATGTTTCCACAATAATTATTAGATTGAATATTATATACCAAGATTTATATTAGAACTTATATTTTAAATGTTAAAACAACCGCTATACGCAATTTCTAGCCTTATTTTGTTTACAAGAACGAAGTAAACACGCGCCAACCATGCATTTGTATGGGCGATTCACGCTGGCATCCACAATGGCGGACAACTTCACGTTGGATACGCCATGCGATTATAAACAAGTTTCATTCATTTATTTTAACAAGTGAATAAAAATTAATTCTTAGTTTCAAACATGGAGTCCGAGGACGTTTTGAAAACCATATTGATTCATGCGTAAGCTGCGATTGTACGATCTTAATAAATTGAACACCAGCAAAACATATACCTTGTGTTGTGTACAAGTCTCTTCTTTGTTCCTTTAAACTCAGTGAATATATAAACATGCAACCTATGTTTAAAAATCGATACGTTAGCGGGTAAAACAATTCAAAAATAGCAACCACAAAATTAAAAAATTGTGTTATAATGACAACCGTTGCCCCGTCGTATTTTCTTATTTGTTTTTTTTTCGATGCTTTTTAGGCGTTAAGTTTTAATTTCAAGGTATATAAAAAAATGTTCGTTTTATGCTATTTTCTGCTAAACCCAAAGAAAACAAGTTCAAGGTTCGTCACTGTTACTATCGTGGCTGATGTGTGTTCTTAGACAAGACACTTAACGGCAATTGTTACAACCCGGTAGTCACTAATGGGTTATTCAAGTTAACAGCCGTATAAAAAATTATCACCTCCAAGTTACATATGTGGTAACTCCTAAGCTGGCACAAGGTGTTTGAAACAGTCACCTGTGTTATAACAACTGTTGTTTCCCCGCCATGCGAGGATTAATAAGTTACATACGTGGTAACCAAAGTTAGTATAGACCAAGTTAGGAAAGGGCGCTCGCGTTCGCCATTACGGAGCCCACAGAGCGTGAATCGCCTATACAAATGCATGGTAGGCATGTGTTCATTTAGTTCTTGTAAGCGATACAAAGCTAGAAAACACGTATAGCGGTTGTTTTAACATTTAAAATATAATTTCTAATATAAATCTTGTTATATAATATTAAATCTAGAAATTTATGTGGAGTAAATTAATATTTTAAATAGTTTTCAGCGTAGAGTGTGGTTTAACAGGGTACTTTACGTTGGCGATTAAGACTAGCAGCAATCGGCTTAGTTTACATAATAATATATGATCATACCTACGAATCTACAGAGCCATTCTTTACTACATTTATAATCCAACATGAGTGAACATGCAGCTCCAAACTGCTTAAGGACTAGCAGATAAGGTGTTCGCGTTTTCCGATTTCATAAAAACCCGGAACGCAGAAAAGGTAGCCTACTAATTCAAGCAGAGGAACAAAAATAGTAACCCAGTATTGTTTTTCCCAATGTCACTTCGATATTAGGCAAATCTTACGAAGATACCTTAAGTTTCGTAGTTTCGTGACCGGGTATACGTGTTAAGTTTGTGAGCCAAAAAGTAAAATCACGGCAATTTACGTGCAAAACTGCAGGTAGATACACCAGTGTATGGTAATGTTATGCGTTTTTGTTTGTATTTTTATATTTTGAACATGTTCTTTTATGTTTTTGGTTAGTAAACTGATATTTTCTGTTTTTTACTCTTTAATCGATTGAGTGTTAAATAAAAGTTGATTATTTTTGTGAGGTTTATTATTGTGATAAGATATAACATTAGTAGAAAGCCATTTTTACGCGCAGAAGTGCTTGGTTTTTAAAAAATCGCAATATTTAAACGAAAAACAGCAGCCAGCAATGATACAATGCTATGCCGTGGGCTCCGTAATGGTGGCGACTATGACGTCATAGACGCGGAGACAATGGATAACAAGACCCGTTGTTTTATAATCCGTTTCCTAACTTGGTCTATACTAACTTTGGTGGTAACTCGTAAGCGGGCATGAAGTGTTTGAAACAAAACACCCGTGTTATAATGGTTGTCATTATTTACAAGAACTCAGCAACTGTTTGCATATAAGTTACCCCAACATTTGTTCAGCAAACCCTGGGATGAAGCGAGTTCCATATTATTATTGATCTGTAACATTAATACTATATATAAAAATATAGTAGAGGAAGACAGGATACCGTTGGGATAAAGGTAAAATGAGAAATAGTTGGGGTAAGATGAGATAACGTTGGGGTAAGATAGGACATTGTTGTTAAAGATGAGATGGCGTTGGGACGTTGGGGGAAGATGAGACATTGTTGGGGTAAGATGGGACGTTGTTGGGGAAAGATGGGACATTGTTGCTCGCCAATGAATTTTGGTCACGATGGCGGAAAGAGTTCCTGCTTAGTCTCCAACAACAAGCAAAATGGGCAAAATCTCGACCAAGTTTAAAGGTCGGCGATGTGGTGCTGGTAGTAGACGAGAACTTAAGCAGAAACCTATGGAAGATGGGTCGCATCGTAGAGGCGTTGCCAAGTAGAGACAAATTGATTCGCCATCTGCGAGTCATGATTTGTCATGTCGCCAACACTAAAGGGAACTTGACACAAACTTGTTCGATTTTAGAGCGGCCGGTACACAAACTATTACTACTAAACAATGAAACCAACGAATAGATGTTCAGAAATAGATTCCCCGATGTGGAGCCCTAAAATTATGTATTTTAATCGCGAAAATTTAGGTATTATGATTGTGAAGTTTAATTATGTTGGTGTAAATGTTCATGTTATAGTTGGTAAACATTTAAGGGAGCCATGTTACTGCCGCAGTGGCGTAGCTGTTTTGTTTAATAGTAGTCCCTTCCGTTCTGTTCCATTGATTAACGCCACAGCGAATATCTTGAAGGCGTGATGCATTTTCCTATGTAGAATTGTTAGCGACTATACACGCCAAATTGCAGGTATTATTTTGTAGATTGTTTATGTTAATGATGATTGTTGTATAGTTATTCGTTTATATTTGTTTTACAGTTACCGCAAATAAAGGACCAACAAAGGAGAGCCTCAAAGGCGCGTAACTGCTTTAAGCAATCTAAAAGAGGCACCAACGAAGCAGGTGCCGAAACAAATTATATTTTATTGCAGATGAACAAGTCAGCACTTCTGCTTTTGCTTCTCATCGGGCTTCTCGTACTCACTGAAACTACTACTGCAATGTGGGGTAACCCAAAGTTAGTATAGACCAAGTTAGGAAACGGCGCTCGTGTCCGCCATTACGGAGCCCACAGAGCGTGAATCGCCTATACAAACATGCATGGTCGGCGTGTGTTTATTTGGTTCTTGTAAGCAATACAAAGCTAGAAAACACGTATAGTGGTTGTTTTAACATTTAAAATATAATTTATAATATAAATCTTGTTATATAATATAAAATCTAGGAATTAATGTGGAGTAAATTATTATGTTGACTGGTTTTCGGCGTACAGTGTGGTTTAACAGGGTACTTTACGTTGTGGATTAAGATTAGCAGCAATCAGCTTAGTTTACATAATAGTATATGATCATACCTACGAATCTACAGAGCCATTCTTTACTACATTTATAATCCAACAAGAGTGGACATGCAGCTCCAAACTGCTTAAGTACTAGCAGATAAGATGTTCGCGTTCCCGATTTCATAAAGACCCAGAACGCAAAAAAGGTAGCTTACTAATTCAAGCAGAGGACCAAAAATAGTAACTCAGTATTGTTTTCCTCAATGTCACTTTGTATAGGCAAATTTTACAAAGATACCTTAAGTTTCGTTACCGGTATACGTGTTAAATTTGTGAGCCAAAAAGTAAAATCACCGCAATTTGCATGCAAAACTGCAGCTAGATACACCAGTTTATGGTAATGTTATGCGTTTTTGTTTGTATTTTTATATTTTAAACATGTTCTTTTATGTTTTTGGTTAGTAAACTTGATATTTTCTGTTTCTTGATATTTTCTGTTTTTTACTCTTTAATCGATTGAGTGTTCAATAAAAGTTGATTATTTTTGTGAGGTTTATTATTGTGATAAGATATAACATTAGTAGAAAGCCATTTTTACGCGCAGAAGTGCTTGGTTTTTAAAAAATCGCAATATTTAAACGAAAAACAGCACCCAGCAATGATAAAATGCTATGCTGTGGGCTCCGTAATGGTGGCGACTATGACGTCATAGACGCAAGACAATGGATAACAAGACTCGTTGTTTTACAATCCGTTTCCTAACTTGGTCTATACTAACTTTGGGGTAACCGTGCCTAAATTAGAATTAAAGACAGCAGTAGTATCTGCGAAAATGAGCGCATTTTTGCAACACAACCTGAAATATCAATCGTATTCCCAGTATCCAGCTGATTGTGCCAGTAAGAGGAGTGACGTCAGATCAGCTCACAGCTTCACATGGTTTCGTGGTCCTCCATTCTTCTGGGAGGCAACCGTTTCATCACGTAGTCATGTCTAGACGGGAAATCTTTAAGAGCGTCGAAACTGCGTTAAGAGAATTAAGAAGCAAATAAACGTTTAAAACTTTGGATGAACTGTTGCAAACAGAAAGAAAGAGAGAATTAACCAGAAACTTAACGGGAAGTCATTAAAACAACGTCAACGATCACTAATTAATGTTCTAGCTGGTGTAATAAACACGACATTCGATAAGTTTTGTCCCATGTTGTCACGACTTTATAAAAGTTTTTATACGTTTTGGTATTCCTGACAGGTGTAATCGCTGCTACCATTGTGTGTGGGAGTATTTGTTCTAACATAGGTACATTCGTGGTATCTCGTAAGCGGGAACGATGTGTTTGGAACAAAACACCCTTCTAATAAAATATATATAAACGTTTATTTATAAAAACTCCACTAAATATTTTTAAATTCTTGAACGCTACCGTCATCGTGTGGTTTACGGCGCATAGTGACATTACCTTCATTACTGGCTATGGGGAACACATTTGTATTCGTATATCCGTGTCCACGACGCTATACCTTCTTGAGACATCGTTCTCCCTCTTTACGCGATAATAAGGTCAACCCGCTTCAGGGCGATTGCAGTGTTTGTATATGCGGTAAGTAGACGTTCGGGACCGAGTACACTGTACACTGTTGATTGGGAAATCCAGATTGGTACCACTGAATCCTGTAACCGTGCCTAGATTAGAATTAGCGGCAGCAGTAGTATCTGCGAGAATGAGCGCATTTTTGCAACACAACCTGAAATATCAATCGTATTCCCAGTATCCAGCTGATTGTGCCAGTAGAGGAAATACATCACGTCAGCTAACAACTAATTGCATATGGTTTCGTGGTCCTCCATTCCTCTGGAAGAAGGATATTACTTTTCCGAGTGATCCAGCTATATCACCTGATATTGATGCCTTTCTTTAAACAGAGATGAAAAAGGCAACTGCATGCAAGACGGTCAGTAAAGTGGATTTTATTTTAGATGTATTTGACATCTCACAGTTAGAATACTTTTCTGACTGGTTTCGCGCAAAGCGAGCAATCGCAAATTGTTTTCGACTACGAGAAAAGTATGTGACGAAAATTCTTTCTGATCACGTACAAGATCGGCACATGGAAAGAGCCAAAATTGTATTACCAAATGAAACATTTTGCTGCCGAGATGACTACATGATTGTCCCCGGTTTTTCGATCGGAACATAGTCCAAGTATTCACAAAAAGAGTTGGTGTTACATTAACCAGTTCTTTGTATCGAATAGAACCATTTGTAGATAACGACGGAGTTCTTCGTGTTGGAGGAAGATTACGACTGTCTAACCTTAAAGGTGTCGAGAAGCACCCGGCAATTTTGCCTAGAAAGGGTCACATAACGGAGCTGATTATCAGGACTCACCACAAAGACAAAAATCACATGGGCCGAGGAATAACGCAGAATCATTTACACCATTACCAGCCAGCTTGCCGAAGAAGGAGTGTCCCCGACTCCATGTGCTGGAGGGGTGCCAGGTGTTTCCTCCGGTTTGGTAACACGGGATCCTGTGCATGAACCCCACCTGGTGCTTGAGAAGAAATCCAACACATCACTTTGGTGGGTGGATTGTCAGGAACACCGCGGTGCTAGAGGTAGCGCTCTAGTACTAGGGGAACCCCCACTATTGACTTGTCAGTGTGGGTGCGAGGTGGGGTGCCAGTCGTAGACATACCAACATTCTAAAACCTATTTGGGCGACAGGCTGGCGCGAGCTGTTGAAGGCTGCTGGCAAACCACCTACGGAGAGCCGGGATCGCAGGAGGGCGATTTGCTTGGCCTTGTTGCCTCGGCCATGCCGAGAATGCAACCCGGACCCTAGAGGGGGCAAAAACCTCAGCTAACACATATGGATCTTACCAAACCTGTTACAAAAAACACAGGTGTGAGCAATCCATCGGAGACACCTGTCCCGATGGTGACCTATCCACCTCACTCAGACAGTGAAACTGATCTGTTGAACTCTCCCAAAAGGAGTATGCCAGCAGCATCAGGAGTAACCGCACCACCAGTGCTCAACACCTCTCAGTCCCCCTGCCACGGCAGTGGAGACTGAACAGGTAAGTAGTGATGCACTTACCAAAAAGATGTGCAGCCTCAAGGTTTCAAAACCGAAACATAATGAAGGTGGCGGGCGCATCAACCTTACGGGTTGCATCTACCGAAGGATGTTCCAAATCCTGGAACATCGGAGGAATTTGTCGACCCCCATGCAAAGCGTCGTGCCAAACGGCTACGCCAGAAAGCCCGTATAAAGGCTTCTTGCGATAACCTGGAGGCATCAAGCAGCTGCAACCCAGGCAACAACCGTCCAACTACATCTAGTGGGGCGGCGTCTGGTCAACAACAGCGGAAATGGACTAGAGCCGTAAAAAGCTATACTGGCTCCGCTTCATCTACTCCTGGAGCCAAACGGCACAAGGGTGGAACCAGTTCATCCCCGAAAGCGGGGGGGGGGGGAAGCCTCAAAGAGGCTGCGTTTTGACGCCAGGTTCGCTACCGGAACTGACCCTATGACCCCTGCCGACATCGCTTATATAAACAACCTCCTTGTCAAAGCTATGGTTAATGACACCTTCCCAGGACAGCCGCCAAACTATACGAGTGTTACACTTATGGCGTCTGGTAATCTGAGGATCGTCTGTAAGGATGAGACCTCCCTCGACATACTGAGGACTTGGCTGAGGAAAGAGCCCGCTCGACCTGGTGTTCCGTCAGGCTACATAGCCTTGGGTCCACAAGACCGATCAAAAGAGAGGATGTTTATTGCATGGATTCCGTGTCCAGATCTGCGTGGGAACTACGAACAGTTCCTCCCAGTAATAGGACGACAGAATCCTGAAATACCCATAGACAAACTACGGGTCGTTAGTGTGTTGGCAATGGCAACGACTATGGATTTCATCTCCGTATCGCTGTCCAACTCACCGCACTCCCGTCTCTCAGGAAGGCAAACTTCCAACTAAACTTCCTTCTCGTGCTTACCTTGTTGGTAGTCAGGCGAAGGTGGCAGAAGAAGGAAGCGAGTCACCTGGCCCTGGGCAGGAAACCAACCCGAACAATCAGGATGGTGCTCCAAAGATAGGCTAAGCGTACAGGCACTGCCTGTTACCAAATCAACTTGCACCACTGTATAGCAGTCGCCACTGAACTAATGGCCAAGCTGAACGCAGAGGGGCACACATTTATAGCTCTTGTTCAAGAACCATATTGCTCGCATGGTAAAGTTCGATTTTCCCCAACATCGACAAAGATCTTCTCCAATGTGACTTCAACACATCCGAGAGCATGTGTTAAGCAGCCTCATCACGTGGCCACTGGCTCAATTTACGAACAGGGACATGTGCACTATTGCTGTTGCTACCAATAATAATAAAATAACCATTTTATTTTCCTCAGTTTAAATGCCAGGTGACGACGAAAATGCCCCTCCTCCTCAGCTGGTGCAAGACCTGATCACCCATTGTGAACTGAACAACACCAACGTCATTATTGGCACGGATGCCAACTCTCATCATACTTTCTGGGGAAGTACCGACTGTAACAACAGAGGAAATGCACTCCTAGAATTTCTGATGAGTTCCATGCTGGCAGTGTGCAACACTGGCAGCACACCAACTTTCGTGACAAAGAACCGTGCGGAGGTGTTAGATTTAACCCTCTGTACAAACCCCATGTCACACAGTGTGACAAACTGGAAGGTCTATAAGGACACATCGTTCTCGGACCACACCGGCTTATCACCTTCCAAGTCGACAAGGAATATTCCACCCACCCTTCACACTACAGAAATGTTCGAATTACCACCTGGGACAAGTATGTAGTTCATCTGGACAAGTCTCTCTCCGGGATTCCTAATAGGATTCCTGATAAGCTTCCGACTACCGTGGAAGAACTTGAAAAGTACTCTATGGTAGTGGAGAGAGCTATCTCATCTGCGTTTGAGTGTTCATGCCGTCTGGTAATGAGATCCTCAACTCGTCGACAGAGCTGGTGGTCTGCAGAGCTAACTTCATTGCGAAAGTTGGCAAAGCGCTCAAACAAGAAAGCTCTCAGATCCAAATCTGCTTTAGACTGACATCCCTCGAAGGAAGCAACTCGAGACTACAAAGCGAAGATTCGATCAAGCAAACGTGCTCCCTGGCGCAAGTTCTGCAGCGAAGTAAACAACCTTTCAGCATCCATGCGCCTTCATCGTTCACTGAAAGGTTCGAAGTCACACCAAATTGGGTCGCTGCGCAAACCAAATGGGGAGTTTACCTCCACACCTGGTGAAGCGCTAAACGTCCTGTTTGATGCACACTTCCCGGATGATGTGAACATCACCCATCGACATCAGCACACTGATCCCTCACTTGTGTTGGAGGATGACGATCTTGAAACAAGAATTGTCACCGAAGATCGAGTGAGAGAAGCGATCAAATCATTTGATCCTTACAAAAGTGCAGGCCTGGATAAGATATACCCTGTTTTACTACAGAGGAATCGACATCCTGGTACCCCACCTCAAAAACCTATATTCATCTTCACTGAAATATACCAATATACTTACAGACCTGGCGTCTCGATAGAGAATTCACTACATGCAGTGACCACTAAATTTGAGAAGGCTGTTTTCAACGGCCAATTTGGTCTTGGGATCTTTTTGGACATTGAAGATGCTTTTTCTAACGCAACTTTCGAATCTATGATTGAAGAACCTCTACGGTCTCGTCATGTGCATGGGAAAGTCATACGATGGATATCCAACATGCTCCGCAACCGCGTGGCAACTGCGGAGATCCATGGTCACACGGAAGTCAAGCGTGTAACAAAAGGATGCCCACCAATCCTGTGGAACCTAGTTGTTGACACCCTCTTATTTCAATTCACCTCATAAGATGCTGCGAAAGTACAGGCCTATGCGGATGATGTCTGCATAACTGTCACAGGACCGGTAGCTAGTGTTGTAGGTGACATCGCCCAATCGGCACTTCAACGTCTCGAGAAATGGGCGAAAACCAACTACCTGACTTTTGCCCCAGCAAAAACGGTGGTTGTCATGTTCACCAAGCGGCGTAAATGGTCTATAAAGCCACTAACGCTAAACAATGAACTACTTAAGCTGTCCAGTAAGGTCAAATACCTTGGCATCACTCTGGATTCAGCACTAACATGGAAACCCCACTGTATCAACCGCATCAAGACTGCGACTATGTCCCTAGCGCAATGTCGCCGTGCGGTGAGCACACGCTGGGGCCTGAATCCTAAGTCCATGATGTGGCTTTACTGCCAAGTTGTACGACCAATGCTCTTTTATGCCTGCATGGTGTGGGTCAAGAGCAACATTCAGCCCTGCAGGACTCAGATAGTGCCAGCGACTGGCATGCCTCACAATTACTTCTTGTTTCAGGACAACTCCTACAAGAGCATTAGAGGCACTTCTCAACCCCCCTGCATCTTCATCTACAAGGCAACGCGGTCTAGATCCTGAAGACACTGGGGCAATGGGAAGGTGGAGATTACTACACTTCACACAATAAACGGCACACATACATCTGTAACCGGATATCAAAGGAGATCCAAACCCTTTCACTTCCGTGCGACAGATGTATCCCCTCACTGCACTTCGATAATTGAAGATCGCAGCAGTTTTAAGCCACCGGACCCTCCTCACCAGTCTGACGGAATAATCTATTACACAGATGGATCCAAGACGGTTGATGGAACGGGATCTGGTTACCTGATCACGAGATGCACCGAGACTAAACAAGTTTCAGTAAGCCTCGGATCATACGCCTCAGTTTTCCAAACGGAGATCCTAGCAATTAACATGGTTGCTAAGGAATTGCTGTATGATGGTACGTACTGATAGTAAATCTGTCGACATTTATAGCGACAGCCAGGCTAGAATCAACAGCCTACTCGTACGTGATACATAGTATGCCTTACAACAACTGGCAAGTGGAAATCACGTACGACTACACTGGATACCTGGTCATTCAGACCATTTGGGGAACGAGCTTGCTGACAAGTTAGCTCGTGATGGTTCCAGTAACATATTGTGACGATCCACGTGTTTATATAACCGTATTCTTTATTCCCCTGTTCTGTTACGCTAGATTCTTTGTTGTGGTCCCTAGTTCTGTTCTCGCATTCCTTTGTTCCAGTACTCGCCTAATTATTAGTTACGTGTTTTCGGTGCCGCGCGTGTTAACGCATTCCTTGTATTTGGTTCTTTTCTCGTGTGCTGCAGTTTACTGTTTAGTGTTTCAGTTTTACCCCTATTATATTATGCTGGCTAAATGTGTATTTTAGTTTATATTATTGTGTGTTTTGAATAAGGTTGCTAATTAAATAAAGATTCGTTACAAATTGGTGACCTCGACGTGATCTACTGTATACACAAGATATGGATATCGACAACAAGCAGAGCGACCTTATTGGCCTGCTTACTGAGCATATACGCGAGACGGCAAGAGAACATAAGAATCTGCTTAACCATGTTACGGGGCTCACTGCTCGAACGGCACAACTGGAAGCAGAACTAACGGCCATAAAGTCAGAGTTCGAAGAAGTTAAGGGTTTGGCCTACCCTCGACGCCACAAAGAAACGGCAATAGGACTGTTGTTTTCGACGGAAAGAAATCCTGGAAGGACTTCCTGCAACATTTTGAAAATGTAGCAAGAGCCAACCAGTGGACCGAGAGCTACAAAGGCCTTCGACTTTCCACAGCGATAGTGGGGGATGCATTACGTGCACTGCGCTCTTTACCAGAATCACAAAAATACATTTTTTGCTGTTTGATAGAGAGTTTAAACCAACTATACAGTGTAGGAGGCAGCAGCTTAGCGAAGGCTTTAGGCTTTATTTCACAAAGCCACTCTAAACTCCGCGGAAGGATATGTGGAAAATGCGCACAGACTTCGTGAGCTGGCAACTCAGGCGCACCCAGACTTGCCTCGTGAAAATGCCGAAGGCTTATTGATTCACCAGTTCACCACAGGAATTGTCCTTCTTCTCTGGTTGCTAGGTCGGTAAATTTTAAAAACTGTCACTGGGCACTGCCTTGTTCATTAAAGAATACTCCATTATTATTGATTCGGGGGCACAAGTCACAGTAGTGGATATATTAATTTTTTAAGAAGGTTAAAGCTGACATCCCCATTATTGGTACCTGTCCGAACAGAGTGGTCAAGGCAAACGGGGAAAAACTAGAATGTTTTGGCAAAATTACTCTTGAACTCTTCATTTCTAGTTTACGGGTTAAACATACCGGATACGTCGTGGACTTTAAGGAGCCAATCTGTCCTGGGGTCTGATTTTTTGAATAAATATGAATGCCGCTTGGATTTTGGCGAAGGGTCTATTATGATTAGTAATGTGACGGTATCGCTAACAAGGTGGTTCCAAAACTCCGAAATGCCAGACTCGTTGCAGGAGATGTTGCAATCTTTACCAAAGGTTACAGACAAGGAACGTCGCGTCATTCACGAGTTGGTATTGGAATATCAAGATATTTTTGCAACACCATCGGGAGCGACCGGTAGAACAGGCAGGGTGAAACATAAAATCGACACCGGAACAGCCCGGCCCATTCGACAACCACCTCGGCGACTACCATGGGAGAAAAGAAAGCTTGCGGAAGACGCAATCGAGGATATGCTCAGAGATGGCATCATTGAACCAAGCTCCAGTCCATGGGCCTCGCCGATTGTTTTGGTAAACAAAAAAGACGGCTCGCAGCGTTTCTGTGTAGACTTTCGGGCTCTTAACCGAGTAACGATTAAAGATGTATACCCTCTTCCTCGTATAGAAGAAATGTTAGACGCTTTGGGAGGATCGACGTATGTTTCGACATTGGACTTTGCCAGTGGAGATGGACAGTGCGGACAAAGAAAAGACCGTCGCAGGAAAGGGGCTCTTTTAATTTAAAGTCATGCCGTTAGGACTGACGAACGCACCCGCTACGTTTGAACGTCTCATGGAACAGATACTCACGGGACTTCTTTTTAAAACATGTCTGGTATACGTGGATGATGTAATTACTTTTGCACGAAATTTTAATATGGCTTCTAAAAGAGTTGTATTTGAAAGAATTCGAAAAGTGGGATTAAAATTGAAGTCTAACAAATGTAAGCTTCTCCAACAGAAAACTTTTTTTCTTGGACATGTGGTCTCTGCGGAGGGAATACATGGGGAAGAACGAAAGACGGGAGCAAATAAGGCACTGGTGTCGACCCACCACCGTACGAGAAGTTAGACAATTCATTGGGTTTCCGTCATACTACCGACGTTTTGTAAAAGACTTTGCGTGCATCGCGGCGCCGTTGTATGATTTGACGAAGAAAAACCGAGAGTTTCGATGGTCGCCCGAGTGCCAGGTCGCATTTCAAAAAATAAAAAACAAGCTGATGACGACTCCTGTGTTAGCGTACCCAATCCAAGGTGCGAAGTTCATTCTTGACGTCGATGCAAGTTCCACAGGCATGGGTGCTGTGCTGTCTCAGGAATACGGGGGTCAAGAAATAGTAGTAGCATACGCAAGCACCACCCTAACGACCTATAGGGAGTTATTAGCGTTATACTTTTCCTTAAGTATTTTCGTCATTATTTATTGAGGAGAAAATTTCTTATTTGTACCGACCACGCATCGTTAAAGTGGTTGATGTCAATTAAAGAACCAGAAGGAATGTTGGCCCGATGGGTATCCGTTCTAGACACCTACACGTTTGAAGTTGAGCATCGTCGCGGGGCAAAACACGCAAATGCAGACGGTCTATCTCGATAACGTTGCAACCAAACTGATTGCACAGATTGTGCCTATTTTAAAAGTGTGTCCGGTAGAAGACTGCGTGCGTCGCAGAGGGTAAGAGGGTCGTTTGATTCAAATTGGCTCGATGTTTGGTCGATAGAGGAGTTAAGAGAGCTGCAAAATCGAGACCATGACCTCAGCATCTTATTCCGATTAAAAGGCCAAAGTCAATTCGTTCCTTCGAACTTCTCAGCACTGGGACTTAGTGCTGAAAATGGTGCCAAGTACGCGGCGCAATGGGATGATCTCGAAGTGGTGAACGGACTGTTATATAAAGTATGGTATCCAGATGACGACGACGGTGCGGAAGAGCATTGCCTTCTAGCCCCCACACAACTACGAAGACAAATCTATAGGCAGCTCCACGAATGCCGCACAAGTGGTCTCCTTGGTACCGCAAGGACAACGAAACAAATCAGTAGACGTTTCTACTGGCCGGGCTTGCGACGTAAAGCAATGGTGCAAATGGTGTAAACCCTGCGCCCAACGGAAATCGCTTCATGGTAGGAAGCATGTTACAAAAACAACCTGTTGGTACACCGATGGAACAAATCTCACTCGATTTTGTGGGCCCGCTACCGGTCACTGATAACGGCAATGCGTACGTAATGGTCGTGTGCGATTATTTCAGTAAATGGACTGAGTGCTTTGCTCTTCCCGATCAACAAGCCGTGACCACAGCACACACGCTCGTCACACAGGTATTCTGCCGGCTGGGTGTCCCGAAGACCATTCACTCAGATCAAGGACGGGATTTCGAGTCTCGAGTCTTTCAGGAGACATGCCGACTGTTGGGTGTGAAAACGCGAGCTTCACCTTACCACCCACAATCATCCGGATTAGTCGAGCGTTTCAACGGAACTCTTCAGCAAATGCCGGCGATGTTCGTTAATAATAATCGCAACAACTGGGACGTGCACCTGCCGTATGTGTGCATGGCTTATCGGGCATCGGAACACGAATCAACCCAGTATTCCCCAAACAGGTTAATGTTAGGTCGAGAAATCTATCTGCCATTAGATATCATGTATCCCAGCCCTAATGCCCGATATTACCGATGCCATACCGATTACATGGAACACATGCGACGGGCAGGTGCGAACGCGTTTTTACAAGTAAGAAGTAATTTGGCTCGGGCAGCAGAGCGTCACAAAAGGTACTACTACGATCGGCGGGGTAATGAGTTCATATTTGAACCTGGACAATGGGTGTGGTATTTTTATCCGCCGAAAGCTCGACAAAAATTGAGAAAAGGCTGGACTGGGCCTTTTCTAGTTTTGGATAAGTTATCATCCAATCTATACAGAATCCAAGAAACTGAGGCCGCGAGAAAGAAAATGGTTCATGTGGACAACTTAAGAAGGTTGTGAGAGCGAACATCCACCCAGTCCTTGGGTCAATGCAACTCCCGTACCACTTTCAGCAACGCCGTCTGAAAACGGAAGTGATCAAACAGACACTTGGGATGAACCCGATCCCAACGCGGGCGTTTCGATGTTTGGGCGTGTGCGTCATAGACCACCTCATTTACGCGATTATGTATGATTTCTTTGTGGTTGTTTTCTACCGCTATTTCTCCGTAAACCGTGTGTTGTGTGTTTATTCGTATTGTACGCACATCGTGGGCTATGTGCTAATCGTGAGGAGGGGGTAGTGTGACGATCAACGTGTTTATATAACCGTATTCTTTATTCCCCTGTTCTGTTACGCTAGATTCTTTGTTGTGGTCCCTAGTTCTGTTCTCGCATTCCTTTGTTCCAGTACTCGCCTAATTATTAGTTACGTGTTTTCGGTGCCGCGCGTGTTAACGCATTCCTTGTATTTGGTTCTTCCTTGTATTTGGTTCTTTTCTCGTGTGCTGCAGTTTACTGTTTACTGTTTCAGTTCTACTCCTCGTGCAGCAGTTAGTTATGTAGTTCACCATTTAGTGTTTCAGTTTTACTCCTATTATGTTATGCTGGCTAAATGTGTATTTTAGTTTATATTATTGTGTGTTTAATGATGATTGGATTCTATTTGAATAAGGTTGCTAATTAAATAAAGATTCGTTACATGGTCTATGGCCCAGAGCCAGGTTTGCCTATCCCCACTAGCCGATGTAAATCGGATTTGGCTCTTTGGGTCCTAGCCAAACACCAAGAAGAATGGACAAAACATGACGGCTGCAGGCAGACGAAGGAGTATGGGAGAAACATTAGCAGGTGTTTTTCCGAACAACTCCTGAAGCTGCTAAAGCAAACGTTACGTTCCATTCTTCAAGTGATAACAGGGCATGGCATGTTTGCCAGTCATCTGCATCAACTTAAAAAAAGGGAGAGTCCCATTTGCCCTGTCTGTGACGAGGAAGATGAGACATTCTTTCATTATGTTGGCATATGTCCAGCATATACGAACGCAAGACGGGAGCATCTAAACTTGACCGAGCTGTCAAGGAAAGATCTCCCATCCATTACCATTAAAGCCTTAGTCGCCTACCTCCGGGGAAGCGCCAGGCTCCTTAAACTGGGAAGGTCCATGCAGTAGCACCCCGGGTGTTGGGGTAATGGGTCAATTATGGCCTAAATCCTAGGGCCCATAGCGTGCCACGCTGCGGGACCTCACCCACATAAAATAGAATAGAACGCAGAATCATATACGACAGAGTGGTTATTAGACTATTGGTGGATCCTCTGCTGTTGCTTATTATATATCTCAATGTATTACTTGCAGACGAACACGCAGGCCACCAGAGACGCAGAGAATGGCGGGTTTGCCAGTAGATCGAACAGAAGAAAGTTCCCCCTTTACGTACTCGGCAGTAGACTTCTTTGGGAGAGCGACGTTCCATGTTGAAACGCTACGGGGTCGTGTTTACATGCATGGCGTCAAGAGCGGTTCATCTAGAGAGCGCAAACTCATTAGATACCATCTCCTTCATTAATTCTCTACGCAGGTTTCTATGTCGCAGAGGAGAAATCAAACAGCTAAGATCCGACCAAGGTACAAATTTCGTGGGAGCGAGAAATGAGCTTCACAAATACCTCAGTGAGTTAGATAGGCATAGCATCTCAAAGTTCCTATTACAACACAAGTGTGACTGGTTCGACAACAAATTTAATCCACCCCATGCCAGCCATATGGGTTGTGCGTGGAAAAGGCAAATACGTACTATTCGTAGTGCCATGAAGCCAATTCTTTTACAGAGCGAACAAATGGACGATGAAGCATTTCGGACGCTGTTGTTCGAAGTCGGGAACATCGTGAATTCTTGTTCTTTAACGACAACTTTACTCAACGATGCTGGGTCACTGGAACCCCTGACACCGAATCACATTTTAACTTTAAAGCCAATGATTTTAATTGTTGCCTCAGGTAAAGTTTAACGGGCGGACTTGTACTGCAGGTCCCGGTGGTAAGGATTGCAACACCGCGCAAGTGAATTTTCGTCACGATGGCGCAGAGAATTTCTACTTAGTCGCTAACAACGACCAAAATCTCGACCAAATTTAAAGGTCGTCGATGTGGTTTTGGTAATGGACAAACTTAACTAAAAACTTATGGAAGATGGGTCACATCGTTGAGGCGTCGCCAATTGGAGACAAATTGATTTGGGATGTCGCCAACGCTAAAGGGGAAATTGACACAAACTTGTTCGATTTTGGAGCGACCCATACACAAACTAATACTACTAAACAATGAAACGAACGAAAAAAGTTAGGGATATGTTTCTCGACGTTGAGCCTTAAAATTATGTTTTGTGATCGCGAAAATTTATGTATTAAAATTTATGTATTTTTCTTGTGTAGTTTAATTATGTTGGTGTAAATATTTATACTATAGTTGGTAAACCATGTTACTGCCGCAGTGGCGTAGCTGTTTTGTTAAATAGTAGTCCCTTCCGTTCAGATTCATTGATTGATGCTACAGCGAAGATTTCTTTTTACGTCAGTTTTACGTCATAGCCACGTCTTTTATTCTTTTCCGCTAGAGCGAACTTCTTCCTTTCGTCATAGCTAGAGTTGTATAAACACCGAGGTTTTGTTAGGTTTTGTTTGTGTTTTTCTTTCGTGGGAAGGTGTAAAACAGCTTCAATTTACCTTACCAAACATTTTTTGGAAAATATATATATAAATTTAGTCGCATTAAATGACTAAAATGTCACAAATCAACCGCTTCTATTTCTATTTTTTAACTTTTTTTGATACAGAAAACAAATAACACATGTTATTTTTTTATTTTTCAACCTTTAAATTTGTTTTTAGGCCCAAGTTTTTCTGTAATTTACCGAAAAACAGACATTTTCTCTATACCTACTGTGTTATTTTGTAACCAAATTGCCGTTCAATTTGTGTTTTACGTAACAATTGGTTGGTCTACTCGGTAGTTCTATAGCTCTAGTCATAGCCACAAATCGTTTTTATTTCATATTCAAGAGTAACCTTCATGAAGGCGTGGTGTATATTTCGTTGTAAAATTGTTAGCGACTGCACGCCAAATTGCGGGTACTATTTTGTGCATTACTTAACCTAAACCAATGACGATTGTTGTATAGTTATTGAGCACGTTAGTGGTCATATAGATCCTTTTTCTTCGAACAGTGGTTCTTGTTCTTTTCGTGACCTTTTTCCGCACTTATCTCAATTCTTTATTCTGGCATTTATTCTTTATTCTCTTGATTAAAATCAAATCATAATATATATTTATAATTTTTGAACTAAATTTTCAGATTTAAAACCGCACGATGAGCGATTAATTAACAATTACTTTCCACATGCACTTTACATAGCGGAAACACTGTCTAGGACGGCACGTGTTGGTGAGATAAGAAATCCACACAACGAATCACGACTGAATCAAACCATTAGCATTTAAGTGGGGACGCATTAAATGCACTACTCTTATACCGTATTATCATTTATCGTAATTGAAACATTAATTTTAATTAAACACCATATGAATAATATTAACTTCTAAAATTACCTAATTACTGCGTGACTACGGTTTATCCAAATTCACAAAAACAAGCGATTTTAAGCAAGGCTAACCAATGTAAGTATACAAGGGTACGGGAGTTGTACAAATCGTATTTACACATATTCTTTACCAATCACTCAATCTTTATACATAATAATAATAATCTTTATAATATGGTACAATAGGGGAATATGGGACACTTAAGCACATATTGCCAAATATTTCCAAAATCAAAATAGATGACGATTTTTGGGTAATACCACGAATTAGTGCTATGATTTCTTTATTAATTGACAACAATTTAATGAAATATAATAAAACACACGAGGAGTTATTTAGCGATCCGCACAACAAGTGAAGTTTTACAAATTCGAAAACACACGGGATAAGATGGGACAGTGTGAAATCATTGTTAACTTTAATTATTAAGTGTATTTATAAATAGGAATATACGTAAATAACACGAAATAATACTGTACGCATTGAAAATTAAGTCCAAACATTCTTTTTCTTGCTCTACTGCTATAGTTTTTAACATGTTTTATACATTATATTATTGCATAACAATTAGTATTGTATGAACATCAATGGTCAAATATTGTATCCTACAAATGTATATGGACTTGTAATAACAGAAAATTGATTATAACTATTGATAAAGTTTTTATTTTTGCTACAAATTGGGTATTACTACTCTGTTTTTGGCATAAGCCACTTCTCATAAATTATCACCAAGTGCAAATGACCAAATTTCGAATATATTTTTAAAATATTAATTTTTTATTATATCAGTATCTTATAGTTGAATAAACCCTTGAGGTATAAAAAGTGGGGAAAGATGGGACTCTAAATTAAAATATATATTTACATTTGCAGTATTCTGCAACTTGTAGTTAACCTACCGAGTTAAACATGCTGTGCTAGTTTCTTTGCCATGTTAACTTCATATATATAACGTTAAACCGATATTTGTCACCTTGTTGGGGTAAGATGGGACATTGTTGGGGTAAGATGAGACATTGTTGCGGTAAGATGAGATGACGTTGGGGTAAGATGGGACATTATTGGACTAAGATGAAATGACGTTGGGGTAAGATGAGATAACGTAGGGGTAAGATGGGACATTGTTGGGGTAAGATGAAATAACGTTGGGGATGTAGGATGTAGGTTGAAGCCATGTTTAACTTAAATAGTTCAATTGTTTAAGGCTCGTTGCTGTTACTATTGTGGGCATATGTGTCATTGGGCAAGGACACTTAATAGCAATTGCTCCAACCCAGTTATCACTAATCTGTGTTATAACGACTGTTGTTTTCCGGCCACGCGAGGATAACATAAATTACATTTATTTATTGATAAGTTTCATTCATTCGTTTCATTCATTCTTTTAACATGCTTAAAAAAACAAAAAAAGTTTAGTTCTAGATATGAAGTCCAACGATGGTTCCAAAATCGTGGGAAAATCCTAATAATGCCGGCATATTCATGTATAAGCTGATTTTAATTAATTAAACCACACAAAACATATACCTTGTGTTGTGTACAAGTGTCTTTGGTTTTAAGTTGATTCAAAATTTAAGTTTCAGAGACTAATTTCGCCAAACGGATTGTCAAAGAATAAGAATATTTACCATTTTTAAGATTAATATTTAAAACTTGTCTCAAATTTTTGTTTCGTATATTGAAGGGATGTGATTGGTTGGGACTTTTCAAATGCTGCTACTTCTTCGCCCTGATAGGTCAATCGTTCGTTGATTATGACGTCATTATCAGGACGAACGAAATAGACCAATGAGCGACGAGATATGTTTCGTTTTTCCATTTCGTCCGGAATCATAACACGATGTTTCTGTAAGCGGTTAAATAGTTAGTGTATGAATGCACTTGTTTATTCTTGCATGGTGGGTAACAACAGTCGTTATAACACGGGTGTTCTGTTTCGTACAGCTCGTGCCAGCTTATGAATTACCACATATGTAACATATTTATCCTTGCATGGCGGGACAACGAGAGTCGCTACAACACGGGTGTTCTGTTTCATACACCTTACAAATTTCCAAGTATGTAACATATTTATCCTCGCATGGTAGGGCAACAACAGTCGTTATAACACGGGTGTCCTGTTTAATACACCCCAGGCCCGAAAAGACAAAACAACACAGCAGCAGCAGAGAGCTTTGAACCTACTACCCAAAGATGTATATAACTCAAACTTTTCAATATATACAAAACACAAACCGTTGATTTTAGTTTTCCCTCCGTCCAGAACTCCAGAATATCTCCTATGTTCACGATCACTGTTTCATCGATCGGAGTAGCTGCCATGTATTCTCCATACTGGTTTTGCACCTACAGTTTATTATACCTTATGCTCACCGTGGGGTTATAACATGGGTATCTTCTTATACACCCGACACATATGGTGTATTCATACACCTCATGCTCACTGTCAAGTTATAACATGGGTGTCTTCTTATACACCAGACACACATGGTGTATTCATACACCTCATGCTCACTGTCAAGTTATAACATGGGTGTCTTCTTATACACCAGACACACATGGTGTATTCATACACCTCATGCTCACTGTCAAGGTATAACATGGGTGTCTTCTTATACACCAGACACTTATACAGGAAAACAATCACTTACAAAGTTACATATGTGGTAACTTGTAAGCTGGCTCGAGGTGTATGAAACAAAATACCAGTGCTATGTCGCCTGTCGTTGCCCCGTCATGCGAGGAAACATAAGTTAAATATATGGCAACTTGTAAGCTGGCAAGAAGTGTATGAATCAGAACACCTGTGTTATAATGACTGTTGTTGCTTTAACTGAAAAATAAATAATTCACATTCATTCATTCATTTACCTCAAGTCCTCCAACTTTATCTTGAAACAGCAGAGTTACGGAACCATAATCCGAATGCTCGCCCAGTCTAACTTGCCCTGGGGGTAAGATAGGGGGTAGAGGTCGGTAGTAAAGACTGCGGATAGTTGTAAGATTTCCTTCTTCATTTAAATGCGAATGTGCACGCTCAAAATAAGATTCATCCTGCAAAGTTTCATTTTGAACACAGCTTTTTTTATTTACAAGTAAAACACAACACTAAGCACATATCTAAAAAAAATTAAAAACTGAAGTAAATTCTATGAAATACATAATATAACTTGTTTTTTAAATAGTTCACCTTTGTATTTAAAAAAGTTTAAATATTTTAATAAACGAAACTGAGAAATTAAAATATAAATTAAATGAAAGAGTTAGGCTAAAAAGTTTAATATTTCTTTTAAGTTGAAATTTGAAAAAATAAATAAAATTGAAAAAAAAATTACAACTGGGAAAACATTTTAAATTAAAACGTTCAATAAACGAGTTTACCTTAAAAGTTTGATCTTACTTTTAACTTCATTCCAACAGACAGGGCTCGTAAAATCCTTAAAGTGAGGGTTTTGCAACGATCGGCAAATTCCTTCAATATTTCTTTAAACTCTGGGAATAAAACGGGGTTCGGCCATTTATACTCGGTAGCGCCATCTAGGAATGCTTTGCCACTAACGTCAAATGCTTCTTTGTAATCAGCCGGTCGATTGGGATTCACTCTGTTTGGATGAGGAAATATGAATGTAACTTGTTTATTTACTGGTGACCGGTCTTAATGAACAGGTGTTCTGTTTCATACACGATACACCTCATGCGCGCTTACAAGTTACCACGTATGTAACTTATTTAGTCTCGCATGGCGGGGCAATGACAGTCGTTATAACACGGGTGTTCTGTTTCATACAAATCGTGCCCGCTCACAAATTACCACGAATGTGACTTATTAATCCTCGCATGGCGGGGCAACTATAACAGTCGTTATAACACACATGTTCTGTTTTATACACTTTGTGCTCACTTACAAGTTAACCAGAGCTCGCCTCGTTGTAAAAAAAACAAACAAAGAAATATCTACACCCAGCATTTTTCACACAGGTCAGTTTATATAAATAGACAAATAAATAAACAGAACAAACTTACTTTTCAACACACAGTCCAGAATAACCATAGTTGAGTTCGTTGTTTCTTTTAGATTTATTTTTCTCCTCAGTGGAAGCGATGAAGAATTTATTGGTGACGAAGTTGACTTTCTCCACATGCTGTCTGTGAAAATAATATCATAATTACTTGATCTTGGTCACAAAACAAGCTATTGTTTAATTGCACTCAATTAGCAGACTCTCTGTCTCTTTGGAATAAACTTAGCTTGTAATGTAACTCCCTTTGTCCTCGCGTGGCCGGAAAACGACAGTTGTTATAACATGGATGTTCTGATTCATACACCTCGTGCCAGCTTAAGAATTACCATGTATGTTACTTTGTAGGTGAATATTTTTTGGGGGATTTTTTCCTTTGTTATGCATGGCTGATAATTTGGACAACCCATTAGTGATCACTGAGTTAAAGCAATTGCCGCAAATTGTCTTGCCCAAGGAAACAAACCACAATGGTAGCAACGACAAGCCTTTAACCCATTACCTATTGGTTACAGGCGCGCTAACCACTACGCCACGGTGCCGGACTTTGCTTATTCCGTCTTCGCGATAGTTAGCCTGTTTCTAACCCAGAGGTTAGAGGTTCAAGGGTCAATGCTATCACCCTTGTAGACGTATGTGTCTTTGGGACATTTAGTGACAAGTGCTCCAACCCAGTGGTCACTAATACAATATTCAAATTGGCAGCAATATCAAAAAAATAAATGGTAACTCTTAAACCAGCACGAGATGTATGAAACAGAACACCTGTGTTATAACGACTGTCGTTGCTCCGTCATACGACTCAATTTAATAAACAATAAAAATATTAATTATCAAACACATGGTAAGCAATACAGAGAATCATAAATACTTAGGGTTGCGAACGAGATAAATATTTGTAACTTTTATTTCTTGGAATGACAAACACTCATGTTGTTTCACACACCTTGTGTCTGCTTATAAAATTTAATTCTGACACTAGTGTCCAGGAAATGTAAGTCTCAAATCTTTTTTAGATATTACTGATACCCACTGTTTATTTTTTAAATTTAACCAATTTTTTGGACTTTTGAGAATTGAACTTTCAAGTTGTGTGAAAAAATGCTATGTCATAGAAGTTACCAAATTATCATGCAGTGTACCGGTGTACGTAACTTTGTGGGTGACAGTGGCAAAGATCAGGTAAAACAAAACAACAACGAAGAGAAGGGGAAACAATAAAACAACAGTCGTTTTAAACACGCTGCAAGTAAAAACTACTTGAATAAAAGTATCGCGTGACAGCCACGCTCACCTGTCAATCCCTGTGTTTTTCAAATAGACGAACCCGACTGTAGACAAAGCATCAAAAAGTAAAGTTCCAACATTTTCCAAATCATTTCTAGTTGGAGTAGAATCAAGTCCACATTTTTCGAAGTCTAGCACGGGTATAGCGGACATTTTAACTTTCAGACTTAACAAACGAACATCTTCAAAGCAAAACAAAAACAATAAAAAATCTTGGGGTATTTCCCGAAAAATTTCCCCGAAAATTCCCTAAAAAGAAATTATAGAAAAAGTAATTCGCGGTAATTACAGAAAAAGTAAATTAAGATTATGCTTATAATGAGTTTAGCAGAGTTACTACTTTCTTTTGAGATTTTATTAAATAGTAAACATATTAAAAGTCTTAACAGCTGTTTATTTAGCTGCGCTATGTACTTTCTCATGGGAATACATTATAAAGAGAGCAAGTACGAGTATAAACTGTTAGGCACGTACATAGATATCATATATATAACGATATCTATGGGCACGTACATATTTCTTTTGTTCAATCTACAACGTTTCTCAAAAAATAACAAATAAAAATAATTTACACTCAGCGTTGTTCAGCGTTTACATGCAGCCCCCACTGAATAAACAGGATTGCTGGTTGGGTTGAATTACTTCGTGTTGATCCGACTTCATATACAGGCTTCAGCGGGCTGCTATATATCTACTGTAACACTAATTGCTTTTATAACTAAAGACCGAACAGTTCATGATATCTTGGGTAAATTTATTCTTTTTTCTGATATAGTACACGATTTAATATCGAGCAAAAGCTTAATTGGCGGCCGGGCAAGGGCTTGTAAGAGCCCGCCATGAGCCTACACTAATCTCGAAGTCTCAGTGCGGATAGTTGCGTTAGTTGGGTAGTTCTTGTTTATGTGTTAAAGCAAAAAGCGAATTATATATCAAAACAGAACACGTGACAGTAATGAGACGTAATGTTTTAAAATTGAAAACTATTTGATGTCAGCGGCTGAGCGTTATATCATTAACCTCGTTTAACGTGGGGGTAGAGAAGTCAGTTTTCATGAGAACAGTCTTTCATGAAGTAATTCGTATCCGGAATGTTGACATTGATTAATGATGTATTGTGATTATAACATTACTTTAAACGTAAACTGCAAGATAAAGGCAACAGAACTTATAATCGTAAAAAATCTCATTGCAAGCTATCGTAATGGTTTTCGTCGACGGGATCTTCTGTCACATTTGAAACTTTGGTATTTTGGTAAAACTGCCGCGCTGGAATGAAACACAAAATCGTAAAAGATTTATGGAGTAGAATTGGGGAAGATGGGACACCTTTTAATTCTATTTTCTCGTCTCATTTGGTGGTAAACCAAGAAAATTTAAAGGATTATAAAACCGCATGCTCACGACTCCCATAGAGTGGTGTTACTCATTTAAAACACGGTCATGATATTTGGATAATATGTGTTAAATGTGTCCCATCTACCCCCTTTCTATACCGGATAGGAAACTGCTATTTTTAATAGAAATATATATCTCACAGAATTAAAATCTATCTCACAGAATTAAAATCGTTTAACTTGAAATTGTTGCTCTTGATCCAGACTGTTATATCATTACGAGAATCGTTCAACTTAATGAGCAATGAATTGGGGTCGCTGTTAATTGAACGGAAATTGATCATCACTTGGCCATTATAACGAGGTTGTTCCGTTCATACAGCTCACCTCGTAAACTGGGACGAAGTGTATGATACAGAACACCCGTATTAAATCGGCTGTCGTTACCCCGGCACGCGAGGATAAAGCAAGATACATTCATTCATTCACGAGTTTTAACACAGTTAATTACCATTAGCTGCTGCTGTTGTCATGTCGGGAGAAATGGATTCCGAAACTCTGACAGTTGGTTCGATCACCGCCTTCGGAGAATCAGCAAGTGCTGTTGTCCTGGTGAGAATATTTAAATTAAAGTAAGTTTATGTAAAGTAAGAAGTTTATATCCTCGTGGATGGGAACTTGAGTGACTTATCCATGGTTGCCACTCCCATGCCCACAGTCGAGCTGCTGAAGCTATTGCAGTGTGTGGATAAGCAGACATGACTTTTGGTTGGTTTGGTCATTTACACCCTCAATTGGAGTGACTTATCCATGGTTGTCAGACACAAACTATTATGGTGTGTGGATAAACTATTATTTTTGGTTGACATTCACATTACCTTGTTTGGATCAAATACACAACGGCTGCAAGCAATGTCACTACGGATATTGACAACACAGCCAACAAACCTACCGCCCACGATGGAGTCGTTTCCTTGGAAATGACGTCACCTGATGACGTAACGAGGTAAATTACACTTAGACCACTAAAAGTAAAAACTAATATTACATGAACATATTTTCGATGTAGTTGTTTCATTGTAAATCACTGACGTGCCCAATACTTCCATGTTAGTCGTTGTAGTGACGTCATAAGACGACGTGGTCATCAACATTTGAACTTTTTCTTCAGATGACGTCATGTAATAAAATGTTTATTTTTAGAATATTAGGTAACTTATGATTAACCAACGTTATATAAGAGGGTGGAGTAAGATGGGACACATTTAGCAAATAATATTCACATATCCTCGTATTTTAAAAAAACACAACTGTCTATGAAAGTTGTAAGGAAACGTTTTTTTTTATTTTTTAAATATTCCTTGTTTATTGCCAACTGGGACGACTGAATAAAAAGAAACTGCGTCCCATATTCCCCCACCCTACCGAACTTGGAAAGATAAAAAAAATAATCCGCATCTCAAACATTTTAAATGAGTCCATACAACTGTGGCTTAAATGTATAACTTCCATGGTGACCGCTGGTTGCACAAGGCAATGACCATGTCTTGCCCAAGGACCGACACATACGCCCACGATGTTAGCAGCGACGAGCGATAAACCCTTAACCTTTAGGTTAAAGGAAGCGGCGTTAACCATTGTGCGATGGCGGCAGTAGAATATGTCTTTCAAAATCGGTGTGAACCATAAAACACTGACTGTCCAGTATCCAAAAATCTTCAATTTTTATAACACATCAAATGCTCCATCGTGCGCACCCGTTTTAAGATGGATAAGTTAATAAAATTAATATACCAGTGTAGCGGTTGATTGTGCTCTAGCACAGATTTAATGATATAAAGATAGCTAAATTTAACACTAATACATAAAGATTGAATATAAAGCAACGTTATATAGCGAAAACAAAAGCATGACAGGAATGGAATGCAGTTTCGCTGCTTTCGTAACATCTACTTTCCCGTCATTCTAATCGTGATAATAAAACAATTACCCAGTTGTGTGTATGCCAGGCGAGGCAATTGCCACATGCCAATGATTTATTGTTTTGCTACACGTGTTTTTCGTTATATAAACCTTTCACTTTCCTGTACTGTGAGGCAGTACGGGGCTTGCAATACCCTGCTGTTCTCACTTTGTCTCTAAGCTCGATGTCGCACTTTCACCGTACAATAAACTGAGATGTGCCGTACAAGTGTCATACATCGGTGTGCAATGCGTTGCGGAGTCGGATAGCGTGTGCGTCGGGGCAGGATGGAACAGCGTCGTCGCGAGGCTTCGGAGCGCGAACCCACAACTTCAACATTAGCCGCCCCCCACACCAGAATGCATTGTGTTGTACGTACTTTGACAAATATAACGATGAACAGTTACGCAATCTTCGATCTTCCATTTAAACAACACATTCAATGCTACGTGGAATCCCATGGTAACACATAGTTTCCTTGAATCGTAGACGTCATCCGGGCAATCCCAATAAGTGAATACCGATGTATCAGTTGTTGTTCCATCCGACCATTGCAATGTAGTTGGACTGGTACGACTCAAACCAATGTAGAATGAATATGGATTACCTAAAAACATAAAACACAATAAATCTAAAACTTACTTGCAATAGTCCGTAATAATGTCATTATTATTTGGCTACCTGTTAACTTAGTCGTATCATTATTTTTCACGAGAAAATCTTGAATTCGTCGAGAATTAACAACAGCTAGAATAGCGTCCAATGATTGACAACTTTCATTTGCTTTGTCAACTCCATCCACTGCTGCATACTCAATGTAATATTCGATGCCATCAAGTTGATGCCAACTATCAGTGGTTGATGTTACGACGATCAAATTTAACAGAAGAAAAACGAACAGCATGTTTAAAGTATTTGACTTTCAAACCGCGTATTACACAATAAACTATCTGTCTGACAAAGCTCTAGCTCAGCCTACGCAAAATTACAAACAAATGCGTGGAGCACACTGCGTGGGCTATTATTTTAAAACAGTGAGGTTGTAATGAATCCACCATGTACGTCCTGTATGTGTTAAGTCACTTATGTTATAACTTAAAAGTGAGCATACACTAAGTCTGTCTGGTGTATAAAAAGACACCCATGTTATAACTCCACATTGAGCATGAGGTGTATGAATACACCATGTGTGTCTGGTGTATAAGAAGACACCCATGTTATAACTCGACAGTGAGCATGAGGTGTATGAATACACCATGTGTGTCTGGTGTATAAGAAGACACCCATGTTATAACTCCACATTGAGCATGAGGTGTACGAATACACCATGTGTGTCTGGTGTATAAGAAGACATCCATGTTATAACTCGACAGTGAGCATGAGGTGTATGAATACACCATGTGTGTCTGGTGTATAAGAAGACACCCATGCTATAACCCGACAGTGAGCATGAGGTGTAAGAATACACCATGTGTGTCTGGTGTATAAGAAGACACTCATGTTATAACTCAACAGCGAGCATGAGGTGTATGAATACACCGTGTGTGTCTGGTGTATAAGAAGACACCCATGTTATAACTCCACAGTGAGCATGAGGTGTATGAATACACCATGTGTGTCTGGTGTATAGGAAGACACCCATGTTATAACTTGACAGTGAGCATGAGGTGTATGAATTCACCATGTGTGTCTGGTGTATAGGAAGACACCCATGTTATAACTCAACAGCGAGCATGAGGTGTATGAATACACCATGTGTGTCTGGTGTATAAGAAGACACCCATGCTATAACCCGACAGTGAGCATGAGGTGTATGAATACACCATGTGTGTCTGGTGTATAAGAAGACACCCATGTTATAACTTGACAGTGAGCATGAGGTGTATGAATACACCATGTGTGTCTGGTGTATAAGAAGACACCCATGTTATAACTTGACAGTGAGCATGAGGTGTATGAATACACCATGTGTGTCTGGTGTATAAGAAGACACCTATGTTATAACTCGACAGTGAGCATGAGGTGTAATAACACACCATGTGTGTCTGGTGTATAAGACCACAACATATAAATTAACAATAACTTTATTGCATAAACCTAATTATAAAGCAATTGAAAATAATGCACGCACAACAGTATTTTGAATACACTTCCAAGTTAATTTATCTAATAATTTGATTACAATAAAATAAAAATGTCATATCTCGTGCTTCATACAGAAAAAATGAAATTACTGAACACTGCAGTGTTGCACAATGAAAAATAACAACATGTTGATCTTAGATGATAAATGAAAGTATTTTGTATTTGGAAACACATATATATATACATAAAATTAATTAACTGAGATTTTCTGTTGCAAAATAACGCATAGTGTGAATTGAATATTAATTCATTCACTGAAAAACAAGAAAAATGACCTATTGATTTAGCAAAAAAAAATTTTTTATAAATTTTACAAAAAAAAAGTTTTTAATGAAAAATTATTTTTACAGAGAATTGTTTTAACAAATTTAGAACTAAATTTTTCCCCTCATGAAAAAATTAAATATTAATTGTTTTTGGAGGGACAGTGATTTAGTGAAATGATTATGGCTGGTTTATTATACATTATTGCGTGTGTTAAACGTGGGAGATATTTGTGTGAAAGTGCAAAAATATAAGAATTATTTAAGTCAAGCTATCATGCCAATTTAAAGCTGTAATTTTAGAAGTAACAAACAAGCTTGTTATACTATATGAGTGAAACCTACAGCATGGTATGCCATGGGACCTGGGATTTAGACCAGAGTTGGCCCATTACCCCAACATTGTATATGCACATTCTATTCTATATGGGTGAGGTCCTACAGTAAGGTATGCCATTAGACCTGGGATTTAGACCAGAGTTGGCCTATTACCCCAACATTGTATATGCACATTCTATTCTATATGGATGAGGTCCTAAGTGAGGCATGCCATGGGACCTGGGATTTAAGCCAGAGTTGGCCTATTACCCCAACATTGTATATGCACATTCTATTCTATATGGGTGAGGTCCTAAAGTGAGGCATGCCGTGGGACCTGGGATTTAGACCAGAGTTGGCCTATTACCCCAACATTGTATATGCACATTCTATTCTATATGGATGAGGTCCTAAGTGAGGCACGAAATGGGACCTATTACATCTGCATTGTAACTGAACCAGTTTTCTTTATTTTTCATGGTTTGTGGCTTTTCAGAAATTTTTCAGAAAACGGCCCCTCCTGCTACATCAATAAAATAGATTAGATTTCTTTTAATTTTAGGTATGTTGTTTTACCACCAATTTGCAATAATTGGCGTCTAAAACAAACAAAGCCATAAACAGAGGTCGATTCCCTCATAAACCACTTATTATTTAAGTTACTTTGGTAAAAGTTTAGAATTATCAGCTTTAAATTGGCGTGGTAACAAAATATGGTTCAGATTATTCTAATAAACTTGAATAATTAATTAAATATAAAACACCAGCGAATATTTTTACATTTTTACAAATGTTAGCTAGTAGCATTGACGTACCAATTAAAACGTATCAAAAAAATTATTTTTAGCAAATTATATTTTACAGATTTACATAACAAAAAAAAAATGCTTTTAGCCAAATGGTTTTGCATGAAATATCAAACAAAGTAAACACTAAAAGTCCTGATTTTAAAGATTAAGAAGAAAGTTTTTACAATTTTGATTAAAATTTATCAAAAAATACGTAATATACATGATATTTTCAACTTAATATTTGATGGAAAAAACTTAAACAAAAATTTCAAAAATTGATCTAAAAACAGTTTTAAACAAAAACATTTTCATATTTCGTTCTTAAATGCCCATTGTCATGTACTACTCTCTTATGACATCATAATTATCTTTATGACACATTAGTGTAACTCGTGACATAATAATGGTACACATATGCTAGAATAGCTACAGGTTGTCCCAGTATAAGAGACATCCACACAATCATATTTCCGTAATTGCTCGAAAACCTCTTGCTGACCCACACAGTAAAAAACGTTAACGGGATCTAAAAAACACAGTTTAATTTTTTTTAATTTAAATTTTTGGGGGATTGAAATTTTTTTTGTTTAATTTTTATGATAGAATTTGAATATTTTTAGAATTTATTTATTTTTTTATTTTTTTTAAGTTAAAACAACAGTGAGATAGATTTATACCACAAACAATATAAACTGCTTTTTCTAATAACATTTAAAAAATAAATAACAGTTTTAGAAACTTTTTTTAACAAAATAAAACAATTATTTTAACATGAGGCTATAGTTGACTTTAAAAGAATAAATTATTAATTTTTAAATCAGCTAAAGGTAGAAATAATACCTTTGGTTACATAGGAAATTCTGCTTAAATTTAACTAAAATATAAGAAATAAAAAGTAAATGAACACACAAAAATAAGACAAAAAAATATTTTTTATTAGTAATTTCTAAAACAGCTGAATTAATAACTAGATTTATTGGTCACAATAAAAAACTAGAAAAAATTAATTTAAAAAAAAATTGAATTTAAATAATAAATATTATAATAAACAAACAAAGAAATACCTGCATGGTCATCCCAAAGAAAGCCCAAAACTTGAACATATGAAGAGGAATAGAAACTAAATACTGTGGAAGTATTTGGATAAAAATATGAATGTAACTTATTTGTCCTGCTGTGGTACTGGTACGGCAACGAGAGTCGTTATAACATGGGTGTTCTGTTTCATACACCTTGTGCCAGCTTACAGGTTACCACGTATGTAACTTATTTATCCTCGCATGGCGGGGCAACGTCAGTCACTATACCACGGGTGTTCTGTTTCATACACCCCCTGCCCACTTACAAGTTAACACGTATGTAACTTATTTATCCTTGCATGGCGGGGCAACGACAGTCGTTATAACACGGTTTGTTAATCTCTCATTACTTCTAAAACCATTTTGTTGTCCCCTATAAAAAGCTGTATATATGTTGTCCCCTTTAAGTTGTATGTTTGTGTCCCCTTTAAACTCCTTAACTTTGTCCCCATTGTTTTTTGTATATATGTTTTCCATGTTTTATTTTATGAGTATATAACCTAAGCTTTGTGGGGTTTTTGAATCATTACAATTATGTGCTACTGGTGTCAACATCCTTTTGAACTGAGTGACCTTGAAACTTTCATGGTAGCAGAGGATGGTTATAACTTTTAAGTACTTTATTTATTAAGTTAATAATGGCACTTTCAAGAAGATCTCCACCAAAATTTGTTGAAAATGATTGCTATGTAGAATGGAGAAGGAAGATATCAATGTGGCAGTTAGTCTCTGATGTTAAAAAATCTGAGCAAGCAATCATTGTAAATCTTTATGCCTTAGAGGGGCATGTCAAGGCTCAGAGGGCCATCTCAAGTTTATCAACTGAAGAGCTGCATTGTGATGGTGGATTGGATATTCTTCTAAACAAATTGGATGAGGCTTTTAAAACAGAAAAAGTTGATGAAGCATACTGTGCCTATGTGAGGTTCAATACATTCTCAAGGTCATCTCTGTCTATCAATAACTACATACTTGAATTTGAACATTTGTATAGTAAAATATGTAGCCATGGGATGGAATTATCTGACGCAGTCTTAGCTTTCAAGTTAATGGATGGAGCCAATCTTAGTCATGGTGAACGCCAATTAGCACTCACGTTGGGTGCCGATTTAAAGCTCAAAACTATGAAGTCCTCTCTAAAAAGGGTTTTTGGGAATACTGAAGCTGTTTCATCAAATGTAAAGGAAGAAGTGTTTGAAAATCAATATATGAATAGGAAAAAGACTCCAGTGAATTGGAATAAAAAGGACACACAACGAAAACAGAATCCACGGAACAAGTTTGGTTATATAAGCAGATGCGCGATTTGTGACTCAAAATTGCATTGGGCTTCAACTTGCCCACATAAAGAGCACAATGTAATGTCTACGACATTGGAACCTGAAAATGTGGCCGTCACCCTACAGACAAACGATGACAAGATGGAAGTGTTGTCGAACGAGGCTGAAAACCACGCTGTGGTGGACACAGCATGCACTAAAACGGTATGTGGTCAAAAATGGTTCACAAAGTTTATAAAATCGCTTAAAAACGAAAACAAAATTAATGTTAAAACCTATCCAAGTAAAAGTTCCTTTGTATTTGGTGATGGAATGAAGGTCCTATCACACAGAGCAGCATGTATACCAGCTTGTATTGCTGGTGTTAAATGTCAAATTACGACTGAAATAGTTAATAAAAACATTCCCCTTCTCCTCAGTAAAACTTCTCTAAAAAAGGCTGAAACCCTAATTGATTTAAAAAATGACAAAGTTACAATGTTTGGGAATGATGTCAATATAAAGAATACAACAAGTGGACATTACTGTGTTTCCATTCACCCAGATTTGCCTGTGAACAATGAAGAAGTTAATTTACTTGAGCGAAATGAATCTACTGGAAATTTGAACAAGACATTAATAAAACTGCATAAGCAATTTGGTCATGCGTCTTGTGAAAATATGGAAAAATTATTAAAAAGTTCTGGAAAACTAACTCCAGAAATGTCCAAAATGATTCTAGGCATTGTTCAATCATGTAGTACGTGTCAAAAGTATAAAAAACCACCAGCTAGGCCTGCAGTTGGTTTGTCCTGGGGCTCAGATTTTAATGACACTGTCGCTATAGACCTGCATGAATTGGAACATAATATTTGGTATTTTCATATGATAGACACCTTTACTCGGTTCAGCAATGCTGTTGTAATACGTTCAAAGAGCGCAAGCATTATTGTAAAAGAGTTTTTGGTCAATTGGATTAGTTTGTTCGGTGCACCTAAAAATGTTTTTAGCGACAATGGACGAGAATTCAACAACAGTGAATTTCAAGATATGTGTCACAATTTCAGCATCACTGTCAGGACAACGGCGGCATATTCACCATGGAGCAATGGTGTCTGTGAAAGGCACAACTTAACACTCACAAATATGGTAAACAAGGTAAAATTCGAACAAAAGTGCAACTGGGAAACCGCTGTTGCTTGGAGTGTGTGTGCCAAAAATGCGTTCGTGAACCGGCTTGGCTTTAGTCCCCACCAGCTGGTACTTGGTAGAAATATTAACTTACCATCAACTCTTACAGATAATCAACCAGCACTTAATGGAGTATGTGAAAGCTTGGATGTTGGTGCACACTTGTCTGCGCTACATGCTGCTAGAAAAGCTTTCATCTCCGCAGAATCTTCTGAAAAAATTCGTAGAGCTCTCCGGAAACAAACTCGTCAGACTGGTAATGTTTTCGCTATTGGAGATGCAGTTTATTACAAGCGTGATGACTCTCCATTGTGGAGAGGGCCTGTAAAAGTTTTGGGCCAAGATGGTCCTGTTGTTTTCCTTCGACATGGAGGTCAATATGTCAAGGTGCATAGTTGTAGGGTAACAAAAGTTAACGAGCCACATCTGGTATCGGATCTCGATACTAGGGATCAGACAAACAGGGTTACAGATGATTCGAACAAAGAAAGTGAATCTGATGACTCATCTAGTGATGACGATGAAGATCATTCAGAAATTCGTCAAGTTCCAGAATCAACGGTTACAACATTGAATCCACAAAAAGTAAGCTTACATCCTAAAGATAAAGTTAAATTTTTAAATCAAGAAGGGATTGAACATCAAGCAACAATATTGGGTAGAGCTGGAAAAGCCACGGGTAAATATAAAAATTCGTACAACATAGAATATGAGTCACCCAATGACCTGTATGGCAAACGTACATGGATTGATTTTTCGAAAGTAACCGGATTGGAACATGTTAATGATGAAACTAATGAACAAATTAATAATGAAACTACACCACAAACTGAAGAATCATTTGTAATAACCAGTGATATTTTTAGTGAAGCAAAAGAGAAAGAACTGTTAAGTTGGAGAGAAAATCAAGTGTTTCAAGAAGTAAAGAACCAAAACCAAAAGTGTGTATCTGTGCGTTGGGTTTGTACCATGAAGAAAAAAGGTGATGATATGGTACCCAAAGCAAGATTGGTTGCAAGAGGCTTCGAAGAGCAAAAACAAAATCTACAAAGAGAATCACCTACTTGTTCTAAAGAAGCTGTGAGAATAATGTTGAGCGTAGCAAAACAGATGAAATGGCGCATGAACAGCATTGATGTAAAGACAGCTTTCTTACAAGGTGAATTAGTTGATCGGGATATTTATTTGAAACCGCCCAATGAGGCCAATTGTCCACCAGATGTTGTTTGGAAGCTTCGCAAATGTGTATATGGGCTGGTCGATGCATCCCGTTTGTGGTATGAGAGAGTGCGACGTTTTATGATAGACGCTGGTGCGAAACCAAGTTCAGGAGATCAAGCAATGTTCATCTATCATATCAATAATGTTCTACAAGGTATGATGTGTGTTTATGTGGATGATATACTGTGGATAGGTAATGATCAATTTAAAACACTCGTGATTGAAAAACTATATAAAACATTTACCATTGGATCGGAAAGCAGCGAAAAATTTAAATATATCGGCTTAGAAATGAAAGAGACGATAGGACATATAACAGTAGATCAATCCTCTTACATAAAGTTGTTGGAACCTATTAATATTAGCGGTTGTCGTCGTGGCAACATGAATAGTGACGTCACAGCTGTTGAAAAGGAGTTGCTTCAAAGGAAAATTGGCCAACTTTTATGGGTAAGCTCACACACTAGACCGGATATATCGTTTGATGTCTGTGTTTTGGCTACAAATTTTAACAAAGCAACTGTAAAAGATATTGTACACTGCAACAAAGTTATTAGAAAGTTACATAACGAAGATCTGAAAATTAAGTTTATGTCTTTAGGTGACGTAGAGAAATTAAAACTTGTTGTGTATTCTGATGCAGCATTTGCCAATTTACATGACGGTGGTAGCCAAGGTGCTTTCCTAATATTTCTTGTTGGAGAAAACAAAAAATGTAACATTTTGTCTTGGCAGTCGAAGAGAATTAAAAGAGTGATTCGAAGTACATTGGCAGCAGAAGCATCTGCAGCATGTGATGCAGTTGAGGCTGCATATTATTTGTCATATATGATTACCGAGTTGTTCTATGGAAAAGGACATGGAACAAAATTACCAATTCACGCCATTACAGACAACAGATCATTGTACGATGCAGTTCATTCCAGGAAGGGGGTTGCTGACAAACGACTGCGAATTGACATTGCAGTCCTCAAAGAAATGATGGAAACAAATAAACTTTTATCAATGGAATGGGTTGAATCGAAAAAACAACTGGCTGATGCATTGACCAAACAAGGCGTTTCATCTATACCGTTGTTTAACGTTTTACGCTATGCATGTTTAACTTAAAAAAGAAAAAGAAAAAATATAATGAATTTGTTAATCTCTCATTACTTCTAAAACCATTTTGTTGTCCCCTATAAAAAGCTGTATATATGTTGTCCCCTTTAAGTTGTATGTTTGTGTCCCCTTTAAACTCCTTAACTTTGTCCCCATTGTTTTTTGTATATATGTTTTCCATGTTTTATTTTATGAGTATATAACCTAAGCTTTGTGGGGTTTTTGAATCATTACAATTATGTGCTACTGGTGTCAACATCCTTTTGAACTGAGTGACCTTGAAACTTTCATGTTTCATAAACCTCATGCCTGCTTATGAGTTACCACGTATGTAACTTTATGGGTGTTCTTTCTGCATGGCTGAAACACATTAGTGACCACTGGGTTGGAGCAGTCGGCGTTAAGTGTCTTGCCCATGGACACATACGCTTACAATGGTAGCAGCAACAAGCATTGAACCAAGACTTCTAAATCTGAACATTTAACAACCACAACAAGTAACTTGGTTTACCTTAACAAAATATTTAAGAAATATATTTTATTTATTTTATGCCAGACAGTAATAAACCATGAATTATATTTACCTCATGAAAGAAAGCAGAAAGCATGAATACTGATATTTGAGCCATCAACTTTGAAACACCAATTGATAAAAGTGGTTTGTATACATGACGAACGCACCATTTATGTACCGGTATATTCCATGCTTGCCAGAAGTAACCGATTGTGTCAGCGTTCCTATAACAATATATTAAGAATAAAACCCGGGAGCCTTCATGAGGCATACACGAATTGTAGCCACCACAGTGAGCCTTGAACCTGGGAGCCACCAGTTACGAGGCACACACTGAATCGTAGCCACCACAGTGAGCCTTGAAAGTGGAAGCCTCCAGTTGAAAAACTATTCACTTACCACCAATCTCTGTAAAACTCTCTATCAGCGAACTTTAGAACTTCAGCCAAAGCGTTCAATACAGAATGGAAGAAAACATAGAAGAAAACCAACCATATGAAGTGGTTGGGCACCTTGAACAAGGGTTAGTATTGTTTAACACAGCACACATGGTGTATTCATACACCTCATGCTTACTGTCCAGTTATAACATGGGTGTCTTCTTATACACCAGACACACATGGTGTATTCATACACCTCATGCTCACTGTCGAGTTATAACATGGGAGTCTTCTTATACACCAGACACACATGGTGTATTCATACAACTCATGCTCACTGTCGAGTTATAACATGGATGTCTTCTTATACACCAGACACATATGGTGTATTCATACACCTCATGCTCACTGTCGAGTTATAACATGGGTGTCTTCTTATACACCAGACACATGGTGTATTCATACAACTCATGCTCACTGTCGAGTTATAACATGGGTGTCTTCTTATACACCAGACACACATGGTGTATTCATACACCTCATGCTCACTGTCGAGGTATAACATGGGTGTCTTCTTATACACCAGACACACATGGTGTATTCATACAACTCATGCTCACTGTCGAGTTATAACATGGGTGTCTTCTTATACACCAGACACACATGGTGTATTCATACACCTCATGCTTACTGTCGAGTTATAACATGGGTGTCTTCTTATACACCAGACACACATGGTGTATTCATACACCTTATGCTCACTGTCGAGTTATAACATGGGTGTCTTCTTATACACCAGACACACATGGTGTATTCATACACCTCATGCTCACTGTCGAGTTATAACATGGGAGTCTTCTTATACACCAGACACACATGGTGTATTCATACACCTTATGCTCACTGTCGAGTTATAACATGGGTGTCTTCTTATACACCAGACACACATGGTGTATTCATACACCTCATGCTCACTGTCGAGTTATAACATGGGTGTCTTCTTATACACCAGACACACATGGTGTATTCATACACCTCATGCTCACTGTCGAGTTATAACATGGGTGTCTTCTTATACACCAGACACACATGGTGTATTCATACATCTCATGCTCACTGTCGAGTTATAACATGGGTGTCTTCTTATACACCAGACACACATGGTGTATTCATACACCTCATGCTCACTGTCGAGTTATAACATGGGTGTCTTCTCATACACCAGACACACTTGATGTATTCATACACCTTATGCTCACTGTCGAGTTATAACATGGGTGTCTTCTTATACACCAGACACACATGGTGTATTCATACACCTCATGCTCACTGTCGAGTTATAACATGGGTGTCTTCTTATACACCAGACACACATGGTGTATTCATACACCTCATGCTCACTGTCGAGTTATAACATGGGTGTCTTCTTATACACCAAACACACATGGTGTATTCATACACCTCATGCTCACTGTCGAGTTATAACATGGGTGTCTTCTTATACACCAGACACACATGGTGTATTCATACACCTCATGCTCACTGTGGAGTTATAAAATGGGTGTCTTCTTATACACCAGACACACATGGTGTATTCATACACCTCATGCTCACTTTCGAGTTATAACATGGGTGTCTTCTTATACACCAGACACACATGGTGTATTCAGACACCTCATGCTTACTGTCGAGTTATAACATGGGTGTCTTCTTATACACCAGACACACATGGTGTATTCATACACCTCATGCTCACTGTAGAAATATAACATGGGTGTCTTCTTATACACCAGACACACATGGTGTATTCATACACCTTATGCTCACTGTTGAGTTATAACATGGGTGTCTTCTTATACACCAGACACACATGGTATATTCATACACCTCATGCTCACTGTCGAGTTATAACATGGGTGTCTTCTTATACACCAGACACACATGGTGTGTTCATACACCTCATGCTCACTGTCAAGTTATAACATGGGTGTCTTCTTATACACCAGACACACATGGTGTATTCATACACCTCATGCTCACTGTCGAGTTATAACATGGGTCTCTTCTTATACACCAGACACACATGCTGTATTCATACACCTCATGCTCACTGTCGAGTTATAACATGGGTATCTTCTTATACACCAGACACACATGGAGTATTCATACATCCATTTTCTATATACCCTAAGAACCGTATAAGAGAAAAACACATACAATAAAACAAAAAAGGCACAACTACAAAAGTTTAGGAAAGCTAGCACAAAATATAGAAATATTTCGAGGTTTAATTATTTACTTACCGATAACTTTAGTAATCTCTCTACAACATAGTAACCTTCAAAGTTCTAATAATATAATATATGTTTCAGAACTTTGAAATGGAATTAATAAAATAAGAAACAGTTGAATTATATGTGTACCATCTTACCCCAAAAATTGAACCATCTTACCCCAACCTAGAGAACCATCTTACCCCAACCCAGCGAACCATCTTACCCCAGCATGTTAAACCATCTTACCCCAACATGTTGAACCATCTTACCCCAACCCAGCGAACCATCTTACCCCAACCCAGCGAACCATCTTACCCCAGCATGTTAAACCATCTTACCCCAGCATATTAAACCATCTTACCCCAACATGTTGAACCATCTTACCCCAACAAGTTAAACCATTTTACCCCAACATGTTAAACCATCTTACCCTAACCCAGCGAACCATCTTACCTCAACATGGTAAACCATCTTACCCCAACCCATCTTACCTAAACATTCTGAACCATCTTACCCCAAAACACTGAACCATCTTACCCCACCATACTGTATACAATACTAAATACTCACATGAATAGGTAGTATGGACTTCTGCAGAACCGGGACCACCCATTGCTGTATTAAAGCCAGTTGCAGTTGTGACAAAAATAACTGGAAAATAATATTTAGTGTTCAAAAATGTCAAACGTAGGGGACCTCATTGATTAATGTGGTGAATTAAAGCTATTTTTGTCACCACAATTACCCCCTAACATTAGGCTTATGCAAATACAATAAATAATATACAAAAAAAAACTTACAATTTCCACAATTCTACGCGCCAGATAACTTTTGTTGATAGATTCGTTCCGTGGGTAATTTGCTTCATAGCAAAGTGTGGGTGCGGCTATGAAGTATATTAGGTTCCTATAGCTCAAGTTGTATGGGTATTGTACCTGCATGTAATATGTGTTTATTACATGGTTGTCTTCTTATACACCAGACAGTAGACACACATGGTGGATTTATACACCTCATGCTCACTGTCAAGTTATAACATGGATGGCTTCTTATACACCAGACACACATGGTGGATTTATACACCTCATGCTCGCTATCGAGTTATAACATGGGTGTCTTCTTATACACCAGACACACATGGTGTATTCATACACCTCATGCTCACTGTCGAGTTATAACATGGGTGTCTTCTTATACACCAGACACACATGGTGTATTCATACACCTCATGCTCACAGTCGAGTTATAACATGGATGTCTTCTTATACACCAGGCACACATGGTGTATTCACACAACTCATGCTCACTGTCGAGTTATAACATGGGTATCTTCTTATACAGCAGACACACATGGTGTATTCACACACCTCATGCTCACTGTCGAGTTATAACATGGGTATCTTCTCATACAGCAGACACACATGGTGTATTCACACACCCCATGCTCACTGTCGAGTTATAACATGGGTATCTTCTTATACAGCAGACACACATGGTGGATTTATACACCTCATGCTCGCTGTCGAGTTATAACATGGGTGTCTTCTTATACACCAGACACACATCGTGTATTCATACACCTCATGCTCACTGTCGGGTTATAACATGGGTGTCTTCTTATACACCAGACACACATGGTGGATTTATACACCTCATGCTCGCTGTCGAGTTATAACATGGGTGTCTTCTTATACACCAGACACACATGGTGTATTCATACACCTCATGCTCACTGTCAAGTTATAACATGGGTGTCTTCTTATACACCAGACACACATGGTGGATTTATACACCTCATGCTCGCTGTCGAGTTATAACATGGGTGTCTTCTTATACACCAGACACACATGGTGTATTCATACACCTCATGCTCACTGTCAAGTTATAACATGGGTGTCTTCTTATACACCAGACACACATGGTGTATTCATCCACCTCATGCTCACTGTCAAGTTATAACATGGGTGTCTTCTTATACACCAGACACACATGGTGTATTCATACACCTCATGCTCACTGTCAAGTTATAACATGGGTGTCTTCTTATACACCAGACACACATGGTGGATTTATACACCTCATGCTCGCTGTCGAGTTATAACATGGGTGTCTTCTTATACACCAGACACACATGGTGTATTCATACACCTCATGCTCACTGTCAAGTTATAACATGGGTGTCTTCTTATACACCAGACACACATGGTGTATTCGTACACCTCATGCTCACTGTCGAGTTATAACATGGGTGTCTTCTTATACACCAGGCACACATGGTGTATTCACACAACTCATGCTCACTGTCGAGTTATAACATGGGTATCTTCTTATACAGCAGACACACATGGTGTATTCACACACCTCATGCTCACTGTCGAGTTATAACATGGGTATCTTCTCATACAGCAGACACACATGGTGTATTCACACACCCCATGCTCACTGTCGAGTTATAACATGGGTATCTTCTTATACAGCAGACACACATGGTGGATTTATACACCTCATGCTCGCTGTCGAGTTATAACATGGGTGTCTTCTTATACACCAGACACACATCGTGTATTCATACACCTCATGCTCACTGTCGGGTTATAACATGGGTGTCTTCTTATACACCAGACACACATGGTGGATTTATACACCTCATGCTCGCTGTCGAGTTATAACATGGGTGTCTTCTTATACACCAGACACACATGGTGTATTCATACACCTCATGCTCACTGTCAAGTTATAACATGGGTGTCTTCTTATACACCAGACACACATGGTGGATTTATACACCTCATGCTCGCTGTCGAGTTATAACATGGGTGTCTTCTTATACACCAGACACACATGGTGTATTCATACACCTCATGCTCACTGTCAAGTTATAACATGGGTGTCTTCTTATACACCAGACACACATGGTGTATTCATCCACCTCATGCTCACTGTCAAGTTATAACATGGGTGTCTTCTTATACACCAGACACACATGGTGTATTCATACACCTCATGCTCACTGTCAAGTTATAACATGGGTGTCTTCTTATACACCAGACACACATGGTGGATTTATACACCTCATGCTCGCTGTCGAGTTATAACATGGGTGTCTTCTTATACACCAGACACACATGGTGTATTCATACACCTCATGCTCACTGTCGAGTTATAACATGGGTGTCTTCTTATACACCAGACACACAACTTACCAACACAGTTGAATTATCTCTTAAATTGCGAAGTTGGGAGCTTGGCATTGACACTGTAGTAAAAATGAAGCTGTTGTTGCTAATGGGTTGAGATTAAGTACTAAGGGTAATAATCGTAGCCACCACAGTGAGCCTTGAACCTGGGGGCCTCCAGTTACGGGGCACACACTGAATCGTAGCCACCACAGTGAGCCTTGAACCTGGGAGCCTCCAGTTACGAGGCACACACTGAATCGTAGCTAGCACAGTAAGCCTTGAACCTGGGAGCCTCCAGTTACGAGACACACACTGAATCGTAGCCTCCACAGTGAGCCTTGAACCTGGGAGCCTCCAGTTACGAGACACACACTGAATCGTAGCCACCACAGTGAGCCTTGAACCTGGGAGCCTCCAGTTACGAGGCACACACTGAATCGTAGCCACCACAGTGAGCCTTGAAACTGGGGGGCCTCCAGTTACGAGGCAAACACTGAATCGTAGCCACCACGGTGAGCCTTAAACCTGGGAGCCTCCGGTCACAAATCACAATCCGGTCACAAATCACAATCTGAACCTGGGAGCCTTTAGTTACAGGGCACACACTGAATCGTGGCCACCACAGTGAGCCTTGAACCTGGGAGCCTCCAGTTATGAGGCACACACTGAATCGTAGCCACCACAGTGAGCCTTGAACCTGGGAGCCTCGAGTTACGAGGCACACACTGAATCGTAGCCACCACGGTGAGCCTTGAACCTGGAAGCCTCCAGTTACAGGGCACACACTGAATCGTAGCCACCACAGTGAGCCTTGAACCTGGGGGCCTCCAGTTACGGGGCACACACTGAATCGTAGCCACCACAGTGAGCCTTGAACCTGGGAGCCTCCAGTTACGAGACACACACTGAATCGTAGCCACCACAGTGAGCCTTGAACCTGGGAGCCTCCAGTTACGGGGCACACACTGAATCGTAGCCACCACAGTGAGCCTTGAACCTGGGAGCCTCCAGTTACGAGGCACACAGTGAATCGTAGCCACCACAGTGAGCCTTGAATCTGGGGGCCTTTAGTTACAGGGCACACACTGAATCGTAGCCACCACAGTGAGCCTTGAACCTGGGAGCCTCCAGTTATGAGGCACACACTGAATCGTAGCCACCACAGTGAGCCTTGAACCTGGGAGCCTCGAGTTACGAGGCACACACTGAATCGTAGCTACCACAGTGAGCCTTGAACCTGGGAGCCTCCAGTTACGAGGCACACACTGAATCGTAGCCACCACAGTGAGCCTTGAAAATGGGATCCTTCAGTTGCGAGGCAGACAGAATCATATATATATATATAACTTACTGGTTCTATGTATTCTTCGTTTACTAAGTGCTTTAATATAAGCATCTCGATACCACTTGTTGGTTTGTGCGTATGACCACAACTTTAAAAACAAAACCACATAAAAAGAACACGAAAATAACGATCCAACTGTAGAATAAATAAAAGTTACTTAGTAAGTTAAATATTCTGATAGACTAGAGTTTTTCCATTTCCCCGACACCCAGTGATTTAGACCAGAGTTGGCCCATTACCCTAACACCCAGGGATTTAGACCAGAGTTGGCCCATTACCTCAACACCCAGCGATTTAGACCAGAGTTGGCCCATTACCTTAACACCCAGGGATTTAGACCACAGTTGGCCCTTTTCTTCATATAGGCATAATAACAAGTCATAACGTTTAAACAATTAGTTACAGTAGGGTGAGGTAAGATGGGACTTCTTTTCATTCAATTTTTAAAACCGTATTGCCACTACTTCCATAGAGCGTTTTTAATTGTTAAAAACTTGATCAAGATATTTGGATATTGTGTGCTAAAGGGGTCCCGTCTTTCCCCACATATATTGTTTAAACTAACCTGGATTTGCATCTAATTGAAGTATTTGGAACGGTGGTAAAAGAATGACAACCAATAAGTTGATTGAATGAAGATATATTCCAGTCCGTGCTGATATGTGATTCTGTGTGATATAATTAAATAACTATTAATATGGAAGCTGCGTAATTGATTATATAAAAATGGGACTACTGTCTGGATAATAAACTCATGATCAGCAGATGTTTCGGACAGTAACTTGGTGGATAGTAACCTCTTTTACACTAATGATGGACCAAGTTACTGTCTGGATACTAAACTCATGATCAGCAGATGTTTCGGACAGTAACTTGGTGGATAGTAACCTCTTGTACACTGATGATGGACCAAGTTACTCTCCGAAACATCTTCTAATCATGAGTTGGTTATCAAAAATAGAAATAGAAAACTCACCTTTGCCAAATGTCTCTCAATGTGAAACGCAAGGAAAATAAAAACGCTTGACCCTACAAGGCAATAAAAATCAAATAAAAAATTGTAATACTTTATATACATAATTCATAAAAACGCTAAAATATATGTATACACCCTTTTAAAATGTGGTTTTACAAAGTGTCAACAAAACAATAACCTTAAACTGGTTGCACCACTTTTCACAGGTGTTTATATAAGTTAAGATGTTTTGACCGACACTTTAGTATTTTTGACAGTTAGTTTTACAAAGTGTCAATAAACATAACCTTCAATGAATGCAACTTGTTTAATTGCCTCCTTGCATGGAGGGGCAATGGTAGTCGTTATATACAAGTTGCTACTTAGTGTTTTATATTTTGAGGGGAATTTCATATTTGATTCGTAATGTCTGGCTTACAATTTGGACAAGCCATTTGTGACCATTGGGTTGGAGCAATTGCTGGCAAGTTTCTTGCTTAGGGACACATTCGTCCACAATAGTGGCAGCATCGAGCTTTGAACCCATAAACTCTGGGCTGAGAGTGGGCACGCTAATAATTGTGCCATGACAACGGACCATACTTGAATCACACATGACTTGTAAACAAGGATAATTTTTTTTTCTTAATTTGTTTTTTGAAAGCGTTTCTGTTAAACTGTTTCGAGTAACTATGTTTGGACAACCACATATGTAACATTTCTCTTAATTAACTTGATGACCAATCTTCACTTGGTTGACTTGTGCAGTGTGGGCAGACATTAGTTTCTACAGTTTCTACCACGTATGTAACTTTTACTAAACTGAGCACGCAAAAGTTTTTAACGAAAAAATAATGCTCTCTTGTTTCTTATATATACATATTATATTGTTACAAGTGCAATTTTCAAAGAGAAAAAAAACTGTTTTTTTATCAACAATTTTTTTTCGGCTGCTTCACCAGTACGATGTATTTATGTTATAATAATTAACATAGATTATAATAACTTACCTAACACCAGCAATAGATTGGGCCACTGATATGGATTATGTAGAACGGCGGTTAGCCACTGTAAGGGGTCAACCAAAATCCCATAACTGGAAAACAAACAAAAAAACATTTATATACAAACTTGTAAACACACTTATTTATTTGTGTACTGATGGTTTGACGTTCATACAAACCAAATTATTGCCAAAAAATCTGTAGAAAATAAAATAACTTCTTCGCTTAGATTCAGTGTTAGAAAAATGTAAAAAAAAGTAAACCAAAATATATACATATTATATATTATAATAGTTTTGTTTACAATCCACTTATTCATTCAATTCAATAAACACTTACTTTCTTATGTTCTCTAAAAAAACTCTCGCATTTGAAATAACCTGTGAGATAATAAGATTTTATGCGCACTGTCGAGTTAATAAACCAGGTATATATATGAAACAAATATAAATTAATAGTAATGTTTACTGAATAATGCAGTGCCAAGAATTCTAGGGTTGGCCTGCCTACCCTGCCACCCCAGGTTTGGTGCCTATTGCTAAAACAGAATGAAATAAATGCAGAAAAATAACTGACATGTTTATTTATTTTACCCAGTTTGTTGAATAAAATAAAATGAATAAACAAAAAAAAACAGAGAGATTTAAATAAATAATGAATAAAAAATACATAGATTAAAAAAGTAATAAATGATAAATAAAAATGAAATAAAAACTCAAAAAAAAGAATAAAATAAAAAATTAAAAATAAATAAAAACAGTGATAATAAATGTATCAACGAACCAGCAATACAACGCATAGGTTAAGGAATCCTCTGTAATCATCGAAACCACTAGAGGTGCTAAACAATGAAGGACGAGCGTTGTGACAACTGGAAATTAAATATATTTTATATTTTATATCATTTATTACTTTTCAATTGAGATGGAAAATAAAAGATTAATATGTTTTATAATATAGTGGGGTGAGAAAAGATGGGACACATCTTTTCATTCTATTTTCTCGTCTCATTTGGTAGTAAACATAGAACATTCAAATAAAACATATTAATCTTTTATTTTCGCACATTTCGGGCTTTTTCGACTTCTATATGGATGAGCTCCTACAGTGAGGCACGTCATGGGACTTGGGATTTAGACCAGAGTTGTCCATTACACCAACATTGTATATGCACATTCTATTCTATATGGGTGAGGTCCTACAGTGAGGCATGCCATGGGACCTGGGCCTAGGTCAGAGAAAAAGAAAAAAAGAAAAATATTCCTCACAATTCTATTATACAATAACACAGAACAAGAATCTTACATTTTTGTTCCATAAGTTGGAATTACTTTTAATTTTTCATGTTTTGTTTCCGATTTTGAATTTCCGTTTCCAAATATTGGTTCCTCGAATGATTCTCCACTTGTGCTGATTGAACGATTTGATTTTCGCTGGCGAAGAGTGCTGCCTCCATCATTTTTTGACATTTTAGAAGAAAAATATGAAAGTTACGCTATGTCTGAAATGTAAATGCCGTTAATATTAAACAGAATATTGGTACTAACAAGTAAAAAAAAAAAAAAAAAAACTTAACAAGGTTGTTTAAACTATATATATATATATATAAACATAATAATAAAGATGGGCATGTAATATTAATATGCCAAGAAACTATATTTATAATTTATTTATGATAACAAGGCTTTAAATGCTTTCTTTTTTATTAATATGCAGGTCAGTATAAGATTACAAGTATGTATATATATATAGATATAACATAAATAAATTTCAATTTAACTTTTCTGACACAATAGCGAAGATTAATTTAGTTTAAAAAACAAAGAGAAAGAGAAGGGAATTCAAAGTAAAATAACAGTCGATAAAACACGCTATGGATAAAACTACTTGAGTAAAATTGTCAAATAAAAGTATCATTCCAGATCCACAATCAAGTTTAAAGCAACTAATATACAGTTGTATTTAATAAAAATAAATTGTTACAAATGAAAAATGTTTCCAGTATAAAGTAACTAATAAAATAGATTGCTACAGATGAAGAATTTTCCCCACGTTATCTGCTAACCACCAACTAATAAACTGATTAGGTTAAAAAACATAAAATGGTTAATGGTATATACCCATTTGAATACGATAGCAAAAATCAAATTAATTAAAACAAAGGAGACAGAGGAATTAGCAACAAAACGTGAGTCAATAAACACACTACGGGTAAAAACAACTTAAAGGTGGCTGTACACAGTATCCGGAATTCATCCGTTTTGTCCGGTTTCGCTGCCGCATGCGGAACTCGGTAAAAAGTTGCATACGACTTCGCAGCGAATTCGCATGCTAGATACTGTGTACAACCACCTTAAGTAAAACTGTAAAAGTGTCAATAAAGCGTTGCTGTTAAGCCCACAATACAGTATAACTTTATAGTATGTACGTTAACTCATATCCGATTATTGTATTGCACTATCTGCTAACCGCTAATCTGGAACTTCCTATAACCCCTACCAACCACAAACACTTTCCACCAGCCTAATCTGTAATATTTATAAAACCAGAAGACACTAAACGTTTTCCTCACTCAATAAGACTCATCATATTTAATTTTGTAATAACTATAAAAATAACTAACTTTTTTTTGTCTATTCGATTACGGTAGCGAGGATTTAGAAATATTTAAAACAAAAACAGAGGATATAGCGACAAAACAACAGTTTAAAACACAAGTTACAAACCTATTTACAATTAATTGGAAAAAAATAAGCGTGGTCGCTATTATACTAGCAATACACATAATAACTATAATAATACCTATGTTGGGTGTTTATTATGCAGACAGCTTATAATACAGCTATAACACCCAAGCTATACCGAAACTATAAATACTTACTACAGACGGAAACGCTTATATCTCCGCATCGCGCATGACGCGCGAATCATTATGACGTCACAAACTGTACTTTGACCCAAAAGAGAAAGTTTGCGCTAGATGGGAATTCCCCAAAATCATTTTGTCAAATAATGCGTGATATTAGTGTTGCCAGTTTAAGTTTAACTAAATTTATAAAAATTGTTTGTTTTAGTCAAAGAGATTAAAACCATGTTTTTAATGGTTTTAATCTCTTTGGTTTCAGTAAAATTTAAATTTTATAAAATATTTTCTTATTAATCTCTTTGAATGCAGTAACGAAGATTATATTAAAGAATAAACTGTGAATTATTAGTAAAACGACAACCTGGAAAACTACAATGCTTGTTTTTTTATTACTATTTATTTATTGTGATTATTTTTACGAACGTATAAAAAGGATAATCTTTAATAGTGTTTTCCACAATTAACAATGCTCTTTTAGAGTCGCGAGGCTAAGGATTTGTATTTCTGAAAATGGAATTTATAACTACTGAATATGAAGATGAATAGATTTAAGACATGTCCCATTCACTCAACCAATCTATATACAAAACCAACAAATAATAAACAAGAGATCACACAGATCTAATGCATGAGCACGGTATAAACTAATTAGCATAGTATTAAATACCCCTATCACTACAATGGTCGACTGAGATCGATCAAAAACAAATCAAAAGTAACCAACAAAGCGGGTTTCAGTCGCCATTGGTGACTGTGGAGCAGTAGATAGAATGCATTTAGTCGTGTATTAAAACTCATTAAACTTAAGACGTATAAGGAATGAAAGTTTGGTAAAGAATATGTGTAAATACGCTTTGTACAACTCCTGTACCATGTGTTGACATGTAAACTTACACTAGTTAACCTTGTCGTCGCTTAAAGACGTTTGTTTTTGTGAATTTGGATAAACCGTAATCACGCAGTATTATAGGTAATGTTAGAAGTTAATATTATTCATATTGTGGCGGCTGTGTAATGATTTATCACGAGCGGTAAACTGAAAGAGCGAAGAAACGAGAGACGCGGTGTTTATACCGAAGATAACGATAAGAAAAAGGCACTCGTCTACGCTTCGGTGCACACACGCTAATTGTGCCGTTTTAAATCTGAAATTTAGTCTAAAAATTATAAATATATATTACGGTTTGATTTCAATAAAGAGATTAAATAAAATGCTAGTATTGAGAATTAGGATAAGTGCGGAAACAATCGCCCTATCAGCAACAACAACAACAACAAAGCCAAGAACAACTGTTCGACGAAAAAGGATCTATATGACCACTACCGTGCTCAAAAACCGACTTTATGATATGCATGCTTGGTTGATTATAATGGGCATTGTTTGCGTCAATAGGCCTATCATTTTCTAAGCAGTTTAGGTGTATTCCTAGGCCGTGTATTTAGCAGGCCGTGATAGAACTACTATCATTCCCATTTAATTTACATTAAATTTATAACGTTAAAGATTCTATTGATAGATCTATATTCCATCTGATACTTTTATTCAAGTAGTTTTTGCTTGCAGTGTATGTACGATTGTCGGTTTTTGCTTTCCCTTTCCTTCGCTGTTGTTTTATTTAACCTGATTTTTGCCACCATATCCGAAGAGATAATATAAATAACTAATTCTATATGAAGCAGTTTGAGACAATACAGCCATTTCCTAATATACTACACACGCGCATGTCACACCTTCCTGTGTTTGTTTATAAAACTTCATACCGATTGTCGTTTAGTCGTTACCTCATTCTGCTGGCGGATGTGATCTTCTTATTGCGTCAAATAAACACGCGTAGTCTGCGTGTCTCGATGGTTGTTCTGTGTGGATCAAATCATGTACGCAAACTAAACAAACCGTATTACGTTGTGGCATGGCCTACTCAATACGTTGGGGCATGGCCTGGTTGCGGTAAGGTATATAGATATTTGTTTAGACACCGTTAGCACATATGTAACTTACTTTATCCTCACGTAGCCGGAAAACGACAGTCGTTATCACACGGGTTTAACACCTCGTGCCAGCTTACGAGTTACCATGTATGTTACTTTGTGGGTGCGGCTATTTTTTGGGATTTTTTTATTTTTTTTATTTATGGCTGATAATTTAGACAACCCATTAGTGACCACTGGGTTGGAGCAATTGCCGTGAAGTGTCTTGCCCAAGAGCACATACCACCACAATGGTGGCAACGACAAGCCTTGAACCTATCACCCTGGGTTACAGGCAGCCGCGCTAACCACTTTGCCACGGCGCCATACTAATGTATCATGTTTGTTTTAAACAATTAAGCTATTTTAGACCCCCCATTTCCTTGCTGCTTCGTTTGCTGCTGTTGCAATCAACCTCTAAGTCTCGAACGTCTTCGAATATTGGACTGGATCGTCTACCAAGTTGTATGGGTCTACCCTTTATTTGGCTTCTTTCAGGTGCTTGTTGCTGCTGAATATGCAGGCAGACCATCCGCTGGCGTAGCGTTCACAATGTTTATACTCGGAGGTGTGTGTACTGTCTCCAGCTTTGTCTGTCTATATGGGTATGTAATCATTGGAAGATCGTCTAGATTTGTACTAAAACAATTCCACTTTCGAGGAAAATTTGCGTTCATTCAAATATTGGTTGGTTTCAACACATTACAACGAATCTTGATTTCTTTTCTGTCTTTCTTTAAAGAAATTCCATGTGGCTTCCCGTATCCCGATAAAGAACAAGCATTTTTGTATCATTCCTACATAATTTTGATAGAAATTCTCTTAATTTCACTCCTTTTGAGATATTTCTATAAAAATTCTGAGCACGGATGTATAGTGGAAAAAACAGAAGTTGAAACCAGTGTCTACAAAAAGAAAGAGGAACTGTCTGCTTTTTCCAACAACGCTATTGAAATGAAAACTGTAGATGAAAACAACAAACAAGTTTATATAGAAGCAGTATAAACAAATATAACGTTAGCCTCTAACTATATTCGAAAACTGAATGAATGCATTAGAGCGAAAAATGCATTAAAGTTATGAATGTCAAGATTAAATGTATTTTTGATTAATTTATGTATTCAGAAATAATGTAACTAAGTTTCATGTTTAATCTTAGCACTTTCTGCTTTAAGAAGAGACTATGTTACTGTTACTATTGCTGGCTGCATATGTAGCAGATGTTTTACCCCCCATTATTTTGGCACATGCATTAGTATGTATATAATAACAACTTGAATCTTGTATTTGCATGGAAAATGTGTATAATGTAAAGTAGGGTGGGGAAAGATGGAACACCTTTTCATTCTATTTTCTTGTCCCATTTGGTACGGTGGTAAACTGTTGTTTTTTTGTTTAAAACACCAGATTTGGATATTATGTAGTAAAGGTGTTTCCATCTACTCCCACCCCACTATATATAGTAAGTGACGAACTCATACTTTTGAGAGATGTATTGTAAAATCAAATAAAAACAAATTTTACCATTTTTTTTATTCCACAATCATTTCAAATAATTTAGAACATGACAGCATTGTAAAAATATATACGGTATGTGAATAAAAAAGTACCTCAACCAATAAAATCACACAAATATCCTGAAAAAAAAAAAAAAAAAAAAAAAAAAAAAAAAAAAAAAAATTAAGCTATTTTAGAGTCGTGAGAATACGGTTGTATAGGGGGCGCGAAAGATGGGACAACAAAGAACATTCAAAACTTTTAAAACCATATCCTCACGACTTCCATAGACCTTTGTTAATTGTTTAAAACAGGATATTTAAATAATATGTCCCAAAGCTGCCCCATCTTTCCCCACGGTATTTTATAATCAATATAATAACTTTTATTTGTCTCTTCGATTACGGTAGCGAAGATTTAGAAATATTGTCAACGAAAAGACAGAATACAGCGACAAAACAACAGTTGTTAAAATGCACCATACACACTAGTACCATATACACACTTGAACGTTAGTAAATGTTGTGTATATACTGGTATTACAACACGTTTAGGCAGCTATAAACGATGACACGTGTCTTATGAATTTGCGGTCCCATAACTCGACTGGTTACTGGGCCCGCTTCTTACCCAGAGGTAATCGATTCAAGGCTTGTCGCTGCTACCACTGTGTGGGCATGTGTTCTAGGACGAGAAACATAACGGCAATTGCTCCAACCCAGTGGTCACCAGCCATACAAGAAAAATTGAAAAAAAAAAAAAAAAAATCGACAAAAAAATTGTTCTTCTATAAAGTCTCATACATGGTAACTCGTAAGCTGGCACAAGGTGATGAAACAGCAAAGTAGATTGATAGGGCTAGCTCGAGTGTATGGCTGCGCTCACTAGGTTTCGCTTAGGAGTTGTTCTGCTTTGATTTGTTACGGCGTGCGATCAAGCCTTGATTATAAGGACGATTCGGCCAGTGTAAGCTCAATGTTAAAGAAGACTCGAAAGTATCTGAATATATCTTTATTGTTGATCAGTATTTGACGGAGTATAGGTTGCAGCAAAAAGCATTACTACTTATTTAATGCCTTAGTCAAATGGAATGCTTGTCGGAGTTGGGCGCTCCAGCATGAGCGATGAGCCCATGTTCAAATAGATATAAATTACACAGTGAGACATAACTTAAACAGCGATATCTTAAAGGAGTTGACTGCATTTACTTTATATGTATATATTTTTTACTGCAACAGACGACACTCGTGTATTTAGATTCACCCTTTCAGGCCTTACGTTTCATCACGTAGTCATGTCTATACAGGAAGTCTACGAGAGCGTCGAAACTGCGTTGAAATAATTAAGAAACAAAATGACGCTCTCCGTTGAAATCAGAGAGAATAAATAAAGAGAGAATTAATCAGAAACTTAACGGGAAGTTATTTAAACAAAACGAACGATCACAAACTGCTGTTCTAGCTGGTGTAATAAACACTTTAAATGACATTCGATAAGTTTTGTTCTATGTTGTCACGACTTTATAGGAGTTTTTATCCAGTGTAACTGGCAGGTGTATTCGCTGCTACCAATATAGTTACATACGTGGTAACTTGTAAGCTGGCACGAGGTGTGTGAAACAAAAAACCCGTGTTATAATGACCGTCCTTGTCGCCATGTGAGGTTAAATAAGTTACTTTCATTCAGAATACTTTCTAAGCGAATCAAAGATTTCTTGAGACCAATATTTAATCTTATATATTCGGTAAAACGTTATCAAAGTTTTTAATAAAATACATAAACGTTTCTTTTCGGAAAACAGACAAATTTCCTGAAGTAAGTATTAGCTGCGGTTTTTGCGTTTGGCACTGAGCAATTATGGCGCTAGTTTTAAAACGTTTCGTTATTGTGTTAGGGAAAAGGCGAAATATATACCGGACAGAATCACGTGACAGCAGTGTGACGTCATGCGATAAAAGGGAATCGATTTGGGCCTGTCAGCGGCTGAACGGGATATCATTAACCTCGTTCAACGGGGGGTTTGTTTTCATGGGAGAGTCTTTTATGAGATAAGTCGGATCCGCACTGTTGGCGCGATTTTGTTTTTTTTAAATCAGAGAGATACATTCACTCTACTAGAATCCGTTGTCCTGTTGCATTTAAAAGTTACAGATTTCCTAACAGAACGGTTCGAACATGAGCACTTTTTGGGGTAAAATTTGCGGTTTTCGGTAATAATGTTGACTCGATTTAAAAAATACTGTTACGATGGGGGCGCGATTTTATTTTTTTTAAATCAAAGAGATACATTCACTCTACTAGAATCCGTTGTCCTTTTGCATTTAAAAGTTACAGATTTCCTAACAGAACGGTTCGAACGTGAGCACTTTTTGGGGTAAAATTTGCGGTTTTCGGTAATAATGTTGACTCGATTTAAAAAATACTGTTACGATGGGGGCGCGATTTTATTTTTTTTAAATCAAAGAGATACATTCACTCTACTAGAATCCGTTGTCCTTTTGCATTTAAAAGTTACAGATTTCCTAACAGAACGGTTCGAACGTGAGCACTTTTTGGGGTAAAATTTGCGGTTTTCGGTAATAATGTTGACTCGATTTAAAAAATACTGTTACGATGGGGGCGCGATTTTATTTTTTTTAAATCAAAGAGATACATTCACTCTACTAGAATCCGTTGTCCTTTTGCATTTAAAAGTTACAGATTTCCTAGCAGAACGATTTGAATATAAGCACTTTTTGGGTTAAAATTCGCAGTTTTCGGTAATAATGTTAACGCGATTTTAAAAAAATCGTTACGATGGGGGCGCGATTTTATTTTTTTAAATCAGAGAGATACATTCACTCTACTACTACTAGGGGTTAGCCGGGGGGGAAATAGTCCCGGGGGAAATTAGCCGGGGGGGAATAGTCACGGGGGGAATAGTCACATGGGGGAATAGTCACGGGGGGGGGATAGCCGGGGGGAAATTAGCCGGGGGGGAATAGTCACGGGGGGGGGAATAGCCGGGGGGAATAGTCACTGGGGGGAATTAGCCGGGAGGAAAGTGACGGGGGGAAATAGCCGGGGGGAATTGTCACGGGGGGGAATTATCCGGGGGGTAAGGGGTTAGGGTTGTTCTGCTTCGATTTGTTACGGCGTGCGATCAAGCCTTGATTATAAGGACGATTCGGCCAGTGTAAGCTCAATGTTAAAGAAGACTCAAAAGTATCTGAATATATCTTTATTGTTGATCAGTATTTGACGGAATATAGGTTGCAGCAGAAAGCATTACTACTTATTCAATGCCTTAGTCAAATGGAATGCTTGTCGGAGTTGGGCGCTCGAGCATGAGCGATGAGCCCATGTTCAAATAGATATAAATAACACAGTGAGACATAACTTAAACAGCGATATCTCAAAGGAGTTGACTGCACTTACTTTATATGTATATATTTTTTACTGCAACAGACGACACTCGTGTATTTAGATTCACCCTTTCAGGCCTAACATTTCATCACGTAGTCATGTCTATACAGGAAGTCTATGAGAGCGTCGAAACTGCGTTGAAATAATTAAGAAACAAAATGACGCTCTCCGTTGAAATCAGAGAGAATAAATAAAGAGAGAATTAATCAGAAACTTAACGGAAAGTTATTAAAACAAAACGAACGATCACTAACTAATGTTCTAGCTGGTGTAATAAACACTTTAAATGACATTCGATAAGTTTTGTTCTATGTTGTCACGACTTTATAAGAGTTTTTATCCAGTGTTCCTGGCAGGTGTAATCGTTGCTACCATTATAATTACATACGCGGTAACTTGTAAGCTGGCACGAGGTGTATGAAACAGAACACCCGTGTTATAATGACAGTCCTTGTCGCCATGTGAGGTTAAATAAGTTACTTTCATTCAGAATACTTTCTAAGCGAATCAAAGATTTCTTGAGACCAATATTTAATCTTATATATTCGGTAAAACGTTATCAAAGTTTTTAATAAAATACATAAACGTTTCTTTTCTGTAAAGAGACAAATTTCCTGAAGTAAGTATTAGCTGCGGTCTTTGCGTTTGGCACTGAGCAATTATGGCGGTAGTTTTGAAACGTTGAATCGAATTTCGGTTGTTTTTCAGGCGTACTAATCCAAACAGCACGTACTCATGCCTACACAGGAACTCATCGATGGAACCGAATCTGCGAGATCGAGCGGCGCATTTATTGAAAAGAAGCGATTTTACTGGAAAAAGATATTTTATTTTGTTTTAGAAGAAGGGATTTTACTCCGAGAAACAGATGTATCGGAAACAACCAAACAATAAAAAGCGCCGAGTTTTGCAATATTTTATCAGTTCTTCAAAAGAAATAACGTGAGTAACTGATTTGCTCTTTGTTTGGCTAGTAGTAATTATAATTTATTGCAGATGAACAAGTCAGCACTTCTACTTTTGCTTCTCATCGGACTTCTTGTCCTCACTGAAACTACAACTGCGTGGTGGAGCGGGGGAGGTCGTCGTCGTACTGCCCATTTCCCTTATGACGAACTGGAATTGTCACAAATAAACGAAAGTAAGTGGAAACATATGAAAAAGCAAGCAGTTTGCTTTAACTCAGTGGTTTCATTGGGTATAGTTTATGAAGGGATAAAACATTATCTTGGTAATATTATTATTATTAGTAAGAAATCAATTCAAGTTGTGTTATCCAAATCATCAGCCATACCTTTTAATCTAACAAATGAAAATCCCGTATGAAGTCATAACCCACAAATTTACATATACATGGTAACTCGTAAGCAGGCACGAGGTGTATGAAACATATAACATCCGTGTTATAACGACTTTTGCTGTCATGCCATGCGAGTATAAACAAGTTTAATTTATTTATTTTAACAAGTGAACAAAAATTAATTCTTAGTTCCAGACATGGAGTCCGAGGACGGTTTCATTTGGTATAATGGACAAGAATAACTACTTAATCGTGCATAAGCTGCAATCGTACGATTTTAATAAATTGAACATCAGCAAAACATATACCTTGTGTTGTGTACAAGTCTCTTCTTTGTTTCTTTAAACTCAGTGAATGTATAAACATGCAATATAATTTTAAAGACCGATTAGTTCGGCTAAAATAATTTAGAAAATCAATTGTCCGCTATGTCCGCTATGTCTGCTATGTCCGCTATGTCCGCTATGTCCGCTATGTCCGCTGTGTCCGCTGTGTCCGCTATGTCCGCTATGTCCACTATGTCCGCTATGTACATTTACCGCTTGTAATAAATCATTATGCAGCCGCCACAATATGAATAATATTAACTTCTAACATTACCTATAATACTGCGTGATTACGGTTTATCCAAATTTACAAAACAAACGTCCTTAAGCAACGACAAGGTTAACTAGTGTAAATTTACAAGTGAACATATGGTACAGGAGTTGTACAATAAAAGCGTGGTGCTATATCTACTGTAGTACTAATTGCTTTTATAACCAGAAACCAAACAGTTCATGATATCTTGCTATGTTTTATTCCTTTTTCTGGTATACAAGTACACGATACGGTGTCGGGCAAAACCTTACTTGACGGCTGGGCAAAAGCTCGTAAGAGCCCGCCATGAACCTAGACTGACCTCGAGGTCTCAGTGCCGATAGTGGTTTCTCGTTATTCGTTATTGTGTTAGGGAAAAGGCGAATTATATACCGGACAGAATCACGTGACAGCAGTGTGACGTCATGCGATAAAAGGGAATCGATTTGGGCCTGTCATCGGCTAAACGGGATATCATTAACCTCGTTCAACGGGGGGTTTGTTTTCATGGGAAAGTCTCTCATGAGATAAGTCGTATCCGCACTGTTGACATTGATTAATTAGATATTGGGATTGGGTTATGTGACGTCACTTTAGGCGTCGAGTTGCAACAGTAGTAATAGGGTTACTATGCTAACTAATACTATGCTAATTATTACTTTATACCGTGCTCACGCATTAGGTCTTTGATGTCTTGTTTACACTAGCATGGCGTAGTAATAACGACAGTGATTATAACACGAGTGTGCTGTTTATACACCTCATGCCAGCTTATGAGTTAAAACGATTTTATATTCCCCCCCCCCCTTATCTATGTAATAATGTAACTTTGTTGGTCGTCGATTTTATTGTTATTTTAATTCTCTGTCTTAATATGTGGGCGCCAGGCGGTATCAGGCACATTATCCAAATATCACCTTAAATAATGACTTTAATAGATTGCAATATATATGTAATCTCTTTCCCTTAATGGTAACACCTCGTATGCGCAACGACAAATGGTGACCGATCTGTGAAAAGAAATTTACAAAAGTGCCAGTCACGTTATAATGTTGCAGTTAATTCTTATTCTTGTCTATTTTCAGAGAAAAATCATAATTATTTTGATTTTTATTAATACTGAATAGCGTGTTTAAATTTGACAATTTGAAAAATAACTATTTGGATGCGATTTTTGTTTTTTTACCATTGTTTGAAAACCAAATTAATAATTTAAAATTTACTCGACTTTTTTTTTAAAGAATATTTTTTAACGTACAAATAATACTCATATGCATTTAAATCTATTTTAAATATAATAATCTTAAAAAATGTAAACAAAATTTATGCATTTTTTTGTAAATTAGTCATTTTGAATGAATTTAACTTACTTTATCGGGCATGACTAAAACCCTGAAACCCTGCCTTCCCTGAAAAGCCTGAATTCGCTTTCAGTGCTGCCAGTTTGTTTTCTCATATTAAATTCTCCATGGTGATTGTACATAAGTAAACATATTTTTGCAATTAAAAGTATTCCGCAGCCCTGAATTTCGTTACTGTTATTCTGCAGCCCTGAATTATGTGATTGTAAATACTTATGCGTATTAACAATCAAAAAAAATATACAGTGGGTATCAGTGAGACGTAAGGAACATTTTGAAACCAAAATTTCAGGTGGTGACCAGCTAAAGGATTACCCTTTTAGGCGCATTGTGGGGCAATGACAGTGGTTATAACACGGGTGTTCTGTTTCATACACTTTGTGCCAGCTTACGAGTTACCACGAATGTAACTTATTTGACCTAGTTTTGCGTGGCAACGAAAGTCATTTTAACTCATTATAACAGTAACACGGGGATTCATCATACACCTCTACTTGCTTACAAGTTTTAAACCTTTTATTCTTAATGATTTTATTTTTTCAGTTAAATAGTTAATTTTTTATCTTTCCTGACTACACCTATACACACCACCCAAGGCAAATTTGAGATTTCCTGTCCACAAATACGAGGCCAATGCTGAAGCGAACGTCTTATGGCTGGTAGATCCAAAAAGAAAGCAGGTATGGTCGAGTAGGGTATTAAAATACAATGGGGTGACAAAGGACAACCCCCTAACCTGCTAAAAATTCATTTAATTGCAAATAGGGATGCACATTACAGAATAATTAGGTATTCTAGGATATTCTAGAATACTTTATTTCGAGAATTTCAAATCTAAAATTTCGAATCTTTTTTCAAAAATTGTTATTATAGTTTATGAGATGACCGAATCGCGTAATTAGATTTGAATACAAAAGGATTCGAAATTCTGTAATGTGCATCCCTAATTGCAAACAACCTCTCTGGTTAAAAAGGATTTATTTGGCTTTTTTATCAAAACTGTTATTTTGTAATAATATATAACTTTTTTTTTCAATTCAATTCAAATAAGTGGAGGACGGTGCCATTTAGGTGGAATATATATATATATATATATTATTGAACAATATGCTGGACCTAATTTTGTCTGGTATGTTTTTGTAGCACCAGTTTTTAACATTTGTATTTTATATCTAAAATAGCAGTAAACACAGACATATTATATATATTATAATACACACTGTGGCGGTACTAGCATTTTAGAGATAGTTTTTTAATTGTTTAAAAAATGGATAATTTATTCAGATTATTATTTCTTGAATTTAAAATTGGTTAGTTTTTAAATCTAATTCTTCTACAATTAGTTTATCTAAAATGATAATATGATGATGTTGCTGCTGTGGTTTGATTCACTTAGATTGTTAATATTAGGTTAAAAAACTCTTTACACATTTTTACCCAAGTTTAAATTAAATTTTTTACTTAAAATTTTTACTTTTTTTATGTAGTAAAATTAAGTTAAAAAAATGTTACCTGTTTTTAACACATTTTTTTCTAACTTTTGTTTAATTTTTTTCTAGGTACAGCATCCCCTCGTAAACGAACTCGTAAATCCAATAGTAGCCCTGATAATAACCGAACCCAAGCCCCTTCTGCGGACCCCACAAGCCCCCCCAGCCCCGCCAGCCCCACCAAATCCGTGGGGAGCCCAAACAAAAGGGTGAAACGTGAAATTAAGGAAGAGTCGCAACTTTTAGTCGACGTTTTGACCAAAAATAACGACATGATTCAAGGTTTGCTATTTTTATTTTAGTCTGTATGGGTCTTGGAGGACATAGTAGCCATAAAAAGTCTGCTATTTCTATTTAAAATTGTCGATATCAAAAAATGTAATTAGTTTGTTAGGGTGCCAAATAAGTTCTGTTTATCCGTAATTTCTTTCTTTAGCACGAAAAAAAGTGAAGACGGAGGCAGTCCAGGGCGAAGCTCATGTGATCCAAAAACTCGCAAATTGTGTCTCAAAAGTAAGTTTTGTTTCTAGACACCCAAACCTGAAGTTTGTGAAATTCCCCGAAAATTAATCACTGAATATTAGAACCAATAAGTTAGATTTGTTTCACGTTTCGATTTGTTTCACTTTAACTATCCTTGCTTACCCTGTGTTTTAAAATTACGACGACAGTGACTTAACTCCAGTCTAGTAGATAAGGCGAAACTGTTTCAAGTTCAGTGTAAAGCGTATTTATTATAGTAAACTAACGAATGGGTAGAGTCACTGCTAATGAAATGTTCGGTGAAGGAAACATGCACAACGGTATTCGGTATACACAACAACTGTAAACATACTGAAAATTATTGCAACAATGTTGTTTAATATACCACGTGGCATCGAATGGTAATAGTGACGATTGTGACGTAATAGCTTTAATATAACGAAAACAATACTAAAGAAATTAGGTAATAATTGTCTAGGCTGATATTTTCCTCATTAATTAATAATTATTTAAACCGAATTTGTTTGACAGAAATAAGTGTATCGTCCAACTATTCCTGCCTCCCCTGTGTTTAAAAAGTTAGGCGCCTATGATTGTACTCTAAATTGCATTTTTTGTTTTCATTTATAATTAAGGTTTTGGGCTTTGCTATTATATTCTGGCACATTGTGTCCTAATAGTAAGTTTTCCTGTGTTTAGTTTACTTTTTGATTTATTTTTTATCTTAATTTAATTTTTTTATTTCCAATGTTTTTATAAAAAAAATTCGAAAAAAAAAATTTTTTTAGTAAAAATTTTCGAACTTAATTTTTTTCTTTTTTTCAGCCCAAGATTTTAAAATTATTAATTTCCAGCTTGAGATAGACACCCCCCATATGGAGGCAGGAGTGGAGCAATACTATCACGTGAAAATACAAGATTTACAAGTGGTCGTCAATGAAAAAGCAAAAAATGTCCGACGTTTACAGGCACAGAGAAATGAACTAAACGCAAAGGGTAAAAAATTTAATTATGAAAATTTTTCGAATTTCTTCAAACCATTTGAAACAGATGGGTTTATATTATATATATATATATAAGTATTCTGTTTTTTTTAAACTAAAAATTTAAATTTTTTTTTTTTTATCTTTAATGTATTGTACGTTTTGTCAATATTTTAGTTTTTTTAAAATGAAATTTAAAAAGTAAATGAAATTTAGGTATAAATATATATGGTTGCTGAACCATTATAGGGTAATTAATTTTTATTTTTACCTTTTTATATAATATGTATAAACAAAATTATAAAAAAGGTAAAGTTATTTAATCACACCATAAACTAGTATGGCAACCAATTTTGACGAATTTGCAAGAAACAATTTTGTGTTTTTTTTTTATTTAATATCTTTAAGTTTTTTTAAATTTAAAATTTATTTTTCCAAAGTCCGGATGTTGCGAGAGGAGCTCCAACTCCTCCAGGAGCAAGGATCTTATGTTGGTGAGGTCGTTAAACCAATCGACAAGAAAAAAGTTCTCGTAAAAGTTCATCCTGAAGGAAAGTTCGTCGTCGATATCGATAAAGCAATCAAAATTGAGGACGTGAGCTATTTCTTGTTTATTCTTTATAATTTTTAAAATTTAAAATAATGAAGTTTTGGTTATATGTATATATATATATAATAGATATAATGGTTAAACAAATTCGAAAAGTGGTGCAACCAATTCAAGGTTGTTGTTTTGTTAACACTTTTTAAAACTAGCTGTCAAAATACTAATCAAATAGTCTAGGTCTACACAACTGTATTAAATGCCTGAAAGAAATTTCTGTCTGTTTCTGGTTTTGGGTTCTAAGAAGGCCAACTGCCCAAAATTTATAAGGTTAATGCAAATCCTCTGTTTTTTTGCCGACTAATAACATAAAAATCGCAGGTAACAGCAAATTGTCGAGTCGCCCTGCGTAGTGACAGCTACGTTCTGCACAAGGTCTTACCAAATAAAGTGGATCCTCTCGTCTCTTTGATGATGGTTGAAAAAGTTCCAGATTCAACTTACGAGATGGTTGGTGGGTTGGATAAACAGGTCTGTGGTTTGTTTGTGTTTGAGGTTCATTGTGGTGGCTACAGTTCGGTGTGTGGGGCTTGGGGGTCAAATTCAGGGTCAAGGGGTCAAATTAGTGTTGTGGGACATTTATCTCTTTGTTCAAATTTGGCGTTCTTATTTTTACGAGAGTTTAAAATACTTCCGCCAACAAATGTTTGTACTTTACATTTGTTCATCGTGTTCTGCATCATCGTGTTCTAGCGTTAATAATTACGTCAATGTCTGCTTTATTTAATATGTTTTATATAAGCTTCTGGTGTTTGAGACAGAACACCTGTTTTTTAACAGCTGCTGTTGCCCCTCCAAGCGAGAATAAATAAGTTACATAGGTGGTTGGTAATTAGCGGGCAGGCACGAGGTGTATGAAACAGAACACTCGTGTTATAACAACTGTCGTTGCCCCGCCATGCGAGGATAAATAAGTTACGTACGTGGTAACTTGTAAGCGGGCACGTGGCGTATGAAACAGAACACTCGTGTTATAACAACTGTTTTTGCCCCTCCAAGCGAGGATAAATAAGTTACATACGTGGTTGGTAATTAGCAGGCACGAAGTGTGTCGTACTTGGCACAACTCCGTGTTTTTCCCTTTTGTAATCTTATTTTAGTTTTTTATTATGACATCATCCACCTTATTGTGACATCACAACAGATCAAAGAAATCAAAGAAGTGATTGAACTACCAGTAAAACATCCGGAATTGTTTGAAGCGCTTGGTATCGCGCAACCAAAAGGTGTTTTACTGTATGGACCTCCAGGAACTGGTTAGTAAAAAAGACACAAATTTAATTGGATAATAAAATCCCAGTTTTTAAGAAAGAAAATTTTTTTAGCCTTTTTCAATTTTTTTTTTAATTTTTAGGTATTTGTATGTAAAATTTTTTTTCGTTAAATCGATTTTTAACTATTAACAAGTTAACAACCCTGTTATAGAGTCGTAAGGCTACAGTTGTATAATTCTGTAAAAATTCTCTGTTTATTACCGAATAGGGCGGTAAAAGTGAAAGAAAACATAGACCTTTAATATTTGTTTTTGCATTTCAGGAAAAACTTTATTGGCACGAGCTGTTGCTCATCATACTGATTGTACTTTCATTCGGTGAGTAAGTTTGGCAGTGAGCATGAGGTGTATGAATACACCATGTGTCTGGTGTATAAGAAGACACCCATGTTATAACTTGACAGTGAGCATGAGGTGTATGAATACACCATGTGTGTCTGGTGTATAAGAAGACACCCATGTTATAACTTGACAGTGAGCATGAGGTGTATGAATACACCATGTGTGTCTGGTGTATAAGAAAACACCCATGTTATAACTTGACAGTGAGCATGAGGTGTATGAATACACCATGTGTGTCTGGTGTATAAGAAGACACCCATGTTATAACTCGACAGTGAGCATGAGGTGTATGAATACACCATGTGTGTCTGGTGTATAAGAAGACACCCATGTTATAACTTGACAGTGAGCATGAGGTGTATGAATACACCATGTGTGTCTGGTGTATAAGAAGACACCCATGTTATAACTTGACAGTGAGCATGAGGTGTATGAATACACCATGTGTGTCTGGTGTATAAGAAAACACCCATGTTATAACTTGACAGTGAGCATGAGGTGTATGAATACACCATGTGTGTCTGGTGTATAAGAAGACACCCATGTTATAACTCGACAGTGAGCATGAGGTGTATGAATACACCATGTGTGTTTGGTGTATAAGAAAACACCCATGTTATAACTTGACAGTGAGCATGAGGTGTATGAATACACCATGTGTGTCTGGTGTATAAGAAGACACCCATGTTATAACTCGACAGTGAGCATGAGGTGTATGAATACACCATGTGTGTCTGGTGTATAAGAAGACACTCATGTTATAACTCGACAGTGAGCATGAGGTGTGTGAATACACCATGTGTGTCTGGTGTATAAGAAGACACTCATGTTATAACTCGACAGTGAGCATGGGGTGTATGAACACACCATGTGTGTCTGGTGTATAAGAAGACACCCATGTTATAACTTGACAGTGAGCATGAGGTGTATGAATACACCATGTGTGTCTGGTGTATAAGAAGACACCTGTGTTATAACTCGACAGTGAGCATGAGGTGTGTGAATACACCATGTGTGTCTGGTGTATAAGAAGACACCCATGTTATAACTTGACAGTGAGCATGAGGTGTATGAATACACCATGTGTGTCTGGTGTATAAGAAGACACCTGTGTTATAACTCGACAGTGAGCATGAGGTGTGTGAATACACCATGTGTGTCTGGTGTATAAGAAGACACTCATGTTATAACTCGACAGTGAGCATGAGGTGTATGAATACACCATGTGTGTCTGGTGTATAAGAAGACACCCATGTTATAACTCGACAGCAAGCATGACGTACTTAAACAACAGGGTCTCTGGATCGGAATTGGTCCAGAAGTTTATCGGCGAGGGTTCGCGAATGGTACGAGAGTTGTTCGTGATGGCGAGGGAGCACGCACCTTCCATCATCTTCATGGATGAAATCGATTCAATCGGATCTTCACGCTTGGAAGGAGGGTCCGGAGGCGGGGATTCGGAAGTTCAGAGGACAATGTTGGAACTCTTGAACCAGTTGGATGGTTTCGAAGCGCATCAGAATATTAAGGTGGGGGTTGAAGTGGTTTTGGCTTTTTGGGTAGTTTCAGGCATTTTGTTTTTTTATTAGTTTTTTTATGAAGTATATATGTTTTTTTTATTAAAGGATGTTGAGCTTTTTCTGGTTATTGTTTTGCGTTTTAACTTTTTTTTATTAGTTTTCAAAATTGTTTTAGGGGTAATTCGTTTTTTAAGGAGTTTATGGTATATAGGGGTTTTATTGATTTTTAGTAGGGCTTTAGTAGGGTGGTTAGGGCCAGGGGTTGTTTTGTAACTGAAGGGTTCAAGTTCAATGCAAGGCATGATACTGATACCAAAAATATGTGTGTGAATTTAGGCAAGACATGCATATGCCTAATTATCAGACTTAGACGTTTCATTTTCGTTCGGCGTTTCGTTCGATTAGCGCGCTCGCCTCAAAGGCCTGTCGCTACTACCATTGCGGGCATATCATATATGCCGAATATGTGTAGTTGGGCAAGACACTTATAACGGCAATTACTCCAACCCAGTAGTCACTAATGGTGACTGGGTAATGTGGTAATGAGCCAACTCTGGACCATCACTATATCTTTGGTCCCATGGCATAGCACACTGTAGAAACTAACCTAAATAGAATAAAAACTATCCCAGTGTGTGGGGTGAAGCTGCATTTGTGGTTTAACTTTAAAATAAGCCAAACTACTTTTTCATGTGATTTGACTCCCCAAAAAAATTGTTACAAATTTTAAATCGTATACTTTAGGGAAACCAAAAGTTAGGGAATTTGTTACAAAATTCCAAAATTCGTAACCAATTTTAATTTTAATCTTGTTGTAGGTTGTCATGGCTACAAATCGAATTGACATTCTTGATTCTGCTTTGTTGCGACCGGGACGTATCGATCGTAAAATCGAGTTTCCCCCTCCTAATGAAGAAGTAAGTATCATGACTTTTATTAAATTTACAAACCATGAATGCTTTGTTGTGGAAAAAAAATCTGTACGAAAATGAAAGCGACATGTCACTGCAACATTGCCCAGTTGTTTCCAATCTATTAGTTTCTCACAGTTGTCAGCTATGAAAAATAAATAGCCACAAAGTTACATACATGGCAACTTATAAGCGGGCACGAGGTATATGAAACAGAACACCCTTGTTATATCGACTGTCATTTCCCCACCATGCGAGGATAAATAAGTTACATACGTGGTAACTTGTAAGCAGGCACGGAGTGTCTGAAACAGAACACCTGTGGTATAACGACTGTCGTTGCCCTGTCATGTAAGGAAAATAAGTTATATAAATATTTTTAATTGAATTTCAACGAACTATTGCGCAATCCTGACCAATTATTGCGCAACACCCAGGCTCGCTTGGACATTCTGAAGATTCACTCACGAAAGATGAATTTAACTCGCGGTATCAACCTGCGTAAAATCGCCGAGCAGATGCCGGGTGCATCAGGTGCCGAGGTGAAGGGAACCTGCACAGAGGCAGGAATGTACGCTCTTCGTGAAAGAAGGGTCCATGTCACTCAGGAGGATTTTGAAATGGCTGTTGCCAAGGTGATTGTACTCTTTTTTTGCCTTTTTCCTTTATTTATTTTTCTTATTTTATTCTTTAACTTATCTCATATTTTTAACATTTCATATTTTTTTTTGTTCTTCTCTCATATTGTCCTTTTTTTAAAATTTCTCCCGTGTATTATTTTCTTTAACTTTTTTACCATTTCTTTTTATATACTTCTCTCATATTTCCCCTTTCTTTGCCTTCTTTCCTATTTCCTTTCTCTCTTTCTGTTTTATAACTTTTTTTAGTGTTGCTGTTTTTCGTTATTGTTTGTTTATTTATAGTGTTCTATTTTGTTCTGGTTTTGTTTTATTTTTTTGTCTGGTTTTCATTAATGTTTTTTATTATGTAAATACTGCAGCGTGGCAAAGTGGTTAGCACATCTGCCTTTAGTTCAGAGGTAATGGGTTTAAGGCTTGTCGCTGCTACCATTGTTGGCGTATGTGTCCTTGGGCAAGACACTTAACGGCATCCTTCAACCTAGTGTAACTTATGGGTTGCTCAAATTTTCAGCCATACATTAATCAACCACTTTTCTGCTTTTTTTAACAGATCATGCAAAAAGACACAGAGAGAAACATGTCAATTAGAAAACTATGGAAATAAGGAACTTCACAAAGATCCATGTTACCAATGCCTAGCTGCTTTTGTTCTCTGCACCAACCGTTGTCAATTTAGATTTGAAAATTTCACAATTTTTGCGCCAGTAGAAAATTGTCTGTTTTGGTTTGACTTTGTTAGGATTTTTGTGCTGTATAGCGTCTGGCTTTGAAATTAATAATTAGTTCCTCAAAAATAGCATGTTACCTTATATTTAGGATAAACCAACAAAATTCGTTCTGTGTTCACTGTTTATTGCAAATAAATGGTTCGTGTGTGTATGATGGGAAGTGACTTATCCATGGTTGCCACTCCCATGCCCACAGTCGAGTTGCTGAAGCTATTGCAGTGTGTGGAAAAGCAGACATGACTTTTGGTTGGTTTGGTCATTTATATTCTCGTGGGTGGGAATTTAAGTGACTTATCCATGGTTGCCACTCCCATGCCCACAGTTGAGATGCTGAAGCTATTGCAGTGTGTGGATAAGCAGGCATGACTTTTGGTTGGTTTGGTCATTTATATCCTGGTGGGTGGGAACTTGAGTGACTTATTCATGGTTGCCACCCCCATGCACGCAATCTAGTTGCTGAAACTATTGCAGTTTGTAGATAAGCATGCAAAACAAATTTTATTTCTTGTAAACCAAATTTAACATTAAACACCCAAACAATAACATTAACTATGAATGTACGAAATTAACAAAATAACTTACGTTAGACGGAGCTAGAGGTACTTTGCGGTTTTTCAAATAAACCTGATTGGTCGAAAACTTGATCAGCTGGGGGCGTATCCGACTCTTTTGTGACGTAACAGCGGGTCAGCGCGATGCATGAGATTGCAGATAATCGACGTTATCATTGTGACGCGGCGGCGCGTAACATTTAAATCGCAGTAGTCATGATTTGTGGTTAAAAGAAACTGAGACCATTTTTAAAAAGCGTGCTTTGCATTTTATAGGTTTAGTTTGAGATAAAATTTTAGCAAATTTGGTCAGTTTTTGATTTTAGTTTTGCTAAATATGGTGGCATGGTGCTTGTGGTATAACGAATGTCACTGCCCCCTCATGCGAGGATAAATGAGTTGTGTATGTGGTAACTTGTAAGCTGGTAAAAGGTATATATGAAAAAGAAATGTGAGAATAAATAATAGTTAAAAAAACTTAAAAATTATCTAAAGAATCCTTAACCTTTAGGTTCAAGTTTCATTTATTGTGTTAAATAAATCTGTTCGCTGTCTCAAAATGCCGAGCTCTCGTGATACTTTAGACACAGACATCGTTACTTTGACACGATTCATAACAGAGCGCGGCCGACAGACCGGATCAACTGGTGAATTGACGCAGTTGCTTAACTCAATATGCACGGCTATCAAAGGCATCGCTACCAATGTACGACGGGCGGGAATCATGAATTTATACGGCATAGCGGGGTCTACTAATACAACCGGCGACGAGCAGAAAAAGTTGGATGTTTTGTCCAATTTGCTCTTCATAAACATGATAAGATCTTCCTTTACTACTTGTCTCATGGTCTCGGAAGAAAACGAGAATGCCATCGAGGTAGAAGTGGAAAAACAAGGAAAATATATCGTTACGTTCGACCCGCTAGATGGGAGCTCTAATATCGATTGTCTCGTCTCGATTGGAACCATTTTCGGGGTGTATAAGAAGAATTCTGATGGTCCGCCAACTGAAAAAGATGCATTACAACCTGGTAGGTCAATGGTGGCAGCAGGTTACGCACTTTACGGTAGCGCTACGGTCATAGTTTTAGCCACGCAGTTCTCAGTTGATATGTTCATGCTTGATCCAATGGTGGGAGAATTCGTGCTTACTGACCGTGATATTAAAATCAAGAAAAAAGGCAAAATTTTTAGCATAAACGAAGGCTATGCAAAGTTCTGGCACCCTGCTGTGAAAGAGTACGTGGAAAGGAAAAAGTTCCCTCAGGATGGTAGTTCGCCTTACAATGCAAGGTATATTGGTTCTATGGTAGCTGACGTACATCGTACGCTTGTATATGGCGGTATTTTCGCTTACCCAGCGCATAGCAAAAGCCCTAACGGTAAACTAAGGCTTTTATATGAAGCTGCTCCGATGGCGTTTATTATGGAGAAAGCTGGAGGTAAAGCGACGAATGGAAGGCAAGATATTTTGGATATTGTGCCCGAACAAATACATCAGAGAGTTCCTATCGTGTTGGGGTCACCAGATGACGTAGAAGAGTATTTAGAGATCGAGAAGAAACATCAGGATCATTGCAAAGGAGTCACAAAGTGAATGTTTAGTCAAAATTGGATGAAAAAAATATGAAAACAAAAATTTTGAAGTAAAAAAAAACATTTTGGTAAATGCCTAAAATGCAAATTAGAATAACAAATGTAATCACATAAACTAAAATTCATAATTTTTTATGAGATTATCATGTTCACTAATATGGGATTATCATGTTCACTAATGGGATTATCATGTTCACTTATTTTTTGAGTTTATATGTAAAAATGTATTTGGATATTAGTTTAATTCAGTCCAAACAGTTCTTGAGTTCTAAGTGCAGACATTTTCTGAAGTTAATATTGTAAATTTTTACATAATGTAATATCTCAATTCTTAAAATATTTATATATGCTCGTTTTTGGATATAAATTTAAGACGAAAGTTTGCAATTTGCCCTAAAAGAAAATGTGCTTTACTGAGAATTAAAAAAAAACATAAAAATGTGCCTTGAATTAAAAAAAGCATTAATTTTTCACACAGTGTGTTGTTTTCAAAATGTATAATTTGGGCAAACATTTGAAAGCAGCAACTTTGCAATTGGACTTAAAAGTAAATTGTGTAAGATATATATATATATATGCTAAAAAAAAATTTGATTTTATGTGTCTTGAATTTAAAAAAGCCAAAATTTAACAATTGCTTTCGCTGTTATATTATATTTCAATGCAATTTATAAATAATTTGTTTTTTTTTCCTCATTTTAAAAGTACAGTAATTGATAAAATTCATAATTTTACATTTTTGATAGAATTGTAAAAAGTAGGTTTTAAGTTCCTTAAAATTGATCCAAAAATTGTGTGAATTGTTTTTTTTTCGACAGAATTACCTTATTATTTTTATAATTGGAACTAATTTCTGTTTAAAAATGGTAAATGCCTCAAAAATCATCGTCAAAAATTTATAAAATTGTCAAAACTCTATGCATTTTTGGTTTAAAGGTACATTGAACACGTCTGAACAAAAATGTTGTCAAAATTAATTAAAATGTGCAAAATATAAAATCTTAAATGCCATGTGTTTCTGTTGTATTATTAGTATGAAACATTCATTCATTTAGATTTTGAAATTTTGCAAAATATTATGTTTTTGTGTGCAATCATTTGGAATTATATTCGAGACTAATGTAACCATAGGCACCAAACTTATATAAACACAGGGGAGGCAGGGATAGTTAGACACACAATCCTATAAAACAAATCTAACTTATTGGTTGTAATGTTTTGTTTACTGATTAATGCGGGTTAAAAATTCTAGGGTTGGCCTGCCCACCCTGCCACCCCAGGTTTGGTGCCTATTTGTATCACATAATAGAATTCAGTAAAAATCGTTTTTTTCCAGACTCTTAAAAATTTTTTTTTGGCAGGTTCAAAAATGTTGTAGTAAAAAAAATGTTGATAAGTTTGTTAGAAGAAAAAATGGAAGTGAGTGTTTTGGAAAAATGTGTAGACAGAAAAGGTTTTAAAAAAGCAATTTGAAAATAAGAAGAATCTTCAAACATTAACTAGTAAGTATATATTATAATTAAAAAAAACTATGTTTTCGTGAGTTGGGTATTTTGATATTTGTTTTATGCAAGAGTAAGTTATAATTTAAAAATTGGCACTATTTATTCTACACAATTATGACTTTGTTCTTCATAAATTAATAAGGCCCATATAAAAATAAAAAAATTGTTTTAAAAATAAAACAAAGTTCTTAAAATTTAAAAATAAAATAGTTTTCAGAATTTTTTTTTTATGAAACTTGTCTTAAATGTATTTTCATCTTTTTCAATAACTTGTTCTTCAGGAAGATGGGAGCTTCCGGTTCGATGGTCGGAAACAGGGATCGAAACATTGAGATGAACATCGCTGATGAGGCAAAGTCCGGCAACACGAGGGCGATGAAGAGACACAGCAGCCAACCATCGGGGGGCGCTATATTCTCATCGTTGAAACCGAGAACTAGGGTGAGAGGGGAAGTCCCAAGTTTTTAGTGGGGTTTTATCGGGGTTAAAAATTAGAAAATGAATGAGAATTGGAAAAAAAAAATAATTTTCTAAAAATTAAAAAAAAAATTTTATACACCTTGTGCCCGGTAACCAGTTACCACTTATTTAACTTTGTGAACACAATATTTTATTCTATATGGGTAAGCAACGCCCTTGTTAGGACCCGAGATTTTTGCCAGAGTTGGCCTGTTACCCCATAAGACAAAGCGCTTTTATGACTTAAGATACCATTAGTGACCACTGGGTTAAGAAAATACTATTTCTTGCAAAGGAATGCATACGTCCACAATGGTGGCAGCATCGAGCCTTGAACCTTGTATCTTCTTATGTAGAGACAGGCCGACATGCACGCTACATTGTTTTTTGCAGAACCATAAAACATGACACAATTGTTATAATTGCAAAGATACACACTTTAAAAAACACACAAGGGAGGCAGGAATAGAATAAATTTCACTTATTGGTCGTAATGTTTACTGATTAAACCAGTTTAGAAAATTTCAGGGAAGGTCTGCCCACCCTGCCACCCCAGCTTTAGCGCCTATGTGTATATTATTAAGGTAATACATCATGTGTATTTTGCTGGAACCCAGGAAATCATATGTCTGTTGGGTAATTTATCTTTAAAGATATTTTCCGGCGTTGTTTATTAGAATGTGTTTAATGCTATAACGGTCCTAATATTTCTTTTATAAAACCCTTTTATTTTTAGTGTAAGCATTACTACAGTGGTTTTTTAACTTGTTTGTATGCTTAACACTTTTACCAAAGATGCTTGTCAGATTTACCCCCAATATGTAATATGGCGCTCGTTTATTAAAATGCGAAAACAACTAATTACATCAGTTATATTTAATGCAACATATGCGCTAGCTTTTTAGCAACCAGTTGTTCAATTTCTGTTAAAGTACTACAACTGGAACAATTTTACTGTCCCGTCAACTGATGTGGATTTTAATTGGTAGCTTATTTACCTTCTAAATACGAGAGATTTACCACCAGTTTAAGAAATGTATGAAACAGGACACCCGTGTTATAACAACTGTTATTGCCCGCCATGCGAGGATAAATAAGTTATATACATGGTAACTCGTAAGCGGACAAGAGGTGTTTAGAACAGAACACCGGTGTTATAACGACTGTCGTTGCCCTGTCATGTAAGGATAAAGTAATTTACGTTCATTCAACTTTTATATTTGCAGCTCCATGAAGGCTCGATCCATCAATCTGCGAGTTTAAAATCCTCGGGTTCATTTGATCCATCGTCTGCTTCTATTATAATCCCGTCCGAAGCAGTGGAGCGTGTAAGAAAGGAATACGAGACACTAAAGTGCACCAAAGAGCAGGAAATACAAGCCTTGCACACAAAAGTAACATTTTTTTAAAATAAAGTTTTTTTTAAAAATTTTTAAGTTTTTAGAAACTTAAACATTTTTCCAAGTTTCTAAGTACTTTCTAAGTTTTTTAAAAAATAGAAAATGAACTGAATTTTTTTGATTTTTCAAAAATGACTTTTTAAATTTTTTTTATTTGTTTAAAATAACTTTTTAAAATATTTGGTACACATGGTGGGCTGTTTTACAAATCTTCATGTTTCCCTGCAATAAGAAGTTCATTCTAACACATACAAAAATATATTCGCAAAAAATTTAAAACGTTTTATTTAAAATAAATTTAGAAATTCATTCATTATTCTGATTTAGGCGCAAAAATTTGAGACAGAAAATCACAAACTACGAGCTGAGGTTCAAGCGTTAAACAAACAATATCAGAAGTTACGATTAGAAAGAGATGCAGCCGTCGAAAACAGCCAGGAAACAACAGAAAGAGCTATTGCTTTGGAACAGGTACAATCTTCATCTATTTTTGGCTGTGAATTTTTGTATTTTTTTTGTTCGTTTCTTGTTGTTGTTTTGTATTTTTTGTGTTTATTGTTTTAATGCCCACTGGGTTGGAGCCATTAATGCCCACTGGGTTGGAGCAATGGCTGTTAAGTGTCTTACACAGGGACACATACAACTATCAGTATCGAGCATTGAACCCGGTATTCTTTGGTTCCGATGCAGGTGCCTAAACACAGCACCACAAATTTATAAACACTGGCTTTTCTAGTTTAATTTATATATGTTCTTTTTACAGGACCGCGAAAAAATTCAACGTCAATTTAAAATTTTTCGTGAAACAAAAGAATCGGAAATCCAAGCTTTGCTACAAGTTAGTTGCCTAACTGTTTTTTATAAATACTTTGGTTGGTTTTGTTTATGCTTATCCACACACTACAACTCGACTGTGGGCATGGGAGTGGCAACCATGGATAAGTCACTCAAGTTCCCACCCACGAGGATATAAATGACCAAACCAACCAAAAGTCATGTCTGCTTATCCACACACTGCAATAGCTTCAGCAACTCGACTGTGGGCATGGGAGTGGCAACCATGAATAAGTCACTCAAGTTCCCACCCACGAGGATATAAATGACCAAACCAACCGAAAGTCATGTCTGCTTATCCACACACTTGTTTTTCAGGCTAAGAGACAATTAGAAAGCAAGTTTCACACCATGGAAGCTCATGGAGTGGCAACCATTGATGATCATAACTATGCAACTACTTCTATCAACGCTAATGCTGGGAGCAATGGTTAGTACCTCATGCTCGCTGTCGAGTTATAACATGGGTGTCTTCTTATACACCAGACACACGTGGTGTATTCATACACTTCATGCTCACTGTCAAGTTATAACATGGCCATGGGTGTCTTCTTATACACCAGACACACATGGTGTATTCATACACCTCATGCTCACTGTCGAGTTATAACATGGGTGTCTTCTTATACACCAGACACACATGGTGTATTCATACACCTCTTGCTCACTGTCAAGTTATAACATGGGTGTCTTCTTATACACCAGACACACATGGTGTATTCATACACCTCATGCTCACTGTCGAGTTATAACATGGGTGTCTTTTTATACACCAGACACACATGGTGTATTCATACACCTCATTCTCACTGTCAAGTTATAACATGGGTGTCTTCTTATACACCAGACACACATGGTGTATTCATACACCTCATGCTCACTGTCGAGTTATAACATGGGTGTCTTTTTATACACCAGACACACATGGTGTATTCATACACCTCATGCTCACTGTCAAACAGTTAGAACCCAAACAATATACCAATAAACAACAAACACGTTACAGACACCCCGGGTAAAACATGGTGGGCCCCACCCCCGGATGGCGACGCCCATTCCTTATTTGGTCACAACCCCAACTTACAAACGAGCTACTCGACAAGTTTGCAAGAAGAGGAACACCAAGTGGTGAGAATGATAAAAAATGTTATTTTTATAAAAAGAATGTGTTTTAAATTGTAATAAATTTATTTTCATTTCATTTTGCTACTTTCATGTTTTCTGTTTGTTTCTGCAATAATCTGTTTTTTTGTTTATTTGTGATTTTCTTTTTTTGGAGGTAACGACTGTCGATGCCCTGCCATGCGAGGATAAATAAGTTACATATGTGGTAACTTGTAAGCTGACACGAGGTGTATGAAACAGAACACCAGTGTTATAACGACTGTTGTAGCCCCGCCATGCGAGGATAAATAAGTTACTTTCAATCATACAAATACCGTCAAAAAAAACAAAAAAATTGAAGACTTAAAAATAAAAGAGCTAACTCATGCTGTGTGACCAGTGTCTCCATTTCCAGAATATTCCTGGTTTTCCCCACAGAGATGCATGGAGTGTGGGAACACTGCCTTCTAATATATTACCAATATCGTACAACACACAAAGTTACGGACGTAGTTTGTTAAAGTGAGTGTGCTTGTATCATTTTGCTATTTTTTTAAAATAAATTGTATATTATATATATATTTATATATATTTTATTTTTGTAGTTGTTTCTGTTTAATATATCAGTTTTTTTTGTTTCATTTTATATTTAACACAGTTTTTTGTTATTTTACAAGGTTCTAGTTTAAACAACAGAACTTTCGTACTTATGTTTTAAAAATCTATTTTTGATTTCTTTTTGTTTTTTGCACTGTAATATAATAACAAATGTATTTTCTATAACTAAAAACACGACAAAAAATTTTCTTCAAAGTTCAAAACAAAACATTTGTTTTATTTTTCCAGTTGTTTATAATTATATATTTTTTTAGATTTATTTACATATACGTTTTTTTCAGATGTTATATTTCCTGCACCCCAGATGAAATTTCTCTCGTTAAAAATTTGCTGAGTCATCCTACTATACTAGATCTGCAAAGTCATTGTTTAAAAGAGGGTTATTGTTTATCATTGCTTCATTTTACAGGTGGGAAAAAAGGTTTCTAATAATTTTATTTTTTAGTTTTACAGATTAGAAAATCAGATTAAAAAAATGAAAATTCTATTTATTGTTATTTTTTATATAATATGTCTTATATTTAATATATAATCTTTTCAGTTTTTATTGTATATGTTGTTTTCTCAAGATGTGTTATAAATAATTATGAAAGAAACTTTCTAACAAAATGTTTATTTTGGTTGGTTAGTACTTGTAAATTAAAGGGGTACAGGATCAAAACTTGGTTCTGCTCCGTGTCTTTGAGCAAAACACTCAACAGCAAACCCATATGATGTGTCTCTGTATGGCAGACAAAACATCGGTTCCTGCTTTAAGATCATAAATAAAAAATGCCAAAGATTTCTTTCATACTTACCTCAATGTGTTACATTTTAAGCATATACAATAGAACCATTAAAAAAAATTATTTGAATTTTTTTTTTGGTAATATTTTTAAATCCTAAAAAAAAAATTAAAAATGTTTTTTTTTAAATTATTAAAAATATGTTTAAAAAAAAAAAAATTCTTTTCAGATCTTGATGAATACAGGATGATGTCATCGGATGATCATGAGGTTAACCAAAGATCCGACGTCGTCAGATTTGCCGTTTCATCTTCCTCGCTCTTCGTTGCTTTCCTTGGGTCGACATTAGGACGGTTAGCATCTAATAAAAAAAATATTCTAAAATTTTTTTCTAAGATTTTGTCTTTTTAAGAAATAAATTTTGGCACATGTTTTTTGTTTTAAAAAGTTACAGAATTTTTTTTCTAATTTAAATTCATGTTATTTATGCAAAGTTAAAAATAATTCCAATATTTTTGCCTAAGTGACTTATCCATGGTTGCCACTCCCATGCCCACAGTCGGTTTATTGACAGGTTCACAGAAACAGAATACGACGAAGGATATTTTAATCCATCGAACGCAAAATCTACGTTTTTCTGCATTAAAGAAAATGTAAGTTAGTTTTTGAATTATTGTTGTATATTCTATAAGAGCGAGGTCTTCAGTGAGGCACACCTGAGACCTGGGATGTAGGTATATTACCCCAACACCCATGGTGCTACCATCTATACCCCGCTGAGGCAGTTTATAGACACTCAATAATAGAGATTCTATTCTATATGTGTGAGGTCCTACAGTGAGGCATGCCATGGGGTATAAGTTAAATCTTTCTGTTTTAAACTTTTTTCATTTTATTACATTTTATATCAGATGCAATTTTAAAAAAATTGAAAAACTGAAATAAAGCTTTGAATTAAAAATATAGTTTTTGCATTTTTAATTTTATGTATGTTTAATCTTTTTAAACATATTTTTTCATTTTTTTTTAATTTTAATTTTTTCAGACTTCCAAATCTTCTAGTGCTCACCTACGCCATCGTGTGTTGAATAATAATCATTGTCGATCAGCGAGTTACACTTCAACGAACGAGGCGACTGAAATCGCTGTTGCGGAAATTTCTAAAGCAGTTAGATTGGTTTGTTGGTTTGTTTATTATATTTTTTGTAACTTTTGTTTATAAAGTTGTACACAAGTGTGGACTACCCAGCTCTCTTTAAACTAATAAATGCACTAAATAAATCCATATTTTTCATTTTTTTGGTTTTTTTTTCCCCTTTTTTATTTTTTGTTGAATGAAAAAAATTGTAACTTACTTTATCCTTGCGTGGCCGGAAACAACAGTCGTTATCACACGGGTGTTCTGTTTCATACACCTTGTGTCAGCTTACGAGTTACCATGTATGTTACTTTGTAGGTGATTATTTTCAGGATTTTTCATTTTTTTTTTGTATGGCTGATAATTTGGACAAGCCATTAGTGACCACTGGGTTGAAGCAATTGCCGTTAAGAGTTTTGCCCAAGGACACATACGCCCACAATGGTAGCAGTAACAAGCCTTGAACCCATTACCTGTGGATTAGAGGCATGCGCGCTAACCACTTTGCCACGCCGCAGCTGTGTTGCTTTTTGTATTCCTTCTGTTTAGCTTATCTATTCTTACTGATTATTTTTGATACTTTATCAACAAAAAATATTATTTTTAGGAATTTGGAATAAAATTAATGGATTACGAAACGGATTCTTGTGAAGTTTTGTGTTTGGATGAATTGATATTGGACGAGGGTGTGGAACAATTACAACACGAGTTGTGCGCTCAAAGTGATAATATTCAGCCTATTGGTTTGGAAAAGGTGGGTTCCAGGTTCAAGGCTCACTGTGGTGACTACGATTCAGTGAGTGTCTCGTAACTGGAGGCTCCCAGGTTCAAGGCTCACTGTAGTGGCTACGATTCAGTGTGTGTCTCGTAACTGGAGGCTTCCAGGTTCAAGGCTCACTGTGGTGGCTACGATTCAGTGTGTGTCTCGTAACTGGAGGCTCCCAGGTTCAAGGCTCACTGTGGTGGCTACGATTCAGTGTGTGTCTCGTAACTGGAGGCTTCCAGGTTCAAGGCTCACTGTGGTGGCTACAATTCAGTGTGTGCCTCGTAACTGGAGGCTCCCAGGTTCAAGGCTCACTGTGGTGGCTACGATTCAGTGAGTGTCTCGTTACTGGAGGCTCCCAGGTTCAAGGCTCACTGTGGAGGCTACGATTCAGTGTGTGCCTCGTAACTGGAGGCTCCCAGATTCAAGGCTCACTGTGGTGGCTACGATTCAGTGTGTGTCTCGTAACTGGATGCTCCCAGGTTCAAGGCTCACTGTGGTGGCTACGATTCAGTGTGTGTCTCGTAACTGGAGGCTCCCAGGTTCAAGGCTCACTGTGGTGGCTACGATTCAGTGTGTGCCTCGTAACTGGAGGCTCCCAGGTTCAAGGCTCACTGTGGTGGCTACGATTCAGTGTGTGCCTCGTAACTGGAGGCTCCCAGGTTCAAGGCTCACTGTGGTGGCTACGATTCAGTGTGTGTCTCGTAACTGGAGGCTCCCAGGTTCAAGGCTCACTGTTGAGGCTACGATTCAGTGTGTGTCTCGTAACTGGAGGCTCCCAGGTTCAAGGCTCACTGTTGAGGCTACGATTCAGTGTGTGTCTCGTAACTGGAGGCTCCCAGGTTCAAGGCTCACTGTGGTGGCTACGATTCAGTGTGTGCCTCGTGACTGGAGGCTCCCAGGTTCAAGGCTCACTGCGGTGGCTACGATTCAGTGTATGTCTCGTTACTAGAAGCTCCTGGGTTCAAATATTCTTCTCTCTATTTCCCTCTAGTGTTACGATCGTTTGGACGAGGTCGTTTCAGCTCCAGGTCCGATTCCTCCTCTTCTTATATCCGGGACCTCGGCATCCGGAAAATCTCTTCTTCTCTCTAGGTGGAAACAAATATTCATTTTTTTTATTTATTTTTTATATACTTATTAAGTTATATTTTTTACATTACTGTTTCTGAAGATATTTCTTTGTTTGTTCTTTTTACACCGGGGCGAGCTACACTGTAGTGTAAACGTAGCTTAAAAGAACAAACAAAGAAATATCTACGCTGACATGCGCTGAACAACGCTGGGTGTAGATATTTTTTCTAGTAAAAAATCAACAAAAAAAAGAGAATTTTAATTTGATATTTATTTCTTTTATAGTTGGATGAAACGAGTTCAAATAAACCATCCTGACTTGTTGGTGATTCATCATTTTGTTACGGGATCTTCCACTGCTGATTGTAGTCCTGTTATTATGATACGGTTAGTCTGTGCGTGTTTGTTTTATGTGTTTCCTCTTTCCTACTGTTAGTGTGTTTGTGATTTTTTGTGTCTTTTTTGGATTTTATTGTTTTTGTTTGTTTGTATTTATATTATGTCAAAATGAAAATATGTTGTTATTTCTTACTGTTAGTGTGTTTGTGATTTTTTGTGTCTTTTTTGGATTTTATTGTTTTTGTTTGTTTGTATTTATATTATGTCAAAATGAAAATATGTTGTTATTTCTTACTGTTAGTGTGTTAGTGATTTTTTGTGTCTTTTTTTTTTTTGCTTTTGTTGATTTTCTTTCTTTTTTTGGTTACTTTTTTTATAGTGTGTTGAAGTGGCATGAATTTTCTAATAATAATTATTAGTTTGTGTTTTGTTTTTCATTTTTGTAATTTTTATGTTATGTTATTTATGTTAATATGTTTTATTGTGTTTGATATTTTCTGCATTTGTAATTTCTTTTTTTTTCTAGTTTTATCAATATTTTAATTGTGTTTTTGTAGAGTTTTTTTTTAAACCTAAAAAAATTGTTTTTCTAATTTCCACAATTTCCGCAGGCGTCTTTTATCGCAACTGCTGGTCCATCTTCCCATAGTGACTCAACCCCCCGTTCATTCATATACAACGTTCGATGTTGGAAGATTGCGCGATACATTACCTCGATGGTTGGAACAATTATCAACTAAACGAAACATGAGGATTGTTCTTGTTGTTGATTCTATTGATCTTATTAAGGTGGGTTGTTAATTACCGCTGTGGATTTTCCTACTTTTTGTAAAGCGGTTAAGCGTTCAGTTTTAACCGGTTAACCGATGCAAGTGTAATCCTAATAAAAGCGTCTTGTTTATCGCTTTTCATTCGCGAATTTAAGGCAATTTTATAATGGACTATGCAAACGTTCTTAACGTCAAAGTAATGCTTTTCTATTTGTATTCAAACCTGTTTTAAAGCATCCGCTGGTTAAATAATGAACGTGTGAATTGCAATTATGACCCAAATAATCAAAGTGTGAATTGCTATTATGCCGCAATCAATTGCCAGGTCAGACAATCGCTATTATGACGTAATGAATCCACGTGTAAATCCCTACTATTTCGTAATAAACATGCTGCTTGGCTGAGGGAAACATTTAGGTTGTGTATTACGCCGAAATAATGTTAGCCTGCGGTATTAACAATCAGTTGACGACGAAATCGCAGTTGGCACGATCAAAGCCACAGTTAACTTTTCCACAGCCCTATTGTTTATACACCTAATGCTTACGAGTTATAACATGGATGTCTTCTTATACACCAGACACACATGATGTATTCATACACCTCATGCTCACTGTCGAGGTATAACATGGGTGTCTTCTTATACACCAGACACACATGGTGTATTCATACACCTCATGCTCAATGTCGAGTTATAACATGGGTGTCTTCTTATACACCAGACACACATGATGTATTCATACACCTCATGCTCACTGTCGAGGTATAACATGGGTGTCTTCTTATACACCAGACACACATGGTATATTCATACACCTCATGCTCACTGTCAAGGTATAACATGGGTGTCTTCTTATACACCAGACACACATGATGTATTCATACACCTCATGCTCACTGTCGAGGTATAACATGGGTGTCTTCTTATACACCAGACACACATGATGTATTCATACACCTCATGCTCACTGTCGAGGTATAACATGGGTGTCTTCTTATACACCAGACACACATGGTATATTCATACACCTCATGCTCACTGTCGAGTTATAACATGGGTGTCTTCTTATACACCAAACACACATGGTGTATTCATACACCTCATGCTCACTGTCGAGTTCATTAAAACTACCCTAGTTTTTTTGCTGTTTTTGACAATATTTGACCACAAGTCCCTTTTTTACGCGTAAAAACTTGACACAGGACGCAGACCGTCACTTCCGTTGGGTGCTCGACCCGTTACACGTGGGTGTTCGTGTCATTATATCGGTTGGTGTTGACACGTGTCCCGACGAATGGAGGCAACTACCCACCCTACACCTTGAACCACTAACCCTACAATCTGTTCGTTCGTTGCTTCAAACCCAGCTCGCACAGAAGGGGGCCGAGATCGCCCAAAACAGGGTAAGTAGAAAAATAAATAAAAAATGCCTGCGATTGCAAGTTATGAATAAGAAGTTGTAAAGTGAGCATTAAAAAATTACTTTCCTTTTTTGTGGTGTTTATTGACTTGCTTTTTTAATTACAAAGAATCGATTATTTTGTGCTATGACCCAGTGCATTGTATAGGATACCGGATTCAATGCTTGATATTAATAAATGCAAGACACATAACAACAATTGCTCCAACCCAGTGGTCACTAATGGGTTGTCCAAATTATCAGCCATACAGAAAATAATTACCCACAAGTACTTGACGCATATACGAGATATTTTTTATATTACTTCCTAAATATCTTCCAGGAAAGAGAAGTTGTAACTCATTGTCGTACGGCTTCTACTTGTCACCCGTTATACGTCACTCTACTGTCTGTACTTGTTTCTAGGTGGGAACTATTTTTATTTTTTTATATTTTTATTTTGCTTTTAATGCTGAAACAGCTTTTTTTGTGTTTTACTATGTTTAATTTTTGGAGTTGAATTTTTATATTTTTAGTAATTTTTTTTGTCATTTTTGTATGTGTTTGTCATTTTTAATTTAATTCTGTTGTTACAGATATTTCTTTGTTTGTTCCTTTTACACCGGGGCGAGCTACGCTGTAATGTAAACGCCGCTTAAAAGAACAAACAAAAAAAATATCTGCACCCAGCGTTGTTCAGCGCAGGTCAGCGTAGATATTTCTTTGTTTGTTCTTTGATGCGGCGTTTACACTACAGTGTCGCACGCCGCGGTGTAAAAATAATAAACAAAGAAATTTCTATGCTAACATAAAACTATCACAGTGTCAGCCAAGGTCAGCTACCCGACGGGCTGTTCAACTCGTGCATGAAGACACGAGATTCGGTTGAATTATATCGAGTGTTGATTCGTGAATTAGAAGCTCAATGTGGAAGCAGGCAGCTTAAAAATCAAATGAAGTCGGTTTTGCAGGTAATTTTCTCTGCTTTTATACTTTTTGTAGCCACCACAGTGAGCCTTGAACCTGGGAGCCTCCAGTTGCGAGGCAGACACTGAATTGTAGCCACCACAGTGAACCTTGAACCTGGGAGTGACGAGGCACACACTGAATCGTAGCCACCACAGTGAGCCTTGAACCTGGGAGCCTCCAGTCACGAGGCACACACTAAATCGTAGCCACCACAGTGAGCCTTGAACCTGGGAGCCTCCAGTCACGAGGCACACACTGAATCGTAGCCACCACAGTGAGCCTTGAACCTGGGAGCCTCTAGTTACGATGCACACACTAAATCGTAGCCACCACAGTGAGCCTTGAACCTGGGAGCCTCCAGTTACGAGGCACACACTAAAAAAACATTTATTTTTACAGTTCATAACCTGCTCAAAAGATGGTCTTTCTGAATGTGAAATATTATCTTTACTACCAGACCTTACCTGGTATAACTTGTGCACAATATCTAAAGAATTGACCAAGTTTTTTATCCTTAAACAACAAGGGGGTCTTCTAATTGCTCATAACTCCGAGGTGTGTTGTTGTTTTGTTCTTGTTATTTCGCTTGTTTATGTGTTTTTGTCTGTTTTTTTTTACTTCTTTTTAAATATAGAACTTTAAAATAATTTCAGGTTTTTTATTGTGTTTTTTTGTGAGTTAATTTTCTGATTTTATTTTATATTATTGTTTTGTTTCATTTATAGCTTGTTTTAAAAATAAGGTTTTGTTTTATAATTTTTAATATTGCTGTTATATTTTTGTTATTTTTTATTGATTTATCCAAATTTTTTGGTTGTTTTTCCAAAATACATAAGTAGGATAAAGTTTATTTTATTATTATTTGTTAATTTTGTTAAGAATAGCCTATTTTTTTAAAAAAATGTGAAAACTTTATTAAATAATTTCTTTTTTAGATTTCTACTGTTTTATACGATCTGTATGTTGGTGACGACGCTCACGAAAAACGTTGTCGAAAAAAGTTGTTGTCATGGATACAACGTTACCACGATAACGTAACTTCACCTCGGAGTTCTGATTTATTATTATGGTTGCTTAGGAAAGAAGAAGAACGCCAAATGTTGCAGAAAATTCTGATAAATCCAACTGTGTTTCACCTGTTTTATACAAGGTGGGGAAACAGTTTTTATTTTTTAACTGCATTTTTGTTATTTGTTTTTTTATCATTTAATTTTTTTAATTTATCTTTGTGACTTAATTTTTGTTAATAATTTGTTTAACCATTCTTTATGTAACTAAATCGTTTTCCAACTTAACCTTTTCCAGTTAATACAGTGTCATAAATTCTATGACGGGCACGAGGTGTATGAAACAGAACACCTGTGTTATAACGATTGTCGTTGCCCTGCCATGCGAAGATAAATAAGTTACACTCATTCATTCTATAAAACTATGCTATTTCTATTTAGAGGTCACGCTAACGAAGTTGTTTCATTCTGGAATTTTCTCAACGAAGAAAAAGTTTCGATCGCTTCAAAATATCGCAAGGAATTGAAGAAAATGGAGTCGGTTAATGGGATTTCTATGACAGATGTAGCGAAAATTTACGAGTCGTTGGGAAGGTTCATGAAAGATGTCGGGTTACTTGAAGAGGTTTGCTTGTTGTTGTTGTTGTTTATTTGTACCTTTTGTGGGTTGTTTGTTACTGTTTTGTTTGTTGTTATTTTTGTATTTTTGGGGTTTGTGTTTTTGTGTCAATTTGTAATTTTTGCCCATTGTGTTTGTTGTTACTTTTGTGTATTTTGGATTTTGCATCAGTAGCTTTTGTCTAATTTTTTTTGTTTGAGTATTGTTTTTTTTGTTTGTTTATTATATTTGTTTAGGACTTTTTTAAATTTTTTTTAATAAACCAAAAGTGTGTTATAAACAAAATATAAACAAATATTCACTCTGACAGTTTTGGTTGGTTGGTGTATTTTGTAAATCTGAATTTAAAATAACACCAAAACAATTAAACTTGTTTTTTTGGCATTTTTTTAAATACATGAAAGAAAAATTGAAAAATACCCAAATAATTAAACTTAAAATAGTGTTTTGTTTTTTAACTTTATTAACAAAAATTTACTTTATTAAAAAATGGAAAAAAATATTAAAATTAAAATTATAAAACCCAGGCTGTGTTCGCGCTTCAACGATCGCTAGAAATCCAAGAAACCATTCTCGATCCCGATCACCCAAGCGTGTCCAACACCTTGCACCACCTAGCGGCCGTTTATACGCAGTGGGGGAAGTACCAGACTGCAGAACCGCTGTATCGGTAAAAACAAATAAAAATATTTCATTTATAAAATTAAATTTTCTTGTGAACTAAAACAATATTTTTTAACAATAATTTTTATTTAAGTTTTTCTAATTTTCTCTTGGCCTGAAAAACAGTGTGTGGATAAGCAGACATGACTTTCGGTTGGTTTGGTCATTTATATCCTCGTGGGTGGGAACTTGAGTGACTTATCCATAGTAGCCACTCCCATGCCCACAGTCGAGCTGCTGAAGCTATTGCAGTGTGTGGATAAGCAGACATGGCTTTTGGTTGGTTTAGTCATTTATATCCTTGTGGGTGGGAACTTGAGTGACTTATCCATGGTTGCCACTCCCATGCCCACAGTCGAGCTGCTGAAGCTATTGCAGTGTGTGGATAAGCACCAAAAATTCTTTAAATTTTTTTTTTATTTTTTTACATCTAAAAAATAACTGAAATATTTTCCATGCCCAGCCAAGCGTTAGAAATCGTCGAATGTGCAGTTGGGCGTGACCACTTACGTGTTGCGCAAGAACTTTGCGCTCTCGTCTTTATATCACGAAAAGTTGGTCACTTAGAGGCAGCAGAGAGTCTTCAACAACGAGTTGCTTCAATTACTAAACGTAACGGAACAATTGCTTCAGTAAGTACATAGAAATAATATATATTTAGTGTCTGCAACCGTGGCAAAGTGGTTAGCGCGTGTGCCTGTAACCTAGAAGTAATAGGTTCAAGCCTCGTCGTTGCTACCATTGTGGGCATATGTGTCCTTGGGCAAGGCGCTTTATCAGTCATACATAAAAAATTCCCCCCAAAAACAATCACCCACAAAGTTACATATGTGATAACTCATAAGCGGGTACAAGGTATATGAAATAGAACACCCATGTTATAACGACTGTCGTTGCCCCGCCATGCGAGGATAAATAAGTTACCTACGTGGTAACTTGTAAGCGGGCACGAAGTGTATGAAACAGAACACCCGTGTTTTAACGACTGTCGTTGCCCCGCCATGCGAGGATAAATAAGTTACATACGTGGTAACTTGTGGTAACTCGTAAGCAGGCACGAGGTGTATAAAACAGAACACCTGTGTTATAACAAATGTCGTTGCCCCGCCACGTGAGAATAAACTTAATTTACTCATATAAACATTACAAATTGTTGATACCACAGAACGAAATGGACCGCATGCGCCGTCGAGCGTTACGACTCGAGGAATTATCAGTTTGTGAAGATTCGATCGAAGTCGCTCAAGCATTAAACGACCTCGGGGTTATTTATCATATGCACAATAATTTGGGGTCAGTTTTATGTTTGTTCTTGTTTTTGTGTTCTGTTGTTTTTTATTCTTTTTTTTATTAACAAATGGTGTCAGTTTTCGTTTTGTTCATTGTTGATTATTTTTATCTTTTCTTTATTTTTTTATATTTAAAAACCTCAAACCATGTAATAAGACTAAAAATACATTTAATTTTCAATTTTTTGTTCAGTTCGACTATTTTTAAATTTTTCCAGAAATGCTGAGTCATTCTTTCAGCGCTCGTTGAAAATGCGGGAAAAGCTGCACGGTCATAATCACTTAGACGTTGCACAAAGTTTGCATAACTTGGCGGCAACAATGAGTGATTTGAAAAACTTTGAACAAGCGGCAGAATGTATGATGGGAGCGCTTGAAATAAGGTGAGTTACCACGTATGTAACTTATTTATTCTCGCATGGCGGGGCAACGATAGTCGTTATAACACGGGTGTTCTGTTTCATACACCTCGTGACCGCTTACAAGTTACCTCGTATGTAACTTATTTATCCTCGTATGGCGGGGCAACGACAGTCGTTATAACATGGGTGTTCTGTTTCATACACCTCGTACCTGCTTATGCGTTACCACCTACATAAATATGTTGGTATTTTTTTATATATAATTTTAAAAAATTTAGAATCTTAAATACTTTGTAATGTTTATATATTACTTTTAAAAACAGTTGTTATTTTTTACACTAAAAAAATTAAAAAGATAAAAAAATTTTTTTTTAATTGATTAGGATATTTTTTTGACTATCTTTTTTACCTTTTCTAAAATTTTTTTTATTTTGATATTTTTTTTACCAGTTTCGTCACCAAAGTAAAATTTTAATTTTCCAGGCGATCTCATTTGCATAAACATGACCCAGTTTATGTAAATTCACTCAGACACATGGGGATGCTATATAAGAAGATGAACGACCACGCCAACGCTTGTGAGAACTACAAGGAGTTGTTGTCGATAGCGGAAGAGACGACGGGCGTCGGTAGTGTGACAACTGCCGCTGCTCTGGTAATGTTATAACTCCTGTATATAATGTGCATTCATACAACTAATGATCACTGTTAAAAAAATATAACTCGACAGTGAGCATGAGGTGTATGATCACACCATGTGTGTCTGGTGTATAAGAAGACACCCATGTTATAACTCGACAGTGAGCATGAGGTGTATGAATACACCATGCGTGTCTGGTGTATAAGAAGACACCCCTGTTATAACTCAACAGTGAGCATGAGTTGTATGAATACACCATGTGTGTCTGGTGTATAAGAAGACACCCATGTTATAACTCGACAGTGAGCATGAGGTGTATGAATACACCATGTGTGTCTGGTGTATAAGAAGACACTCATGTTATAACTTGACAGTGAGCATGAGGTGTATGATAACAACCCAATATTCAACAGGTAAACCTTGCAGTTTCTGAATGTCAAAACAAGAACTTAACCTCCGCATTGCCGTTATACGAACAAGCGCTTGATATTTATAGAGATACGTTAGGACCTAATGCACCAGAAACAAAACAAACATTAAGAAACATTGCTGTTCTGTTGTAAGTATTGAATATTCGATTGTCACTTGTTGTTTATTTATCTCCGCATGACGGGGCAACGACAGTCGTTAAAACACGGGTGTTCTGTTTCATACACCTCGTGCCCGTTTATGGGTTACCGCGTATGTAACTTTGTGGGAACTTAAGTGACTTATCCATGGTTGCCACTCCCATGCCCACAGTCGAGTTGCTGAAGCTATTGCAGTGTGTGGATGAGCAGACATGACTTTTGGTTGGTTTGGTTGTTTATATCCTCGTGGGTGGAAACTTGAGTGACTTATCCATGGTTGCCACTCCCATGCCCACTGTCGAGTTGCTGAAGCTATTGCAGTGTGTGGATGAGCAGACATGACTTTTGGTTGGTTTGGTTGTTTATATCCTCGTGGGTGGGAACTTGGGTGACCTATCCATGGTTGCCACTCTCATGCCCTAGGGTCGAGCTGCTGAAGCTATTGCAGTGTGTGGATAAGCAGACCTGAACAAAACATGGTTTTTCAACCAATTTCCTAAAGTTTGTTTCCACCTAAGTTGTGCTTATATATGCTTCCAATTGACGCCATGTTTGTTCCCAGATACCAAAAAGGTGACTTAACTGAGGCTGCAGCGTATTACAAGCGTAGTATGCCAACTAATGGAGAAACACCAAGATGGTGAATCGCTTGGTTTTCATAAACGTTATATTGGTACGTGCTCGTTCATTATCTTTGCTCTCTTGTTCTATAAGTTGTAAATTACTATACCTTATCATTTATGACTTTTGTTTTTATTTTAGAACCCAAAATAGTGCCTTTGTCTATAAACGCGCCAAATATTGAATACTTTATGTGTTTTTGTTTATTTAGACAGTGGTGCCTTTATTTATCTAATTATACGACTTGCCAATTTTGTTTTTAATTTTAATCTTTTTTTGTTTTTGGTTGACAATTTAGACAACTAATGGGAGGCTTGAAATATTTAACAATTTTTATTTTAATTTTTAATATTTTTATGCTGATAATTGCACTGAATATTTTACACTGATGCTGTAGCACAGCGGTACTGGGTTCAAAGCTCGATGCTGCTACCATTGTATAAAAATATCTTAAAACCCTTAACGGCAATTACTCCAACCCAGTAGTCACTAATGGGTTTTCCTAATTGTCAGACATACATAATTTAATCAAAATCACCTACAAAATTACGTACGTGGTAACTTGTAAGCGTGCTTACTCATATAGAATAGAACTGTAAAAAGTTCCAACATTTTTTTTAATATTTTAATTTCAAAATACTTTAAGTTCATTTGTTAAAGAGAACCGAAGTTAGAACGCGGGTGTTTTATTGTTTACCCCATGTGGTGGCTTCATACACCTCGTGCTCACATACAAGTTACATATATATCACTAGTGTGGGGTAAGATGGATACTGTTAGCACATAATATCCCATATTTTCAAAATCGTGTTCTGAACAATTCACAACGCTGTTATAGAGTATTAGGGATACGTTTCTAAAATTGGGTAAATAATTTTGTTTACGACCAAATGGGACGAGAAATTTGATTGAAAATGTCCCATCTTGCCCCACCCTACTATATATAGTAACAAACCTATGATAAAAATGTTGCATGAACTGAAAAGTTTAAGTTCGTTCTTTTTTTATTTACTTTTAATACAAAATCTCTTAAGCTGCAAAAGTTATATTTTTTTACTTTTTGCAATAAAATTAAAATGACGCATTTTGTGACGTTTTTCGAGTGTATTGTATGAAATAATTTACATTATGACGTCAGAAAAGGATAAAAATCCGTTATAATTCATAGAACATATCCGCTGTTGAGAAAAAGGACAAAATTTTAACACTAATTGCAAAAATTTGCAAATTTCTATAAATAACCCATAACATCGGTGTTGAATTAACTTGGAAAAGCTTGCAATGTTACTTTCTTCTACACGCATGACTACGTATAAAAATACGGGATTTTTTCAAAAGCGGATGCGTTTTATGTTACATACATCGCACAAAAAGGAATATAGGAAATAAAATCATATCCGCTAGACGGCGTACAATCTGCGCAAAAGTTTAAGGCAAGGCATTGGCCGTAGCTTCGCTGCTAGACGACAAATTCGGCCTCTTTTGCGGTGTCAAGCGAGTGTTGGCTGCTGCGAGTCTACTAACCATCGTTCTGGTTGAGCGACCATTGGTATTCGAGTCACGTGATTGATTTTTATCTTGAATGAGGTGTCTAGAGAAAAAAAGGTTCCGAAATTAAATAAACAAAGAAATATCTACGCTGACCTGCGCTGAACAACGCTGGGTGTAGATATTTCTTTGTTTGTTCTTTTTACACCGAGACGAGCTACACTGTAGTGTAAACGTAGCTTAAAAGAACAAACAATGAAATATCCACGCTGACCTGCGCTGAACAACCTGGGTGTAGATATTTCTTTGTTTGTTCTTTTTTCATCGAGGCGAACTACGCTGTAGTGTAAACGCCGCTTAAAAATACAAACAAAGAAATATCTACGCTGACCTGCGCTGAACAACGCTGGGTGTAGATATTTCTTTGTTTGTTCTTTTAGGCGGCGTTTGCACTACAGCGTAGCTCGCCTTTTTTTAAAGGCACAAACAAATTGTCTAAATCAAACATACTTTTGTACATAAACATTTCTAGGTCTAGTTCCATGCGTAGTTGGCCTACTGTAGACTTTTAATAGTTAGTCAGCTTTTATGAATCGGCACCGTGGGAAAAAATGATTTCATATCCTATAGCACAGGAAATATCAATTTCCCTTGTGACTAAGCAAGAATGTTAACTCGACAGTGAGCATGAGGTGTATGAATACACCATGTGTGTCTGGTGTATAAGAAGACACCCATGTTATAACTCGACAGTGAGCATGAGGTGTATGAATACACCATGTGTGTCTGGTGTATAAGAAGACACCCATGTTATAACTCGACAGTGAGCATGAGGTGTATTAATACACCATTTATGTCTGGTGCATAGCTCGACAGAGGGCATAAGCTACACTTACCGCGCACAAACTGGCGCAATCATTCGCGGCCAGTCTCGAAACGACATCACGATACACACGATGTTAATGAGCAAATTAACATCGAATAAAACGAGGTAGACCAACTCCGGTACTATGACCACCATCTGTATCACTGCAAAAATGACGTCAGACATGACGCAAAACAACGTCAGGAAGAAGGCTTTCCTCATGAATTGGATGATACGGCGGCCCTGCTGCGTCTTTCCCCTGATTCATAAGGTGACTTGGTAATGTTACGTATTATGTTGTAGTACATTGGTGATTAATACGACATGCGTATTGTTTATAGAATAGGTTAGGTAATAATGTTGTTATCGAAAAAGGAAATTTATATTTTAAATTCACTCTAGCGAATTTATTTTTGTTTGTTTAAGCGGCGCATATACTACAACGTACCTCGCCTCGGTGTAAAATGAACCAGCCACGAAATATCGACACCCATATTTAATATTTGCTTTATACATGATTAAAAAATCTATATCGAGCATGAGGTGTTTTCATATTATAACAAAAACGCATGCCTGAATTTGAAAAGTTACGGAATGTTTAACTTGTCAGCCACACATAAAAAAAAAAACTTGAAAATCATCTGCTTAAGTTACATATAGGTGGTAACTCGCACGAGGTGTATGGAACAGAACAACCGTGTTATAACGACTGTCATTGCCCTGGTATGCGAGGATAAATAAGTTACATACGTGGTAACTTGTAAGTGGGCACGAGGTGTATGAAACAGAACACCTGTGCTATAACGACTGTCGTTGCTCCGCTATGCGAGGATAAATAAGTTACATTTATTTAAGCTACCTCTTAGACTTTTTCGCGCCCTCACTGGTCGAAGCATTACTTGGTGATTTTGGTTTCTTCATTAAATCAGTAAATGACGTAGTGCTCACGTGACTTAGACGGAAAATCCCCTTCTTCGTCTTATCGCCGCCATCTTTTTTTTGTGTCTTTCGATAAAAAACGCTCTTCGTGTTAAAGTAGCCGCCTCGAGGAGGTGGTTTGCCTACATACGACACCGCTACTTTGGTATGGTCTTCATCTGAAACTACTCGTTTCGGTTCTGAAGACGAAACTTCATCCGAATTTTTTTCCGGGACAGAATTCTCTTCATAAGAAGCCGAAGCGTTTTCTGCGTTCGTATTCGCTCTCGCAGCTCGCGTGCTTTGGCTCCGATACCTCTGCGTCTTCTTAGTAAGCAACGGGTACATAAACAGCGCCAACAAGCTCACTTGAAATGAAACAGTAAACGCCACAACTAAGCAGGTTACGAGATCGAATCCCGATACGTCCGCTGCGTCTCTGCACCCAGAATCTGTCGCTTCGTAACGCCATCCAGTTATTTCAGGTAAAATATAAATGACAGTGAGCACGGCGCCTCCGCTCAACATAACAACCAATGTTGCCCAACTTATAAAAGTAACCACTGGGTTCAATACATGTGATAGAACCGGGTTAGCGTAGAAAATGCTCTGTCTCATCCACAGGAAAATATAGATTGGATAAAGACTTAAAGAATAAAACACAGCGCTGACTGAAACAGTTGTAACACAGTTTTTATCATTCGTCCACCCAGTGATCGCAACAGCTTCGTCAGATACAAATCTTGCAACCGCCATTACAAGACTTACAAGGCATAATCTGTAAAGCATTTTCCCTTTTTTGCCGCTGATTTCCCTCCCAGGTGAGCATTTGGTGATAGTAGCGTACCGTGACAAACAAACTAGAAGATATAATGAAAATATGATCACTATACTAAGCACGATTTGTGAGAAAATCCAGTACAGTTCGGAGAAAGGTTCTTTTGGTTTTCCATCGAAATCAGTTAGGTTTTTCAAGTCCGATAAATTTCCCACAATTTTCATTCTGTTTTTAATGTTTTGTAATTAATTTTCTTTTTATTAATTTTTCATTTCCTGAAAAACACAGAAACGGTTGGTGGTTAGCGCGCCTGCTTCCAACCTTGGAGGTTTCAGCTCAAGGCTCGATGCTGCTACTATTGTAGGCGTATACATATTCGTATGCGCAAAATACTTCAGGGCAATTACCGAAAGCAAGTGGTCCCTCATGGGTTGTCTAAATTGTTATTCACACAATAAAAAAATGGAAAATTCAAAATATAATCACCCACAAAGTAACATACGTGGTAACTCGTAAGCTGGCACGATAGGTGTAAACAGAACATCCATGTTATAACGACCGTCGAGAATAAATAGCACTTACATTCATGCGTTTAAAAGTAGTTTTGTGCGGGAACTACCTTCCCAACTGTGCTACACTATTTATCTATTTTATTAAACTATGATAAATCAACAAACTAAGCTTTTTTTATTTGTTTTATACACTAAACTAAAGCGAGCTACGCTGTAGTGTAAACGCCGTTTAAAAGAACAAACAAAGAAATGTCTACGCTGACCTGCGCTGAACAACGCTGGGTGTAGATATTTCTTTGTTTGTTCTTTTTACACCGAGGCGAGCTACACTGTGGTGTAAACGCCGCTTAAAAGAATAAACAAAGAAATATCTACGCTGACCTGCGCTGAACAACACTGGATGTAGATATTTCATTGGTTGTTCTTTTTACACCGAGGCGAGCTACGCTGTAGTGTAAACGCCGCTTAAAGAATAAACAAAGAAATATCTACGCTGACCTGCGCTGAACAACGCTGGGTTTAAATATCTATACTTTAATTTAAACTCCGCTTTCGCTGCTACATTACAAGCAGCGTAAATGCTGCTTACCTGCGCATTAAAGTTAACAATATACAAAAACATAGTAAGTCGAATCATGTCTTTTCACGGACACTATGGTGTAATATATGAGTCACGTCTTCTCTTTTACTCCTAAGTGTAGCGGGATACCTTTAACGGTGTTTCGACAGCGAGCATGAGGTGTATGATGCATAAAAATATCCCAGTATGTGTTAGTATAAATATGCGCGACGAACAGTGTACCATTTCGTTGGATAAACGATAAACAGTGTACCGGTTCGTGAGATAAACGACAAACAGTGTACCAATTCGTTGGATAAACGACAAATAGTGTACCAGTTCGTTGGATAAACGACGAACAGTGTACCGGTTCGATGTATAAACGATAAACAGTGTACCGGTTCGTGAGATAAACGACAAACAGTGTACCGGTCTGTGGGATAAACGACAAACAGTGTACCGGTCTGTGGGATAAACGACAAACAGTGTACCGGTTCGTTGGATAAACAACAAACAGTGTACCGGTTTGTGAGATAAACGACAAACAGTGTACCGGTCCGTGGGATAAACGACAAACAGTGTACCGGTTCGATGAATAAACGACAAACAGTGTACCGGTTCGTTGGATAAACGACAAACAGTTTACCGGTTCGATGGATAAACGACAAACAGTGTACCGGTTCGATGAATAAACGACAAACAGTGTACCAATTCGTTGGATAAACGACGAACAGTGTACCAGGTCGTTGGATAAACGACAAACAGTGTACCGGTTCGTGAGATAAACGACAAACAGTGTACCGCTTCGTTGGATAAACGACAAACAGTGTACCGGTTCGATGGATAAACGACAAACAGTGTACCGGTTCGATGAATAAACGACAAACAGTTTACCGCTTCGTTGGATAAACGACAAACAGTGTACCGGTTCGTGGGATAAACGACAAACACTGATATGCATAAGCGGTTACGTCACGGCCGTGGGAAACCATGTGAAACGTGTAGGAAACGAATTAGGTCATAAACGCTATTGTCTTTCACAATACCGCGGAACAAGTAAAATAAAGCGAACGATTTGTATTATAACGTCATAATGCCTCTCCCCCGCTTTAAAATAATATTTCGGACAACTTGCGTCAATAATTCTACGCGTGTTTTACGTAATTAAGTCAACCTTTATATAATGATAACGAAAGTGATTATCTACGTATGCTGTGTAATGGTATGCGTTTTGCTTTGCGACAGTCGCTAAATAAAACAAACAAAGAAATATCTACGCTGACCTGCGTTGAACAACGCTGGGTGTAGATATTTCTTTGTTTGTTCTTTTTACACCGAGACGAGCTACACTGTAGTGTAAACGTAGCTTAAAAGAACAAACAAAGAAATATCTACGCTGACCTGCGCTGAACAACGCTGGGTGTAGATATTTCTTTGTTTGTTCTTTTTACACCGAGACGAGCTACGCTGTAGTGTAAACGCCGCTTAAAAGAACAAACAAACAAATATCTACGCTGACCTGCGCTGAACAACGCTGGGTGTAGATATTTCTTTGTTTGTTCTTTTTACACCGAGACGAGCTACACTGTAGTGTAAACGTAGCTTAAAAGAACAAACAAACAAATATCTACGCTGACCTGCGCTGAACAACGCTAGGTGTAGATATTTCTTTGTTTGTTCTTTTAACTTCATTAAAGCTACTCTGAACGATGAATACGCCGTTACATCATGCACGTTTACTACATACTACTCGCCTAAAATCTAAACCTATCCAGGTAATAGTTTATACCTATTTCCGTAACCGAATACGATAGCGAAAATCAAATTAATTTAAAACGAAAAACAAATTAGCAACAAAACACAGTCGTTAAAACACTCAACGACTAAAAACTATTTAAGTAAATTTGTCAAATAAAAGGCGAGTGCTAAACTGACAATGTAAAACTATAAATTAACTCATAGATTGTCGTAGTATATAGTAAGGTGGGGGAAGATGGGACACATTTTCGTTTAGTTTTTTCCATTCATTTGGTACTAAACAAAGAACATTCAATGAATTATAAAACCGTATCTTCACGACTTCCACAGACCGTTGTTAATTGTTTAAAACACGATCAGGCTATTTGGATATTCTGTGTTAAAGGTGTCCCATCTTCCCCCACTCTACTATACGCCTAAAACTTATATTTGTATAAAAACTCTAAATTTGTAGCTTAAACGTTACAAAGCTGACTTGAATGTTAACGCTAGCCTCACATCATTGTACTATGGCAGCAACACACGAATAAAACACAGGATATTAGTTTTATCTTTACCGTTTAGGAAATGCTATGTTTTTGCGGTGAAACGCCTAAATGAGCACAGGAAATAACATTGTTTATAAACGAAACTTTAGCCGATCGTTCTGAAGCGCCTTTTGTACGTTTAGGATCATTTCCGTAACCGTTTAAGCTGGTACTAAAACTTGGAGAATATAAATTGCATTTATGGATGCTAAACTCATGATCAGCAGATGTTTCGGACAGTAACTTGGTGGATAGTAACCTCTTTTACACTGATGATGGACCAAGTTACTGTCTGAATACTAAACTCATGATCAGCAGATGTTTCGGACAGTAACTTGGTGGATAGTAACCTCTTTTACACTGATGATGGACCAAGTTACTGTCTGGATACTAAACTCATGATCAGCAGATGTTTCGGACAGTAACTTGGTGGATAGTAACCTCTTCTACACTGATAATGGACCAAGTTACTGTCTGGATACTAAACTCATGATCAGCAGATGTTTCGGACAGTAACTTGGTGGATAGTAACCTCTTTTACACTAATGATGGACCAAGTTACTGTCTGGATACTAAACTCATGATCAGCAGATGTTTCGGACAGTAACTTGGTGGATAGTAACCTCTTTTACACTGATGATGGACCAAGTTACTGTCCGAAACATCTTCTGATCATGAGTTTAGTATCCAGACAATAACCTGGTCCATCATCAGTGTAAAATAATAAGCGCTCAGTAAAAGCAACGTAATAGCGTGGGCAAGGTAAAATAACTACGTAACTCAAGACACGAGAAATTGACATCACCGGCAACGCTCTCTTGTTTACTATTCCCATCGAAGCGTTTCCATAACAACAGCATAAACATTTCCTTTCGAAAACAACGAAATTCAATTTAAGTCAAAACTGTTTATTGTGTTACGCCGCTTAAAAGAACTGAAATATATATGTACGTTGAACAACGCTGGGTGTAGATATCGTAAGGTCGGGTGGGACGGGACACCTTTAGCATAAATTATCCAAAAATGGGACTTGTGAGGATACGGATCTACATTTCTTTGAGTGTGTTTTGTTTACTACTAAATGAGATAAAAATGTTGAACAAAAAAATGTCCCATCTTACCCCACTCCTCTAAATTTCTTTGTTTGTTCTTGCAAGCAATGCTGTAGTGGAAACGCCGCTTAAAAGAACAAACTAAGAAATATCTACGCTAAACAACGCTGGGTGTAGATCTCGTAGGGTGGGGTAAGATGGGACACTTTTAGCAAATATTATCCAAATATCTTGATCGTGTTTTAAACAATTAACAACGGTCTATGGGAGTCGTGAGGATACGGTTCTATGTTTCTTTGAATGTTGTTTGTTTATTATCAAATGAGACGAGAAAATTAAATAAAAACGCGTCCTATCTTACCCCACTCCTCTAAATTTCTTTGTTTGTTCTTTTACACCGAGCCAAGCTACGTTGCAGTGAAGAAGGACATTCAAAAATAATATATACGATAACCCGCGCTGAACAACGCTGGGTGTAGATATTTTTTCTGATATATTTTAACATAACTGAATAACTAAAGCGCAGACGAAAAGTATATTTTTCGTGCTTTTGAATTTAAAAGAAAAGTTGTCCCATCTTATTTTAACTTATAAATAGTTTCGTGTTCTGAATCTTCGTCTAAAAACGTTTTTTTTAGTATTTTTCCAGCTTTAAATTTATAGTAGGGTGGGGAAGATGGGACATCTTTTCATTCTATTTTCTTTTTCCCATTTGGTAGTAAAGAATTATAAAATATTCTCACGAATCACAACTACCACAGAATTTTGTTGGTTGTTTAAAACTAGATCAGGATTTTTAGATATTATGTGCTAAATGTGTCCCATCTTCCCCAACAGTATTCTTTGCTTAAATATATTAAATAACTTTAATAAGAAACTATATTATACTTTATACATAAAAACTGGAGCAAAAATTCATTTAGTGTAACATTAGTAATATTGGACATCATACTTATAAAAAGCGCCTTAATAAATCTTTGCGTTAATATTTTTCGACCCGTCCTTCCATTCTACACTTCTAATAGCAACTAAAATAAAACTTTTTCGAAAATTCAGTGGCTTTTCTAATCTCATTTGGCACTGCATCTCATAAACATGTTTTCCTAAATGAAAACGACTTCGGCCAAATTATCTTAATTTAATTTGGCAAGACTTCAAAGAGATTGAATCAAACCTCGCAAGAAAACAACAACGTCTGCCCGTGTTACAATTTTAAGAACGGAAACCTAGCAAAAGAGTGATTCCATTGGGAAAAGCGGTCAGTATTTGAAAAAAGTGAAAGAAAACAGTCACGTATTCCCATGGCTACTTACCGAAACTTAAACAGCGAGCTGAATCCCCATGTGGAATCTAAGAGTCATTTAATACACGTACGACCCCCTTCTGAGATATACGCGGCGGTCTAACAGTTTAAGAGAAAGATATTTTAAAGACAAATCTGTTAACGGGTTTCTAATAAATGGCTGTTACATCAGAACTCACTTTGCGACGCCTTAATCGATTGGCTTAACAAATACGGTGTAATTTCATTAGAGCGATATTTAAGGCTTTAAAAATAGGTGGTATTGGGGCTAATGAATGATTTTTGGCAATCACGGTGTGATGTTTTTAAGTTTTGATTGACTTGAATGTGTGTCTGGTGTATAAGAAGACACCCATGTTATAACTCGACAGTGAGCATGAGGTGTATGAATACACCATGTGTGTCTGGTGTATAAAAAGACACCCATGCTATAACTCGACAGTGAGCATGAGGTGTATGAATACACCATGTGTGTCTGGTGTATAAAAAGACACCCATGCTATAACTCGACAGTGAGCATGAGGTGTATGGATACACCATGTGTGTCTGGTGTATAAGAAGACACCCATGTTATAACTCGAAAGTGAGCATGAGGTGTATGAATACACCATGTGTGTCTGGTGTATAAGAAGACACCTATGTTATGATCCGACAGTGAGCATGAGGTGTATGAATACACCATGTGTGTCTGGTGTATAAGAAGACACTCACGTTATAACTCGACAGTGAGCATGAGGTGTATGAATACACCATGTGTGTCTGGTGTATAAGAAGACACTCACGTTATAACTCGACAGTGAGCATGTGAGTTGCAACTATGAATAAGTTACTTCGTGTTACATCATACCAGAATACAGCAAGTGCTACTAAAGAGACTGCAAACAAAATTGATTATAGCTAATAAATATATATCGACAATTACTGACAGTGGAAGTTATTCTGCTGTTACGTCATAGACAGTGACGTGTGGTTATATACTTTTTTATAACGTAATAATATCGCTCTGGTGTATCAGAATCATATAAGAACACCGAGTAGTCCCACTGCCGCCACCGTGTGTCCAAAATCGAGCTTAAATATATTAAATAAATTTAATAAGAAACTATATTGTACTTTATACATAAAACTGTAGAAAAAACTCATTTACTGTAACATTAGTAATATTAGACATCATACTTATAAAAAGCGCCTTAATAAATCTTTGCGTTAATATTTTTCGAGCTGCTCTACCATTCTACACTTCTAATAGCAACTAAAATATAACATTTTTCGCAATCGGTTAAACAAGCTTATTGGGTTTTACTTTTTCTTTTGTGGGAAGACGTAATACAGGTTATATTTAATTTATCACATTATTAAATTAACCCCATTAAATAACTAACACGCTTTGAAATCCATCATTTTGTTGTTTTTTGACACAGAAATGAAATTATACATGTTTTTTAAATTTCCAACCTTTAAATTTGTTTTTTTATGTCTCAGTTTACTGTGTTATTTTTGATCGAAAATGGCGTTCAATTTGCATTTTATTTAACAATGTGTATTTTTATAGCTTTTGGTGTGAATGGTACCAAATATATTAACTTGTTATTAAATCAGTATATTATATTTCAATGACTTCTGAAGTAAAAGTTATTAAAGTAAAATAAAACCTGGGGTAAAAATGTGAGGTAAGACGAGACAAAATATTAACAGATTTTATATAACAGATTTAAATATTACCTTTATTATGCAACTTGTAGTGAACTTTTGTATGTATTTTTAAATAGTATTTTTGAGCTGATGTCATTTCTTATCTATAAGATATATTGACCACTGCCTATTTTTCGTATTATTCTTAAAAAACTATAACCAATTTATAAGACAAAATAAAATTGTTCGAAATATTTCTTCTTTTTTTATTAAACTACGATACCAGATTGATAATTCAAACTCAAAATACTGCAAAATTCCCCGGAGTTTTGTTATGATTCATTGAGCTTTCAAAATAAGCATCTTAATATTATGTTTTTTCAGACATTAAAAAAATGTTGTAGTCGTGTAACAACAATTTGAAACTTAAAAACAATGATTGTCTTTGTCGGGCAATTTCTTGGACAATGAGATTACTGTTGAATAATACTACAACATCTGCTTCATCCATTATTAAGTAGATAATAAAAATAAAATTAGTCCCATCCAACCCCAACACTGAACCACATTTTTTGCAACCCTATGTGTTTTACACGTTTAAGTTTTAGTTTTCGATTATATGTATTATACAATTTTTTGGTTTAAGAAACAAAACTGCATTATCTGTGTAAGCGATTTAGGGGTTTATTTGAACAGCAGTTATAATTATCAGCACAATAGAAATTAAAATTATACATTGCAAAAAATGAACAATACACAGAGAAAACATGGAAAAGATATTTATTTTAAGCTCAAACAGAAACTGACGTTTACTATTAATACATGTAATAGACCAGCAAGAATAATAAGGCATATACCGTAAATGAATGAGTAGAACTTATTTCTCGCCATAAAGCAAGCCAACCACTGTAGGCATGACAAGAATTTTTTTTATGACAAGAAAAAATTCCCCAGAAAAGAATTACACCCTAAGTAACATACATGGTAACTCATAAGCTGGCACGAGGTGTTAAACGCGTGTTATAACTGTCGTTTTCCGGCAACGCGAGGATAAACTAAGTATCATTCATTCATTCTACATCACATAGACTTCATTCAATGAAACAAACAGTTTACCTTTACTTGACTTTCATACAATCCTCGAAGCAAAGGTTCAAATGAAGCTTGGTCCCATTTATCAATAGTGAGTTTAAGGTTATGAGGAGTTGTGAAGGTGTTGAATGCGAAAACAACATCAGAGGCATACGTTGGATAACTAGGAGCATTCATCTTTATAAGTTGGGGCATGCACTCTTGAAAGCTTTGTGATATTTCTAAATCGTTGGCTTCATGCACCCAACCTGATAATGTGGTCACATCTTGATCTGCAAGTGAAATTAAAGACTCGAGAATATGCTTCTTCTCCTTGTAATCTTTAATCTTCGAAGCTGGAAAAATCACTTTAAGATCTTCATATGAAGTGGAGTTACAAAAACCAAACAAAAATCTGGTCACGACTTCCCAATGTGGATCTTTGAAAGTGTCCATACACCTGGTAAACTCCACTTGTGACATAAACAACATTAGATGCACCGCTGAGAAAAACTCCTGCCAGGTGAGATGGGTGAAGTAACTTCGTTTCTTTCCTTCCAAGATTCTCATTTTTAAATTATGGGACTTTTCAACATAGGTGTGCAGAAATATATCAACAGTTTGTTTGCTGATTCCCACTTCATCGAAATCGTTTTTCTGAAACACCAGTTTTCTTTCAGCAAGTCCTTTGTATGCAAGGTGAGCAAGTTTAACCAGTTCCTGACCGATTTCCCGTTCTGACATCTTTGTTTTTATATGGCCTGAAGCTTTGTAGTTGGTAAGAGTATGAATAAAAACATCGGTTATTGAGTTGATCTCACGACCTGATGAAACGCTTGAATGGAGACAATCTACAATCTGAATACAATGAACGGGAATGTAGCACAAAGCATCCAAGTTTGGGCGCTCTTCCAATAACTTCTCCACATTTGCTAGATTGGCTTCACCACACATCTGTTCAGTAAGATTTCTTTTCGCCGGTTTATCCATACCACGCACCTCAGAAACTAAACCTTGTCGATAATCAGGGTGAAGCTCGTAAAACTGACCTGGTCTTGATGTGATAACTTTCGCAGCATAAGGTAGAAGATTACCCATCAACAAGTTCTTGACAAAGACCTCTGGTATTTCCTTGCTATCCAGTTGACACTCATGGACCCTTGTGTTGGCTTGCTTTGTATACAGTTCATCCCATCCATCAATCAAAATAACAACATTTGGATTGTTGTACAGGAAATGAACCAAAGCTTTGTTCTCCTTACCCGAATGATTCCATTCATTTATTTTGCCATATAAAAGAAACTCTAACAGAGTAACTTTCTTCTTTGGGTTAAATTTCTTCAATGAGACGTGGAACAAAAACTGTGTATCTGGTTTCACTGATTTATCTACAATAATACAGTTGATCATCTGCTTTAAAAGAGTGCTTTTACCAACCCCAGGTAGTCCAACTACGCAAACAATGTTACCATATTTTACTACATGCTCAGATTTGGCTTCGTGAGTATTACACTTTTTGTCTGCTTCTTGTTGTGCCGCATGTTTTGCAACATCAAACAGATCCTCAATCCGTATAGAACCCTTTGGTGTATATATACGTTGCAAGTCCATGCGTTGGTCCCTATGTTTCTTCCATTCATCATCTTTCATTTGTCGGACCAAGGTTATTAGAAGTGGAACAGGCTTGGTGATACGACCTGGAACTGAAACTCCCGCTGGCAAGAGGGGTTCTCCACGAAGTTGTTCTGTTAATCTTCTTAATATTTGTAATAATTCCTCAACTGTAAAACATTTGACAAACAATGAGTTAATGAGTACCCTAGACATAATATAAAAGATCACAGATCTAATACATGAGCACGGTATAAACTAATTAGTATTAATTTTCTATAATATTTAGATCCGAAATTTGTTTGAGGGATATCAATAACTGCTCATGCGCTTGCATCGTGAACAGTGGGTTCGACGCTCAACGCTTATACCGATACCGGTTAGCATTATTTATTCACTCAAGAGGTGGAGAGGCTGCGGATGTACGTTGCGTTGGGGTATGTGGAGAAAGGGAGACGCGAGACGTAGTTCAGGACATGGTAAATTCAGAAAAAAGTCACACTAGTCGCATGAACGACGTACGTCAACAGCCTACGTGTTGATGTGAAATCTACCCTAAAGCCGTTGTATCTAACTAAATAAGAAAAGAAAACGCTGAACAAACCGAGTTTGTCGGTAAGTTGTGGTCGGTTGGTTGCTTGTGGTTGGTTGGTTGCTTGTGGTTGGTTGGTTGCTTGTGGTTGGTTGGTTGCTTGTGGTTGGTTGGCTGCTTGTGGTTGGTTGGCTGCTTGTGGTTGGTTGGTTGCTTGTGGTTGGTTGGTTGCTTGTGGTTGGTTGGTTGCTTGTGGTTGGTTGGTTGCTTGTGGTCGGTTGGTTTCTTGTGGTTGGTTGGTTGCTTGTGGTTGGTTGGTTGCTTGTGGTTGGTTGGTTGCTTGTGGTTGGTTGGCTGCTTGTGGTTGGTTGGTTGCTTGTGGTTGGTTGGTTGCTTGTGGTCGGTTGGTTGCTTGTGGTTGGTTGGTTGCTTGTGGTTGGTTGGCTGCTTGTGGTTGGTTGGTTGCTTGTGGTTGGTTGGCTGCTTGTGGTTGGTTGGTTGCTTGTGGTTGGTTGGTTGCTTGTGGTTGGTTGGTTGCTTGTGGTTGGTTGGTTGCTTGTGGTTGGTTGGTTGCTTGTGGTTGGTTGGCTGCTTGTGGTTGGTTGGCTGCTTGTGGTTGGTTGGTTGCTTGTGGTTGGTTGGCTGCTTGTGGTTGGTTGGTTGCTTGTGGTTGGTTGGTTGCTTGTGGTTGGTTGGTTGCTTGTGGTTGGTTGGTTGCTTGTGGTTGGTTGGTTGCTTGTGGTTGGTTGGTTGCTTGTGGTTTGTTGGTTGCTTGTGGTTGGTTGGTTGCTTGTGGTTGGTTGGTTGCTTGTGGTTGGTTGGTTGCTTGTGGTTGGTTGGTTGCTTGTGGTTGGTTGGTTGCTTGTGGTTGGTTGGTTGCTTGTGGTTGGTTGGTTGCTTGTGGTTGGTTGGTTGCTTGTGGTTGGTTGGTTGCTTGTGGTCGGTTGGTTGCTTGTGGTCGGTTGGTTGCTTGTGGTTGGTTGGTTGCTTGTGGTTGGTTGGTTGCTTGTGGTTGGTTGGTTGCTTGTGGTTGGTTGGTTGCTCGTGGCTGATTGGTTGCTTGTGGTTGGTTGCTCGTGGTTGGTTGGTTGGTCGTGGTTGGTTGGTTGCTTGTGGTTGGTTGGTTGCTTGTGGTTGGTTGGTTGCTTGTGGTTGGTTGGTTGCTTGTGGTTGGTTGGTTGCTTGTGGTTGGTTGGTTGCTCGTGGTCAGTTGTGGTTGACTTCCCTGTGTGAGTTGTTGCTGTGAAATATGGTAGTGGTGGTGCTGGTGCATAACTTGTGTTTGATGCAGATGGAGTTCATTTTGTGTTTGCTGGTAAAAATGAACATCTTCTGGGTTGTTTATTGTCACAGGTCGTTGCTGATCATTTCTTGTGGCGGAAGTAGTGCTTGTGGTGGCAGTAGCAGTAGCAGTAGCAGGAACTTGGAACAGATCGCTTCCTTCCTGTAAACAGTGGAAAAAATTCAAACTAAGATGACTGTAACTATATAAAACACAATGGGTGACTTATGATAAAACATTCGCACGAGAAAAATAACCAGTTCAAAGCTCGCCGGTGTTACCATTTTTGGCGCGTATGTTCCTAACGGCATTTGCTCCAACCGAGGTGTATGAAATAGCACACTCGTGTAATACGACTGTCGTTTTCAGGCTACGCAAGATAAAGCAAGTGACAGTGATTCCTATCTTGCGGACTGGTTTATACACTTTGCACGAATAGTGTATTTCACCTGAGTGGAGTTAGGGGCAGGTATGGACACATCTTGTGAAGAAACAGTACGTTGAGGTTCACTTATTGATGGATGGCTGGTGTGAACGTTGCTTGATGTAAGAGCTTCATGAGAGCTTCCCACTACGTTTGGCTGGGTGGAATAATAAAGTTTTAGCTCAAAGTGTGTTGCTCTTTGACATTTAAGGGGTAAAATAGGGAAAAAATACACGAGGAAGTTCCTTCTTTGTAAAAGAAATAATAAAAAAATAGGAATCTTTTTTAATATAATTGTTTAGCTAAACTCTGATAATTGGAAAGGGGAAAGGCAAAAAAATCAACAGTAAGAGTTAAACAGAAAACGAAAACAAAACTCTGCTTCGTATAAAATAAATAAAAAAGCGGGAAGTCAGAACTATAAAACAGAAAAGAGGTAGAACGGAAAAATTAAAAAGAGGAAAAAAATGGAAAAGTAGGAAAAATTAAAAAGAGCAAAAAAATGGAAAATCATTTGTAACCCGGTTTACTAGCAGGCCAAATAAAACGAACATGTGAGTCCCAAGGCAAAATAATTCATGCGTGTTCTTGCCACTCTGCGTCTGCATTAAAATGTAGAACTAAATAAACGCTCGAGAAAGTGTGGCCTCGGCAGTTTTTTGTTTAGTTTTTTTGGTAGCTAAATTGAAATGTTTTTCTCGTCGACATTTGATGTGCATTTGTGGCTGGCGTTACGCTTACAGTTAATATGAGTCTTCATTGGTTAGTATAATCGATGCTGTTACATGCTCCCCTTAAAACCCAAGTGGCCTTAACCTCGACTCCAAGATGCGATCACAGCGGCGATCGTCGCCTCGCCACCCCGCAAAGATCTGTAAGTTCGAGGTCCAACTAGTTTATACACTGCTGGTTTTCGCACGCATCAGTGGAGATAAAGCGGGTCTTAATTTGTTAGCAATTTATTGGACAGAGGTAATACATGACTGTAGTGTATTGGTTTAATGCTAACGCCATCAAGTGATTGTAAATTGTTAATGTGCAACACTGATGGAATTATGACAATATATTATTATTCTAAAAAAATACAACCGAATAAGTGTCTTAATTTATAATAAACCATTTGAATCTGTCTTCATCAGCTGTGATCGATACTAAGCGTATTAGAATACTACACGAATGAAGGCAAAATAAATAAACACTCACTGTTGTTTGACCCTGGGGATTTATGGCTTCATCGTTACTCCTTCTTCTAAAACGCCTACGCAATCTGCGAAACGCGTTTTCCATTCTTGGCTGTAAGTAGCTGCTACTGTTCTGCAACGTCAAGAACAGCCTAATGACTTTCTAGTACAGAGTATATTAACTGGATACTCTGTTATATAGCGAACGGTTGTAAAAAGTAACTTGATTGACGGCTATGCAAATATTCATGAAACCGTAATAGTGGAGCTGAACAATAATTTCACCTCTCTTAAACCGAGTTGCTTTAAAATTAAAGCCTTCACTTGTACTTAGTATTGCAGAGACTATGGAGAGCTGAAAACCCCTAAAACTTTATCCTATTTGCTAAGTTGTAAAAAAACTTTATTACCTTGTTTTCATCGAACCAACGGTTTTGCGGTCCCACGCACAAGCAAGCATATATCGCTGCCTTGTATTTTACGATGACAAGTTTAACCTCAGTTGGTTTTGGAAATGTAGCTGGCAACACTGAAAATGAGCTGGCAACACTGAAAATCAAGTGGTCTTGTTTCCACCCACACCTCGTAAATGAATATACTTGTTGTATCCGTGTTTAACAAAGCTACATATTAAACAGAGTTACTACAAACCATGAAAGGATTTTTTCAGGTAACCAAATAAAACGGGTTTATTATCCTATTTTTTTCGATCAAATTAACGTAAAGGAAAATTTTTTTTCGGTTTATTTTTTGGAAAAAAAAAAGAGTTTTGCCCATGTTTTGTCTGTGTTACAAGCATTGTCCCGGGGCATGAATGATATGCAAGCAATACTTAAGTGAGTGGAAAAATGATTTAAGATAGTTCGTCTATAACACAAACGTCCCTTTTATTTGTAATATTTATTCGCGAGTTTGAGCTGAATCTCGGTGCACAGTGAACGGCCGGTAAAGAAAAAATGATTTGGCATGAAACAAGAATACTCTAGAATGAAAAAGAGTGACGTCACGACAGAAGAAAGTTTCATGACGTCACATACATGTAATAGTTTTGATACGTCATTGACAAAAGTTGATTAATTTGCCATGTCATGTTTTCATGACGTCACTTATATTTTGTGAGGTCATTCATATTTCGTGACGTCACGTATTTTCCATGACTTCATTCATAATATGTGCGATGATAAGTGGCGTCAGAAATGTGAGTGACGTCACGGATTCTGACGCCACGTCACGGATTCTGACGTCACTTACCGTCGCATTTCGTGACGTCACTTATAAAGTTCTTACGTCACAGCGACCGGTTCGTTCTGGAAGCAGCGAACGCATTAACTGTGCGAGTCACACTCGTTCTCCAAATCGACCACAATGACGTCATTAGAAGCTCCCGGGAGGTTAGTAGGATATGACGTAGGCGGTTGATAACTTTCATTCGCTTCGTTAACGAACACAACACTACATGGGGCGGCCTTGGCTTGCCGGTGCCGAACCAACGGCCGTGTTATAAGATCGAGACATACAGAACGTTTTGGCTTTTCAGCGACTTTTAAAAGCGGGCGCGCTGATGTTGTTTCGCTCGGTTCTGTCACGAAAATATTGTTATTGTTGTTGTTGTAGTTGTCTCTGTTGTTGTTGTTGTTGCTTTTATTTGAAGATTCCCTCTTTCCTAAAAGGTCAGTTATTCTGATTAGCGACTCTTCTATTTGTGTGATACGGTCGCTTAGTTTCTGCACCCCGACCTGGAGTTCACGTTTCGACTTATCTACTGTCGAAACTATCTTTTCCGTATCTATAACCATATACACCTCTCCAGCGCCACCCTTTGACGAGTCGTAGAGCTTCCTTTGTTCCTCGCCTGGGCGCTCTAACTTCGCGCCTTCGGTTTTCGTGTCCCCACCGGGAGAGACTGGTTTTTGTTGACTTGTACCTTGTTTGACAGCCTTTAATTCTTGTTGTCGCTCTTGTTTAGCACGGTATCGCTGTTTGAATCTGTATATAGAAATATACATATTAGTTAAGCATAATTTTAAGCGCATATAATAAATTTCTTGGATTGTAACTTAAATGGTAACTCGTTTATTGGTAACGAGAGTTCAGTAATACTATGTTGTATTTACATAACTTCATAACCGTAACTTTGTGACTCTCTGAAATAGTGTTGTTAATTGTTCAAAACATAAACGGGGAATATGGGATGTATCCCATCTTACCCCATAGTAATATACGGCGCTTTCCAAAATGGCAAATGAGAAAAAATTCTTTCTATTTGACCTAAAATAAATATTGATAATTCTATGTTACCTTCGGAAAAGTTGTCGAACCGGGTGTTCGTCGGGGAAATTCCCCTCCCAAGTGGGGTCATTCTTGCGAGCGAGTGCTTCTTCTTTCTCTTTTTTGATGTCCGACAGTTTACGGAAGAGATACTGTAAGAGGAAGAGAAAATTTTTTATTCAAAAAATTAAATACAAGGAGGATAATCGAAATGATAATAACAAATAAAATGATTTAAAATTTACGAAAATGTAAAAACAATAAAGAAAAATGCGAATTCCAGATATTTCTTAGATGAATGTTGTAGAAAAAATGTACGAATTTTTTTTAAATTAAAAATGTAAAATTATTTCAATAATTTAAAGAAACGTTTATTTTAGATATTGATACATTTTACAACAAATACATTTATTTTATTTATTCAAGGAAACCGTGATAAAGAACTTGAAAAAGATAAGGAATTTTAAAACAAAAACAATAAAATTTACCCTTTTCCTTAAGTTGTAAGTGAGAACCATCTTCTTGGAAAACGAAGCAGCAAAAGATTGATAGAATTTCAAAACTCTCATAAAATTGTCTCTTTTTATTGAATGTAAGTCGCAATATGTTAGCGCCCTCACGTGGGAGGCCGATTGCCCGACGGTGTTTGTCTGCCAGAAGGTGTCGCCAAACACGTCACCTTTGCCTGGGAAAATATCGAAATTTTTTAATTTAAAAAAAAAACTTGTTTTATTAAAAAACATATTTTTTTAATTTTAAAATAAAAATATAACTTAGTTAAATAATAAAAATACATTTACAACATAAGGAAACATAAATTAACAAAATGTGCAAACAACTGTTAAAAATTAGCAAAATTTAAAATAAACAAACAAAGAAAAAAATGGTGTTACAACTTAATACGTAAGGACTAGCATCAAAACTAAATTACAAATCTGAATAAAATGTATAAAGCAAAATAAAATTAAAATAAGAAAAAAAAATTAGTAACTTTTAAATTAACAAACAAAAATTAAAATAATCAATTTAAAAAGAATATATAAAATTAAAAAGCTCCAATCAACAAATCAAACTAATTTATATTAAACAAACAAACAAATAATTTAAAATAACTCAATTTTAAAATAAAACAAACAGAAAATTTGAAATTACAAATTTAAAAAAAAAAATTAAAAATTTAGAAAATTTTAATACAGGAACAAATAATTAAAAATTACTGTATTTAAAATAAATAAACAAAATTTACTTAATATTGCGACAACTTCATCATCTTGTATGACCTCTAGTGACCCCGAGATAACGAAGTTTAACGCATCAACGCTTTCACCTTTGTGGTAAATCATATCCCCAGGTGCATTGTGGGTAGTAACGAACTCAATCGCTAACGCTCGCAGACAACTGTCGCTTGCGAGTCTAAAATAAAAAAAACTATCAAATAAAAAAACATAAATTAAAAAAATAACAATTAATGATTAAATAAAAAAATATTAAATAAAAAATAACGTTAAAAAATTATCAAATAAAAAACATAGATTAAAACAAATTAAATAAAAAAAACATAGATTAAAAAATTATTAAATAAAAAAAACATAGATTAAAAACAATAAAAAAAAAATTATTAAATAAAAAAAATAAAAAAAAGATTAAACAAAAAACATAGATAAAACAAATATAAAAAAATTCCTAAATGAAAGATGTAAAAAAGAAATGTGGAAAAAAAATAAACTAAATGTTTGAATAAACATCGGAATGAAAAATATTTATTTATATAAAGAAAATCGTTTAAAAAACTTGTTTAACAAAGTTTATAATTAAAACAAATTAAATATTTATAAAAATTTCAAATAAAATATACTACATAAAACCAAAACAGCAATTTAAGGAGTTAAGAATTTAAAGATAAAAGATTAATTTATTAAAATATTAATTTAAATAAAATTTAGAAGAAAAAAAATCTCTAAAAATGTTTTTTTTAGGAAAAAAATTCTAAAAAGTGTAAACAATTAGAAATTCAGGTTATAAAAATATTGTTTACCTGAACGCCGCATGCTTGTTGAAAACTTTCCGATTTAAATGAACGCAAATGTCTGCTTTCATGTCTTTGGGACAATAGTTTAACACCTAAGGAAAAAAAATTAGGAAAAAAATAAACCTCATGCTCGCTGCCTAATTCTGAAGGAACACGAGTGTTCTGTTTCATACATACTCCGTCCCCGCTTACAAGTTACCACGTATGTTAATTATTTTTTTGTGAGTTTTTTTTATGTATGGCTGATAATTTGGACAACCCATTAGTGACCACTGGGTTGAAGCATTGGGTGTCTTGCCCAAGAATCATACCCCCACAATGGTAGCAGAACCGAGCCTTGAACCCATAACATCTAAGTTAAAGGCCAGACTATGCCACACCACAAGTAAAGCATATCATAGTAGGTAAATTATAGCAGCAGATTTTTACCTTTTGGGTGTCAATTCCTTTGCTCATAGACCAAGTAGATACAATGTAGTCCATGATTCTGTCACTCAAACCTTCTGGTATTTGATAAAGTTTCAAAAACTCGCGCACGCTGTTAAGCATATCATGATAACGATTTGTGTCCGCGTACATTTGCTGTATGATAGTTGTCACGTTACCGAAAATTGTAGCGTACAACAAAGCTGGAGAAAAAGAATAACTTTTTTAAAAAACCTAAAATTGTTTTTGGTTGTTTTTAAAATATAGTAGAGTGGGGAAAGATGGGACACCTAATCTATTTTCCCGTCCAATTTGGTAGTAAACAAAGAACAAACAAAGAATTATAAAACTGTATCCTCACAACTCCCATAGACCATTCACGATATTTGGGTATTATGTGCTAAAAGTGTCCCATCTTCTCCCATCCTACTATAAAGGTTATTTTTATTCTAAAGTTAACAATATTTTTACGAGTGTTATTATAAGTTGAGTTGTACTTGACCAACTATTTGGTATTTTTAAATAATAATTTTACAAAGTATCAACAAACAATAAACTTGAATTGGTTGCACCAAGTGTCCATCCAACTGTATTAGTTTTTTTTTATTCTAAAATTAGTATAACAATTTTTACGAGTGTTTATATAAGTTAAGTTGTATTTGACCGAAATTTCAGTATTTTTGACAACTAGTTTTACAAAGTATCAACAAAACAATAACCTTAATTTGGTTGCACCAGATGTCTTGTTCAAGGACACATAATTTCACATGTTTATTTTTTTATTTATTTTTTAATTTGTAATAACACACGTTGGCGTCACGCTATTGTAAAAAATCTGGCAAGACGTTGTTAAAACTGAGATAAATTATTTAGACCTACAAATTACATCTAGCAGCAACATCATGTTAATTCATATTAAAAACATTATATTACAAACCATATTCAAATAATATAAAAAAATTATATTGAAAAATCATTTAGTATTGCAGGGTAAGATGGGACACTTTTAGCACATGACATCCAAGTATCCTGATGTTTTAAACAATTAACAAAGGTCTATGAGAGTTGTCATTATGGATACGGTTTTATAATTCTTTGAATGTTCTTTGTTTACTACCAAATGGATGAGAAAATAGAATTATACCCTTTTTGCATGGTCACTTTTATGCACGTAAGTACTCGCATATTTACTCGCAACCGCTTATGACGTTATGCGTATTAACTTTGTTTTTGCGAGTAAATATGCGAGTACTTACGCGCATAAAAGTGACCATGCAAAAAGGGTAATAGATGTCCCATTTTACCCCACCCTACTATATTAAAAATCCGATTAAATCATATTACATGTTTTTACCTCCAAAAATGAGCATCACTACACAGAATATCTGTTCATTTTCAGTGTTGCCAGCTACATTTCCAAAACCAACTGACGTTAAACTTGTCATCGTAAAATACAAGGCAGCGATATATGCTTGCTTGTGCGTGGGACCGCCAAACACAGAATGATTTTCTAAAAAAGTACAAGCAATTTTTTGTTTAATTTTTACACTTTTCTTTTACCTGTTTTGCAAAATGGCATCATCAGTCTATTACCTAAATAAAATCACTCTTTTAAAGAAATTTTTTAAAGAATGAATACAGATTTTTAAATTTTAGGTAAATTTGTTTTTATGTGTAAAACCACTTATTTTATAAAGACATGAAAAGTGAAAAATAAAGCTTTTTAACTTTTGCAATCTTTTAATTTTGTGTAAAAAGAACTTTTTTTAAAATTATTTTTGAAAAATGTTTAAAAGTTGCCACCTCCAATAAAGTAAGGCTTTCCCGTCGTTTCTCCCAACATAACGAGCCAATTATTTGACACGATTGTTCCGTTGCCGTCACTAACAGAACTATTTCCGATGGTATACCAGATGCAGGCTAACCAGTGCCCTGAGAGACCAAAGAAACATACCTGGAAAAAGACAAACAATATTACTTGTTTTTATCCTTGTTTGACCGGGAAACGACAGTCGTTATAACACGGGTGTTCTGTTTTATACACCTCGTGCCCGCTTTCGAGTTACCACGTATGTAACTTGTTAATCCTTGCATGGCGGGGCAACGACAGTCGTTATAACACAAATGTTTTGTTTCATACACCCCGTGTCCAAGTTACCATGTTTGTAACTTTGTGGGTTAATATTAATGTTTCATAAGCCTGAAACCGATACTATTTTGGCTAAAATCAAGTGTTAACCGCTGTAAAATGTTGCCAAAAAGATTACATAGTACTGTAACAGAGATATAGGAATTTATTAATTAAATTAAAGTTGTTTAATTATAATTAACAACAACAAAAATCATAGCAGGTTCGAGTTCTGAACCCGTAACCTCTAGAGGTAGACATAGTACAACGGGGCAAAGGACGCGACTGTCATTATGACTCGTTAATTATTTATGCTGACTCGCATTACACTCGTTGACAGGTGTCAGAGTGAACTCGATTTTACGCTGCGTCACCAAAGTGCGACTCAACGTCAAAAACACGACTCGGGAAAATTAACAAACGCTTATGTCAGTGGATTTTAATGAATTATGGATTTCTAATCTTTTGTGGTCACAACAGTGACAATTGGCAATCTCAAATGCAGTTTCTAAAGGTCTGAGCCATGTAAACGCTACATTTAGGGAAAAAGGGGAAAAAATAACTAAAAATTGTCAATAAATAAAAAAAAATAATTCAAAAATATAAAGTCATTCTATAATGTTATTAAAGCATTTTTGAAGCAAAAAACTGATTTGAAAAGGGTAAAATCTGTTTAGCTTTTTTACTTTAATTTAATCCTAAAATTGATATTAAAATTCAAAACTATTTCGGTTAAGACTAAAAACTTGTTGTTCAAGTTGTCATCTAAACTAAAAATAAACAAAAAATAACCTCACGAATTTAAGGCTCTTGGCTGCCACCATTGTGGGCGTATGTGTCTTTGGGCAAGACACTTAACCACAATTACTCAAACTCAGTGATCACTAATTTTTTGTTTTCTAAATTGTCAGCTATACATAAAAACAAATCACTAACAAAGTGACACGGGTCGTAACTTGTAAGCAGGCACGAGGTGTTTAAAAGAGAACACTCGTGTTATAACGACTGTCGTTGCCCAACTACGCGAAGATAAATAAGTTACATACATGGTAACTTGTAAGCACGCACAAGATGTTTAAAACAGAACACTGGTGTTGTAACGACTGTCATTGCCTGCCATGCAAGAATAAATAAGTTACATACGTGGTAACTCATAAGCTGACACGAGGTGTATGAAACAGAACACCTGTGTTATACCAACTGACGTTGCCCCACCATGCGAGGATAAATAAATACCAATCACCCACATACCAGCAACACAAGCATAGCTCCTCCATATTCAATATAATGATCTAACTTTCTTGCAACTCTTCCCAAGCGCAGCAGACGAGCAACTTTTAAACTGCTGAACAAACTGCTTATACCCTGCAAAAAAATACATATATATTAAAAAAAAATTTTTGGGTGTAAATTTAGTATTACTTTATATTAAATATAAAATAATAAAAAGAAGGTTAAAAAAATTGTTTGAAGCCTTATCTAAAGTAACTTGATTCATCATTAGTTTAAAGTAGGTTACAACCCACTAAGTTACCATCAAAAACACCTTTTCATCATAAATTTTTACTTAAAAAGCAAAAAAAAAACTTAAAAATGTAACTTTTGAGACCAATTTTTTTCAGACCAAGCAATTTTCCAAGAACCATTTTTTTCCAAAAATATTTTTAGACCTCGTCGGGAAACCCCTGATGCGAGAACATGAAGTTGATGAGGTCATAGGGGAGGCAGGAGAGAAGATCGATGACGAACCAACTCTTGATGTAATTCATCCGGATGACTTTAGGATCCGATATTACCTCTCCTCCTGGTCCTACATATGTTGTGTGGAAGTTGATCACGATGTCAAAGAGAAAGATCACATCCTGTGTGCAAGGGAACACATGAGGACATCATTTAGAAACTACTTTTTAACAAAAAATTTAAAACAAAAAAATTATTAAAAAAAAATTTAAGGATAAAAAAGTCCATTAAAAAATGTTGTTATACTGTTGTAAAAATATTTATTTTAAAAGAGTTTTTTAATGGGATTTGTTCTGTTTCATACACCTCGTGCACGCTTACGAGTTACCAAGTATGTAACTTTGTCAGTGATTTGTTTTCATGTATAGCTGACAATTTAGAAAACAAATTAGTGATCACTTGTCTTGCCCAAAGACAGATACAACCACAATGGTGGCAGCATTAAACCTTGAACCAAGAACCTATTAGCTAGAAACTGTTAATTGTAATGTCTTCTATTAGAGCAGCAAAAATTTAAACATTATTTAAAAACAAAGCTTTGAATTTTGCCAAATAAACATATAGTAGAAAACTAGACATAAATAGACGCTGTACAAGAAGACATTAATAATGGATGACTTAACTGGCATGGCTTACGATTAGCACGTACTAAGTTTGGCAAGGTAACTTATTTTTATCTAATCTTGTTCGTAATCGTATAAATGTCAGAGTTAAAACTTATTGTTAGTTTTATAACATGACTACTGCCATAACATGGTGGTAAGAGTGCTTGAAGTGCAACCAGAAGGTATATGGTTCAAGGCTTGACGCTGCCACCATTGTGGGCATGTGTGTATTTGGGTATGTCACTAAAAATCCATTGCTTCAACCCAGTGGTCACTGATGGGTTTTTCAAATTGTCAGTCATACAGAAAAACAATTACCAATACAGTTACATACCTGGTAACTTCTATGCTAGTATGAGGTGTATAAACACCCATGCTATAACAACTGTTGCCTTGTGCCCACTTACAAGTTACCACATATGTAAGTTATTTATCCTTACAAGTTGGGTCAACGACAGTTGTTATAACACGAGTGCTCTGTTTCATACACCTTGTGCCTGTTTACAAGTGTGTAACTTTGTAGGTGATTGCTTTTTTTAAAGATTTTTTTACTTTGCTTTACTTACCACAGCGCTATCTGAAAGAAGCCAAAATGCTGAGCGGTTTTTGTCGTTCGATTCTTTGATTAAAAACGCGACGTTATACGGCACAATTAGCGCCGTATAAAACGTGAGGATTAATATGAACCAATCCCACATCGTTTTTAGCATCGAGTAGTGAAGAATGATGTGAGAGGGCGTCTTCGGGGCTTCATGGTGGTATTTTGGAAGCATGTCGGGACTCAAACTAAACATCTGAAAAATTTGGTAAAAAAAATAATTTTATTTTGTAAAATCATTTTTTTTTTTTTTTGGAAAATTATTTTTGAATTTTTTAGTAAAGTCATTTGCAAAAAATAAAAAGTTCCACCAAATAAAGGCTATTCACTACTAAGTGCAAAAATCCTAATTATTAATATCAAGGTTACAATTATCAAGTATAAACTCATTGTACTATAGCAGATGTTTCACCAAGTCTACAGAGGACTTATTTCACTAAGTCTACAAGGACAATTATTTAAAAAAAATGCATTAACATTTTAAAATTATTTTGTATTTTGACATTTTAATCGTTTTGATTTTCTTTTAACTGTCTCAGTTACATTTCAATAAATATTTCATGATTATGTTTTAGTTGTGGCAGTTTTTGCTTGGAAATTACAGGTTGTCGAAACCACAGATGCATTTCTGCTAAAATGTGATTCACGCCAAACGTTGAGCACTCAGCGTAACTGAATAGCATTTTTGATTTTTAGCTTGTCCAAAAATGGAATAATGTATATTTTACTCGAGGGGTTAAATTTTCTGGGTTTTGTAAAATCTCATGCTCACAGTCGAGTTGCTGAAGCTATTGCAGTGTGTAAATAAGCAGACATGACTTTTGGTTGGTTTGGTCATTTATATCCTCGTGGGTGGGAACTTGAGTGACTTATCCATGGTTGCCACTCCCATGCCCACAGTCGAGTTGCTGAAGCTATTGCAGTGTGTGGATAAGCAGACATGACTTTTGGTTGGTTTAGTCATTTATATCCTCGTGGGTGGGAACTTGAGTGACTTATCCATGGTTGCCACTCCCATGCCCACAGTCGAGTTGCTGAAGCTATTGCAGTGTGTAGATAAGCAGACATGACTTTTGGTTGGTTTGGTCATTTATATCCTTGTGGGTGGGAACTTTAGTATTTATATATTTGGTGTATAAAACATACCCATGTTATAACTTGACAGTGAGCATGAGGTGTATGAGTACACCATGTGTGTCTGGTGTATAAGAAGATACTCATGTTATAACTCGACAGCGAGCATGAGGTGTATGAATACACCATGTGTGTCTGGTGTATAAGACACCCATGTTATAATTTGACAGTAAGCACGAGTTATACCTCGGATAGTTTGTTCTTCTTGTCCCCCAACTCAGTAACACTTGCAGATAATTGCTCTTCCATCACAACGTCTTTGCTCTTCTGAAGACTTTTGACAAAATTTGTAAAACCACCTGAAAAAATAAAAAGTTTGATTTGTTTAAATTTTTTTTTAGGTAAATGTTTTGTGTTTCTTGTTTATTTTATTCACTGGTACACTGTTTGTCGTTTAGTCCTCTAACCGGTACACTGTTTCTCGTTTATCCCACGAACCAGTACATTGTTTGTGGTTTATCCCACGAAGCGGTATACTGTTTGTCGTTTATCCCACGAACCGGTACACTGTTTTTCGTTTATCCCACGAACTGGTACACTGTTTGTCGTTTATCCAACGAACCGGTACACTGTTTGTCGTTTATCCCAGGAACCGGTACACTGTTTGTCGTTTATCTCACAAACCGGTACACTGTTTTAGTTTTAAACTGCGGTAACATGTTCGATATTTATCAAACTGACCTCCTTTAGGACCTGCGCCTTGAATCGGCTTCTTAAGCAAGGTGATGTTTTTGAACGTGAGAAGAAACATGATTGTGACGTCACCATCGTTCTTTATTGGGGCAAGTTGGATCAAGAACCACAATGGCGTACCTACAGAACAATGACGTAATATTATCGCTCTTTATTACAACCTTGTGGACCGAAAATATTTCTTTGTTTCTACTTTTTATATGGGGGCGTGCTACGCTGTACTGTAAACACCGCTTAAAAGAACGAACAAAGAAATATCTACACCCAGCGTTGTTCAGCGCAGGTCAGCTATTACTTTGTTAGTTCTTTTTAAGCGCCGTTTACACAGCGTAGCTCGTTTCGGTGAAAAAAAAACTCATTTAAAATGGGAATCATTCTAACCTTGCTTGTCATATAACAACAACTCAAACTTCGCTTGCTCTTGTTTTTCAAGTGCCAGTTGCATATTGTCCACGGTATCCATGTTCGTGAGATGGCCATGCATGAACTCGCATACACAGGAGCGCGTCATCATTTCTGAACGTGCTATCCCGGTAAGCTGACAGAAACCTTCGTTGGCGTACACGATCGGCCACTCCCATATTTGTGAATTAGCGAGTAAGAAGTTATTATCTGTAAGAAAAAAGTTTAATGTATAAATGTAATTTATTTATCCTCGCATGGAGGGGCAACGACAATCGATGTAACAAGGTTTTCTGTTTCATACACCTGCCCGCTTAAAAGTTACCACGTATGTAACTTTGTGGGCGAGTGTTCTGTATAGCTGGCATTTTGGAAAATCCACAATGACCAATGGAACGGAGCAATTTAATTAAAGTATCTTGCCCAAAATAACATCATTGAGCATGGAAACAGGTATTGTTTGGTTACGATGTCAAAATGGCAGTCAACAAACGCCACCAGTCAAAATTCATATTTATCGGGTACAGCAGGTCTTATAGCGCTGACCGATTAAAACTACCGGCGTCAGTCTTTAGGAAAGGTTTTGTAAGGATATTGCTCCAACCCAGCGAAATTAGGTGTTTTTTTCTATCTTTGTAATATAAATCGCCGACGTAGCAGAGTGATTCGCGCGCGTGAGCATAACCCAGAGGTAATGGGTTTAAGGCTCGTCGCTGCTACCATTGTGCTCGTATGTGTCCTCGGCAAGTCAGTTAACAGATACTGCCCCAACCCAGTAATCATTTTCGGCCGTAAAAAAAAATAAATTCCTAAAAACGAATCACCAAAAAAAGTAATATATATGGTAAGTCATAAATAGGCACGAGGTGTATGAAACAGACCTCCCGTGTTATAACGACTTTGGTTTTCGGCCACATAAACTAACAGAATACACCATGCATGACTGGTGAAAAAGAAAACAGCCATGTTATAACTTGACAGTGAGCACCGTGGTAACGGTTCATTTTCTTTCAACTGTGAGTGCGTCCACAATTTGACTACCTAATATATAATTTATGATACCCATGTCTGTCACAAAGTTTCACATTAATCTTCAATCGTTGTGGCTATTTCCCCCCGTTTCACGAAAGCAATGTCATAACATGAGTGAATCATTCCATGCAGGATGTAGGTGTGTTTATGCACCTCATGCTCACTGTCAAGTTATAACAATCACCCACAAAGTTACATAAGTGTTAACTTGTAAGCGGGTATGGAGTATATGAATTAAGAAACTCAAAACAAAACAGAACACACGTGTTATAACGACTGTCGTTGCCCGGCCACTCATAGATAAATGTTATTAATTTATTCGATCATTTATTAATAAATCTCATACCCACTGTTAAGTGCTAACACCGCATTTAGAAATTTAAAAGAAAGGTCGTAAAAAGTCCCCAAATGGTGATATAACCAGCTCTGATCAATAGTTCGACTTGCTGGTCGATAATTTCGTGCGATAAAAGTGACGTCATCAAGATTTTTTCCTATAATCGCGGATTTTGAAACCATTTCAAGTCGATCAGAGTTTTGCTAAAGGTCTTTGTTAACAAACTTTTTTATTTTAAAAGTAAATTGTAGTAGGCTGGGTTAAGGTCCGTATTTCTATTTTTCCACACCGTCTGAATTGGTAATAAACAAAGAACATTCAAAGAATTAGAAAACTGTAACGTCACAACTCCCATCGACCGTTGTTAACTGTTTAAAACACGACCAAGATATTTGGACATTATGTGCTAACGGTGTACATATTACCGATCGTGTTTTAAACAATTTTAAAGGAATACGGTTTTATAATTCGTTGAATTTTCTCTGTTTACGACTAAATGCTGGGAAGATAAAATGGAATGAAAAGGTGTCTCATATTCCCCACCCTACTATACTAATTTTCTTATAATTACTAAAGCATGTTAATTTCTTTGTTAATTTGTTTAATTATATTCGTTTTGTCTGTTTAGTTTTACAGCTGCACTTTTAACTAATAAGTTGCATTCATATATTTAAACAGAAGCAAAATGTAATTTTGTTTTGTAGGTCGTACTGTTTCGTCGTTTTGTTGATAATTTCCTTCTCTTTCTTTTGATTTAATCTGAACTTCGTTACCATGTTCAAATAAATAAATAAATACCGGCGGTTTATTATACATATAGTAGGGTGGAGTAAAATGGAACAGCTTTTCATATTTTCTCGTCCCATTCAAAAAACAAAGAACATTCAAAGAATTATAAAACCGTATCATCACGACTCCCATAGACCGTTGTTAATTGTTTAAATCACGGTCAGGATATTTGGATATTGAGAGCTATAGGTATCCCATCTTACCCCACCCTACTATATAGTTGTTTCAATTTAATTTGCTAAAGGTGTCCCATCTTTCCCCACCCAACGTGCCAACGGTGTCCCATTCTTCCCTACCCTAATATATAGTTGTTACATGGTAACTCGTAACCGGATTCGAAGTGCGTGAAACATCCGTGTTATAAAGACTGTCGTTGCCCAGGCATTACCTGAGGATAAAGTAAGTTACATTTTTTGTTGGTATAAAAAACAATATTCCTGGTAATTTTCAGCCTATAAAAACGAGAGTGTTTAGGTCAGTACATCTATTTGGGTTTCTTTTAGAAGCTTTAAAGCTGTAGCTTTATTTTTGCATGGCGGGGCGACGGCAGCAGTTGTTATAACACAAGTGTTCTGATTCATACACCTTGTGGCCGCTTACGAGTTACCAAGTATGCAACTTATATACCACGTATGTAAATCTGCGGGTGATTGATTTCTATTTAGTAGACAATTAAACCACCCATTATAGTGACCATTTGAATGTATATACTTCAAATCTTCATTGCGAACAAATTAGTATTTTTAACTACTGCCAGTTGTTTTGATTTTTTAAAACAGCATCACACTGTTTATTCGTAGAAGCTGTTTCACCAAAGACAAAAAAAAAGAATTTTAAAGGAATTTAAAGTTTGAGAGAATGAACGAATATAGTTTGCGAATCGAAACAAATCGCGTGGGTAAAAACGACTTTTTTATAACTTAGCGGATGATTACTTTTAATGCATATTGTTTTCAACTTATACAACTCAGCGTACGGGAACTTTGGGTTGCAGAAATTACCGGGTACACTAATTACTTTTGAAACCCTACTAATAAATGTCGTTATTGCGTTAGAAACTCGTTGAAACGAAATATACTGAGAACTGCGTGAGTGTTTGCTTATTTACTGTGTTTTTTTTAGTATAGTTTGTCTGAAATTAAAGAATAATTTAAAGCTAAACACAATAAAGGCACAACTAGGCGTGTAGTCTTGTAGTTGTAATTAGTCTGCATCATGTATAATGCAAGGAATATACCATAATAATCATGTTAGGTTTTGAACCGCAAACCATAATCCACGACTTACGGTTTTCATATTGATTCGTTTTCCGGATGATATTTTCCAAGAATGTGTTTTGTGGCGCGACAAGGCCACGTTTCGATCCCCCTGCCATGTCGGTTGTCACTTATTCCCCGTTGTAGGAATTGTTATAACCTCTTAATAAGTAACTAAGCAACATCTGCTTAGAAAAAGCAACTTTGACTTTTGAACTACGTGAACTGAAAATACGAAAAAAAAGAACATTTATGTACAACTTTTTTAAATACTTAGGCGTGTTTATGGGGCCCTTAAATTCGGTTTAAATAAAAATATATAAAAGTATTCTTTTAAGAAAAACAGTTGTATTTCGTTTTTTTACTAACGAATGTCACAACATTGTAGATTCAGTAAGGTGGGGTAAGATGGAACACTTTTAGCACATAATATGGAAGTCGTGAGGATAAGGTTTTATAATTATTTGAATAATATTTGTTTACTACCGATGAATGGGATAAATTAGAATAAAAATTTGTCCCATCTTCCCCCATCCTACTAAACTTAACGTATTTAGCAAAATTGTAAATTCAAACCAATACAAATGATCTTCTAATTGTTGACATTTTAGACTTATCTTTTCTCGTATACTTGTCAATAAATATAAAAATTGCTTTAAAATGCCGAAAAAATAATACTAAAGTTTACGGGTTTTAGTATTGTACTTAAAAATGTTTAAAAAATATAAAAAGCGTAAACTAAGTTGGCAACATTTGAATACACACTGCGTCTTTTAACCAATATATCTATTTACCACAAGACCTGTTCTTAAGCCCTAATATATTGGGTATAAAAAAAACTATAATAGAGTTGGGTGGGGAAAGATGGTACACTTGTTCATTCTATTTTCTCGTTTCATTTGGTAGTAAACAAAAGACATTCTAAATCGAAGAATTAAAAATTGTATTCTCAGAACATTTGGATATTATGTGCTAAAGATGTCCCATCTTCCCCACCCTACTATAAGATTCATGTTTTCATTCTCTTTTATCGTCCCATTTGGTAGTAAACAGAAAGTCTATACAGAATTATATAACTGTATTCTGACGACTCAAAAAATCCTTGTTAATTGTTAGAACACGATTAGGAAATACTAGATATTAAATGCTAACGGTATCCATCTTACCCCACAGTACTATATAACAGATATTATGTGCTAACGTTATCCATCTTACCCCACAGTACTATATACTACACTAACCTCACTCAATAGACTTTTATCAACTTAAACAATTCATATCTCTGACTTACTGACAGCAGAACTTTTACCAAGAATCACTATCGTTATATCATGCGCGTAGAAAGTAGGTGTCACTAAAAGTCTTTTCTGTGATGAATATTTCATTCAAGCTGTCCGACAGAGCTTTCAATGCGTCTACACGGCCACCGTCACATATGGTCGACGTACTTAATTTTCGAGCCGGGCTTCGGCGTCGCGTAATCCCCAATCACAGTTATTGCAGTTCGTATTCCACTCGAAAGCTTGGACATATTGCAACCGTATATACCGATACAGATTATTGTACAGTATATGCCGTTGCTAATGGAACGCTATATTAAATCCTTTATACAGCTATAGATGATATTTCATTTTGATCGACATTTTGTTTACAAGTATCAATACATGTTTTTTTTTTATAAAATTATGTTTTTTTTTAATGGATTATGACTTTTATTTAGTTCAAGTTATAAAAGTATGCAATATAGTAACAACATCCTTGTTCTAATGTAATTTATTTATACTCGCGTGGCGGGCAACGACGTGAACATAGGACTGGTTTTTTATGAACTCTTTTATATTTTTTTACAATGGTTTATGGTTTTGTTTTGTTTTGGTATAAAGTTAAGATTGTACTTTTTAACAGCATTCTTGTATTAATGTAATTTAATTATTTGTACTCGCGTGGGCAACGGCGGTTGTTATAATACGGGTTACCGGTATTTCATGCCCCCTTTTTTAAAATACAGAGTATATAACTAATGAGTTGGAGCAGTGTCCGTTAAGTGTCTTGCCCAAGAACACATACGCCCACAATGGTAGCAGCATCGAGCCTCTAACCCAGTACCCTTCGGTTAAGAGCATTGCGTTCTAACCACTGTGCAACGCCACAACACGTTATCACTAATACAATAACCATTTTACTCTTCCATTTTATGTGTTGTGGTATATTTATATATTTATATGTGCACCCAGGGTGTTACAATCCATTTTATAATGCCCAAATTATATTCTCACGTCTCCGTAGACGATCAGAATTATTATGTGCTAAAGGTGTCCCGTCTCCCCCCGCCCTAATATATATACATTTAACCTTAAATGGCATCCTCAGTTTTTTATTTAAATATAGTAAATTTATATTTCATACAAACACTTTCCATTAAACCTTAATTAACTTTTAAGTAAATAGAAATGAAACAAGAGAAAACGAGAAACAGAACATTCGTGTTATAACGACTGTTGTTTCTCCACCATGTGAGGATAAATAAGCTATACAGCAGGATGGGGGAAGATGGGACACTTTTATCTCTAATTTTTCATCCCATTTAGTGGTAAACAAAAAACATTCAAAGAAATATTGAACCGTATCCTCACGACTTCCTTAGACCGTTGTTAATTGTTTAAAACACGATCAGGATATCTTGATATTATGTGCTAAAGGTGTCCCATCTTCCCCCACCTTACTATACATACGTGGTAACTTATGGGCGGACACGAGGTGTATTAAACAGAGCACCCGCGTGTTATAACGACTGTCGTTGGCCTACCATGCTAGGATACATAAGTTTTTCATTCATTCTTAGCTCAATATCAGTTACTTTATACTGTAGGCTATTGTGGGTTTAGCAGCCACGCTTGTATGACAACCTTACCCACAGCCTGTTTTAACTACTGTCGTTTGCTGCTAATTCCTTTCTCTTCGTTGTTTTACTTTGATCTTCACTGCCGTATTCGAAGAGATAAATAAAATTTATATTATATATGCGCCTGGGGTATTGGGCAAATCTGGCCTCCAATTTTGTAGTAAACAAAGAATATTTACAGAACTATATTACCCCATCCGCACGACGTTAATACCTGTTTAAAACACGATTAGAAAACAGCGTTTTTTGGTGCTAACGGTAACCATCTTACTCTACAATTCTATATATATAGTAGAGTGGGGGGAGATGGGACACCTTTAGCGCATTAAATCTAAATATCATGATCAAGTTTCAAATAACAACGGTCTATGGAAGTCGTGAGGATATAATTATATAGTTCTTTGAATGTTCTTTGTTTACGATCGAATGGGACGAGAAAATATAGTCAAAACGTATCCCATTTTCCCCACTGTAACTTAACATACCAGAAATTTTAATTAATCCGTTTAAAAACGATAGAGTAAAGAACAAATTATTTTGAAAAACGAAGAGAAGAAAATCAACAGCAAAACAACAATTGTTAAAACACCCTATATGCATAAAATGTATAACAAAAGGCGTTCAATAAAACGCATGGCTGTTGCCCTAAAATAACTGTTTTTATTTCCTCTCATTCGTTTCACACCTTGGAAACTAAACGTAACTGTACAAGTTGAAACAGCCTGCAACCTAATCTGGCCCTTCGGAATGCATTTGACGCGTATATTGATGAAAAATCGACTAAATTAATAATTCATCACAAAGCAGTAACCAAGGGCCCCCTTGAGGTATTATGATCAAAATTGAGACGGTACCTTAATAAATGTCGAGACAATACCCTGTTGTTTGGGACCTATAACATAGTTTTAACGTATATTTACTGTGGGGTAAGATGGGATACTGTTAACACCCAATTCCCATATTTACCGATCGTGTTTTGAACAATTAACAACGATCTTTTAGATGAGCGAGGATACGGTTATATAATTCTGTAATTATTATTTGTTTACTACCAAATGGTACGAGTAAAGAGTGAAAAAATACCTAAACCATGTTAACGAAGATCCGATTAATTAGGCGAAGAAAATAGAATTATCACAAAAATGATAGTAAAACACGCAACCGGCAAAAGAACTAGTCGAGTAAAAGTACCAATAAATGCGTGGCTACTATACCCACAAGCCACAATACAATATAAAGTAACTTATATTTAGTTGCGTTTATTTAAAATAAACTAAGATGTAAATGGAAGAAAATTGAAACACCGCACTTTTTCTTATTGAATAAGAGACTAACGATGCAATTTAGGCAACGTATATAGTAAGGTGGGAGAAGATGGGACACCTTTAGCACATAATATCCAAACATTTTGATCGAGTTTTAAACAACTAACAACGGTCTATGGGAATCGTGACGTTACGTTCTTTGAATGGTTTTTGTTTACTATCAAATGGGATAAGAAAATAGAAATAGGTGTCCCATTTTACCCCACCATACTATATTTTTATAGTAAACGTTGGACTCAACTTTAGTCTGCTATACGTATAGTCAAAACGTATTGCAGTTCGGAAATAACGGACCGATACAGCTGTTACCTTTATGGCTCTAATTAATCCATTAATCCAGGTTATAAAGCACAACCGCACACAGCTGTATAACCGTTACGAACTTTAAGGATATAGTAGGTTGGGGTAAGGCGGTACGCGGCTTTATTTAAATGTATAGCATGTTGGGGTGAGATGGGATATGTTTTCATTCCTTTTTATCGTCACATTTGGTAGCAAACAAATAGTATTTACTTGTTTTTATAACTGTATCTTCACAACTAAAAAAGGCTTATTTTTGTTGAAAACAGGACTAAGAATATGGGATATTATGTGCTAACAGAATCCATCTTACCCCACAGTACTATATAACAGATATTATGTGCTAACGGTATCCATCTTACCCCACAGTACTATATAACATATATTATGTGCTAACGGTATCCATCTTACCCACAGTATTATATAACAGATATTATGTGCTAACGGTATCCATCTTACCCCGCAGTACTATATAACAGATATTATGTGCTAACGGTATCCATCTTACCCCGCAGTACTATATAACAGATATTATGTGCTAACGGTATCCATCTTACCCCACAGTATTATATAACAGATATTATGTGCTAACGGTATCCATCTTACCCCGCAGTACTATATAACAGATATTATGTGCTAACGGTATCCATCTTACCCCACATTACTATATAACAGATATTATGTGCTAACGGTATCCATCTTACCCCGCAGTACTATATAACAGATATTATGTGCTAACGGCATCCATCTTACCCCGCAGTACATTATAACAGATATTATGTGCTAACGGTATCCATCTTACCCCACAGTACTATATAACAGATATTATGTGCTAACGGTATCCATCTTACCCCACAGTACTATATAACAGATATTATATGCTAACGGTATCCATCTTACCCCACAGTACTATATAACAGATATTATGTGCTAACGGTATCCATCTTACCCCACAGTACTATATAACAGATATTATGTGCTAACGGTATCCATCTTACCCCACAGTACTATATAACAGATATTATGTGCTAACAGAATCCATCTTATCCCACAGTACTATATAACAGATATTATGTGCTAACGGCATCCATCTTACCCCGCAGTACATTATAACAGATATTATGTGCTAACGGTATCCATCTTACCCCACAGTACTATATAACAGATATTATGTGCTAACAGAATCCATCTTATCCCGCAGTACTATATACATATTTATGGGCGTGGCGGTAACGCCCACATAAACATACCATGGTGAATACGACAGTCGTTATAACACGCTATGCATAATATATATATTTGAGCGCTTGCAAGCGCCAAGAAAAGCATTTCTGGTTAGACAGTGAAGAGTAAAGTGAAATACTTGTGTCGTGATGTATCGGTTGAAAAATCGCTTCGTAAAAAAGGTCACTAATTGGTTGTCTAATTTGGCGGGCATACGAAAGAGCAAAAATCTATTATATCACGTTACATACGTGGTAACTTTTAAGCGGGCACGAGGTGTATGGAACAGAACACCTGTGTTATAACGACTGTCGTTGCCCTGCCACGCCTATATTATATATTAAAGCTTATATTAAATAGATCAAAGTTTCCCATTACCTTGATATACCCAGGCTGTTACATCCCATTAGTGACCACTGGGTTGGAGCAATGTCCGTTAAGTGTCTTGCCCAAGGACACATACGCCCACAATGGTAGCAGCAACGAGTCTGTCTCAAAATTCAGACGGGGTCTATTTAATCAATGATATAATTAATTATTCTTCAGTAGAGTGGCAAGACGGGTTGTCGAAATTACGCGACACCAAAAGCGCTTTTTAAGTAACTGCCGTGACGAATTTAGACACTTTACGATTTTAATGCATTTTACTTGACGTAAAAAAAACTAATAAAATATATGGTAAAGTGGATATCTTTTCATTCTATATATCGTCCCATTTCGTGGTAAACAAAGAACATTCAAAGAATTATAATACCGTATTCTCACGACTCCCATAGACCGTAAAACACGATCTGAAAAATAGGACTTAGTTGCTATCGGTATCCCATCTTACCCCACGGTATATACGTTTAATTTTAAAAGAACAACATTCTCTTTGGTCGTTTCGTTAAAAATCAATATTGACAAAGTTACATACATGGTAACTTGTAAGCAGACACAAGGTGTATGGAACAGAACACCCGTGTTATAACGACTGCCGTTGCCCCGCCATGCCAGGATAAATAAGTTACATTCCATCGTCACCATTTAAAAATTATAAATAACTTGATAGTGAGCATGGGATTTTGTAACTCAACAGTTGCATACATTATATAGTGTGTGTATAAATAATTTAAAATGACGTAAATTTCCTTTTTGCTTAATACTGCCACTATGCGGATGTAAAAATCATACAAAATTGAGGTTTTTGTTTGAAGAGCTATTTATGCAAGTATAACCATACACCCCATGCTCACTGTCAAATATGTCGCTTTGATACTTCTATTTAAATATTTCTAAACAAGAAGCTTTGAGTTCAATGTCTCTGTTACCAGTGTGGGCATGTGTGTCCTATAGCTGGGTGTAAGCGGGTGGGCAGACCCGAGGTGTATGAAACAGAACACCTGTGTTATAACGACTACCGTTGCCCCACCACGTGGGGAAATAGTAAATAAGCATTGTGAGGTAATATAGGATACCGTAAGCCCCAAATCCTATATTTTAAAACGTTTCTGAAACAATTGACACTTTTAGAGTCACGTGGCTATGAAAACAGTAGGCAGGTCTTACCCCACAGTTAGAAGATAATATCCAAATATCCTGATTGCATTTTAATCAATTGACAACTGTTTATATAATTCTTTGATTGTTCTTTGTTCACTACTAAAAATGGGACGTAAAATAAAAGCATGTCCCATCTTACCCCTACACCTGCTATATCTTTATACATCAAAACTGCTATTACAACTGTAGGCAAAACGTAAGGTGGGGGAAGATGGGACACACTTAGCACCTAATATCCTAATATCATGAACGTGTTTTAAACAATTAACAACGGTTTATAGCAGTTGTAACTTGTAAGCATACGGTTTAATAATTCTTTTAATGTTCTTTATTTACTACCAAAGGGACGGGAAAATTTGAATAAGTAAGTGTCCCATCTTCCCCCACCCTGCTATACCATCTTTTTAATGTGCAGTTGACTACATTCGCTCTTTTTTCCTTCATATATAACTTTCATACGCAATGCTGAAATTAAAATGCATTAAAAATACTTTAACTGTATAAGAAGTAAAAACAACTTTCTAAATCCTGCTATCGTCTGTTTTGCTCAACAATATCAATTGTACATCTCCGAACTATAGCGTGCTAACAGACTTTGACCTAAATTTAAAAATCAAAGGTGTTAACATACTGAAAGTTATTTAGATAAAGTTACTTTGTAGCCCGTATTCGCTAAACGAGACTATACATGCATGCGGAGTTTGCATTAGGAATCGAAAATCACCAAAACGTGGCGTTAAACAAATACAACATCTTTCTAAACAGCGTGAAGTCTATTGTGTACTGTTAGAACGTCGGTAAAAATAGACGCCAAACAAAACAGCGCGAAAACTGCACCAACTGGGCGCAAAATTTGACAGCTAGCTGATGACTTGAACGCAGTGTGAGTATAGACTACCACTAAATAAATGAATGAATGAACTAACTAATCCAGCTTGTCGATAACCTCAACATCCAAGGTGCTACAACTCATTAGTGCTGGCCACTGTATTAGAGTAATGTCCGCTAAGTGTCTTGTCCAAGGACAAACTTATGCCTATTAGTATCGACCTTGGTATTATTCGGTTATGTTGTGATTGTCGACAGACCAATTACATGTGAGTCAGTCTTCAGTTCCCCGCTGGTGCGTAAAATAGATTTAGATCAGGGGTTTCCAAACCGGGGTAGCAAAATAAATGGCTTTTAGAGGGCTTCAAATCAGCGCCTACATACTTTCACAAATGGACACATTATTTTTAAAATCTTCTAAAAATATTTTAATTATTACTGTGATAATTTACACTGCCTTTGTTACGTCACAAGAATAGTTATGACTGTCACAGCATCAACCAACCTTCCGCACTTGTTACTCTGGTATAGGGGTTATACCGCGACAGGATTCAACAAAAAAAAACTGCGAAACTTTGTCTTTTGTCCCGCAAATACGGAGTTTAAACTGTTCTACAATCAATTTTTATTACCAACGCATGCTTTGAACTTCCTGACTGCACAGTATTCGTTATAACCGCATTTTGCCAATACGAGTCGCGTCGCAAATATGGCGAGGAAAACCTCGCCTGATGGCCCGTCGCATAATTATAATTTCACATACTGGCCCACGATCTTATAACATTGGGAATCCCTGCTTTTTTATTAACAGAGCTGTACAATAACAAAATCCAATTACTACGATGGCAAATTTGTTCCCCCGAACAAAAAAAAAACTTTACTTTACTGCAACGTTGATTTGTTTTAAACAAAATTTCTAGAATCTAGTTGTTATGACTATTTGGTTTAAAACAATAATTATATGAATTAAAGGTTTTTAGAAAGTTTCACTTAATTATTTACCCTCAACGGTATTTTAAAGACTGCCATTTGTGTTTTAAAGACTGTCATTGTACAGGTTGTGTCCTTACGCACACTTTTCTTCCAATTAGAACCTTAATATGTTTAATTAAATGTTCTTAACAAAATTTTTACATTGTATCGTCTGTAGGGTGTAACGGTTTTAACAACTGTTGTTTTACCGTTACTACCCGTCTTTTCGCTTTTGTTCACTCTCTTGTTCTTCGTTATCGTGACGAAATAAATTTCATTCATTCACTCATTCATTCATTCATTCATTCATTTTGTTGCGAATTCAGTTCTCTTCTGTTTTTAATTAAATTAATCTTCGCCATCGTATTCGAAGAGATAAATTTAAAATTATATTTTAGAGTTTTAGACCAAGAATGGCGATCACATAGTTGCCACGTTTTTAAATGACGTCAACTGTGCAAGGTTACAACTTCCATTTGAAGCAAACAAACAAACAAAAGCTTCGCGTTTTGCTAAAATTTGTTGTTTCTGATTCATTTTAAAGTTTTGTTATTTTTTACTCAATTTTATTAAATGTAGCGGTAAAAGATTATGTTGTGCATTGCAAAAGTAATTGTTAATAAATTATCGGCAAAAAGAAAGACTAAAAACTTACCGTTTATTTTGCAATAGCTTCAGCAGCTCGACTGTGGGCATGGGAGTGGCAACCATGGATAAGTCACTTAGGTTCCCACCCACGAGAATATAAATGACCAAATCAACCAAAAGTCATGTCTGCTTATCCACACACTGCAATAACTTCAATAAATTAATATATTTTCGTTTAGTGTTAAGATTTTAAAGCGTAAAAAAGTTTCAAAGTTATGTCGTCACCAACGAAAGAAAACGATGAACTGAAGGCTGGTCATCCTCCAGCGGGTATGTATGACGTCATCATTTGTATGACGTCATAACTTGACAGTATGAATACACCATGTGTGTCTGGTGTATAAGAAGACACCCATGTTATAACTCGACAGTGAGCATGAGGTGTATGAATACACCATGTGTGTCTGGTGTATAAGAAGACACCCATGTTATAACTCGACAGTGAGCATGAGGTGTATGAATACACCATGTGTGTCTGGTGTATAAGAAGACACCCATGTTATAACTCGACAGTGAGCATGAGGTGTATGAATACACCATGTGTGTCTGGTGTATAAGAAGACACCCATGTTATAACTCGACAGTGAGCATGAGGTGTATGAATACACCATATGATTCTGGTGTATAAGAAGACACCCATGTTATAACTCGACAGTGAGCATGAGGTGTATGAATACACCATGTGTGTCTGGTGTATAAGAAGACACCCATGTTATCACTTGACGGTGAGCATGAGGTGTATGAATACACCATGTGTGTCTGGTGTATAAGAAGACACCTATTTTATAACTCGACAGTGAGCATGAGGTGTATGAATACACCATGTGTGTCTGGTGTATAAGAAGACACCTATTTTATAACTCGACAGTGAGCGTGAGGTGTATGAATACACCATATGTGTCTGGTGTATAAGAAGACACCCATGTTATCACTTGACGGTGAGCATGAGGTGTATGAATACACCATGTGTGTCTGGTGTATAAGAAGACACCCATGTTATAACTCGACAGTGAGCATGAGGTGTATGAATACACCATGTGTGTCTGCTGTATAAGAAGACACCCATGTTATAACTCGACAGTGAGCATGAGGTGTATGAATACACCATATGTGTCTGGTGTATAAGAAGACACCCATGTTATAACTCGACGGTAAGCATGAGGTTCCTCCACAGTAAAAGCAGGAGGAATGAGGATAAAAGGAGCAAGAGCACACGAGGAGAAATTGACGAAAGAGGAAACAGAATCACCATGGGAGTCGGAAGGACCAAAACCGTGAGTTTGGAATTTTATTCGACAGTGAGCATGAGGTGTATGAATACACCATGTATGATGTGCAACACCCGTGTATTAAACCCTTAGTTTTAATAAATAAGTATTGTATTCTTATAACCTGTTTAAAAATAAAGTGTCATGGCACAGTGACATTAGGCTTGTCACTGCTACATAATGACTGTCATTGCCCCGACATGCGAGGATAAATAAGTTACACTTGTGGTAACTTGTAAACGAGCACGATGTGTATGAAATGGAACATCCGTGTTTTTTCAACTATCATTGCCCACCATGCGAGGATAAACAATTGACAATCAATTTAATTACAGACAGCAGACCAATGTTATAATATCGGGAGCTGTAACACACGGCGATAAAGATTTCACACCAGCTTCTGTGCAAGTTGCGCACCAGAAACCGTTGCCAACCGTCCCAAAACCAGTTACAAACAAGCAAATCAATCGGCAGATCCAACAGCCTCGCTAAAAAGGAAAAATTCTTTAAAAAAAAACAAAAAAAGAAAGAAAACTGACATTTGTAGCGCATGTATGGTATTTTTTGGGGGTGTGCATTTTTTTCGTAAAAAGTTCCGTTCTTTTTTTGCAATTAAGTTCCAGCCTGCAATTTTAATTTTTAGCGTCTTAATTTTAAATCGTGAAAAAACGTCCGTGAAAAAATCATGCAATCTGTAAATATTGAATTCGATGGTGAAAATAAAACACGAGTTAGTGGTGCATGTTGTGTGTTCATGTGTCTGTTTATTATAACTTATAATGTATCTAGTACGGGTTCAAAATTCAACGCTGCTACCATTGTGGGCGTATGTGTCATTGGGCAAGACACTTAACAGCAATTGCTCCAACCCAGTGGTGTTGTCTAAATTATCAGCCATACATAAAAAGATGAACCCAAAATATTTATCTACAAAGGAACATACAACTGGTAAGCTGACACGAGGTGACATAGCACCCGTGTTGTAACGACTTCTTTTCTGGCCACACGAGGACAAAGCAAGTTAATTTTATTCTAATAAGGTAATGGGAGCATAACTTTTTACAAAGTCAAGGTAGGAGGTACCAATAAGTTTTAAAAAATAAAAGCCGGCGAACGTATTAACAGTTTTCTATGTGTAACTTTATTCAAGTTAATACTAGGATAAATTGTCACAGTTTCAACAGGTGAAAGTTAGGCCGGCATTCATTAAATTATTTAAATTTATTTCTAGTTGTCACATTATCAACTTTTTGGAGGAAATAGGCTTATCATTGCACTATCACTACTGTTTAGTGGTTATTCGAAGACATGTTTGTGTATTGTTTATACAATTACTCGTGAGCACCAACATTTTTGGGGGGGTGGATACACATACCGTGCATACCCGTGTTAGGCGCCTATGGATACGGTTCTACAGCAAGAGGGGATTTAGGCCAAGGTTTCAGCTGAAAAAAATGGTTGAATCTTCTTGAATACCCTGTCAAAAATACTGAAGTGTCGGTCAAATACAACTTATCTTATATAAACACCTGTGAAAAGTGGTGCAACCAATTCAAGGTAATAGTTTTGTTAACACTTTGTAAAACTAGCTGTCAAAAAATACTTAAGTGTCGGTCCAATACAACTTAACTTATATAAACACATGTAAAAAGTAGCTAGTATCTGAATAAGACACATTTTATTTCAAACCTAATTGCACAATAATCTCTAAAGACATGGTTAATATGATTTAAACACAATATATATATATGCTGAAACATCTGCTGATCATGAGTTTAGTATCCAGACAGTAACTTGGTCCATCATCAGTGTAAAAGAGGTTACTATCCACCAAGTTACTGTCCGAAATATCTCCTGATCATGAGTTTAGTATCCAGACAGTAACTTGGTCCATCATCAGTGTAAAAGAGGTTACTATCCACCAAGTTACTGTCCGAAACAATTTACAACAAAAAAAAATACAAAAATTAAAACACATTGTTCTATTGCATTTGAAATAATTTTGATGTGTAAAAAAAGTACCGAATAAATGATTGAAATAAATTCAATTCAACAAATATTTAAACAGTTTAATATTAGGGACATATTGTACAATATAAGTAAAAAAGCAACTTAAATGCACTTAGGGGTTGGAGATGTTGGAAGCTCTCCCAGTGGGTGGAGCTGCATTTGACGATTACCAACAAGCCGAAACTAATATTTAATATTATTTCATTAGTTTTTTAGAAAATAAAATTTCACTGATTTTTTTAAATTCAGTTTTTTTTAGAAAAATACAAAATTCAATAATTTTTATGGAAAGTTAAAAATTTAGTTAATTTTTTAAAAAAATTGAAAAATTTTGGAAAACTGTTTGTTAAAATTCTATGCCTGCTTTGTTTTTGACATTTGGTATGAACTTATTTCCATCGATGTTTGGACTCCAAAATATAACACAACATGTATTAACAAAGTTGATGCGATATCTGTAAAATAGATAGAATATAAAGCCTAAAGAGACACACACTGAATCGTAGCCACCACAGTGAGCCTTGAACCTGGGAGCCTCCAGTTACGAGACACACACTGAATCGTAGCCACCACAGTGAGCCTTGAACCTGGGAGCCTCCAGTTACGAGACACACACTGAATCGTAGCCACCACAGTGAGCCTTGAACCTGGGAGCCTCCAGTTACAAGGCACACACTGAATCGTAGCCACCACAGTGAGCCTTGAACCTATAACTTACTTTCAGTATATGTCCGACGCATATAAATATTTCCAACTTCTGTCCCTCCAAGAAAATAGAGATTTGAGACGATTAAAAGAGAAAAAGGCAAAGAAGAGAACACGGCTCGTAATCTTCTGCTGTTTGTTTCGCTCAAGTATTTTGCCTGTGGAAAGTTGTGTAAGACCTCATGCTCACTGTCGAGTTATAACATGGGTGTCTTCTTATACACCAGACACACATGGTGTATTCATACACCTCATGTTCGCTGTCGAGTTATAACATGGGTGTCTTCTTATACACCAGACACACGTGGTGTATTCATACACCTCATGCTCACTGTCGAGTAATAACATGGGTGTCTTCTTATACACCAGACACACATGGTGTATTCATACACCTCATGCTCACTGTCCAGTTATAACGTGGGTGTCTTCTTATACACCAGACACACATGGTGTATTCATACACCTCATGCTCACTGTCAAAAAATAAAAAAAAATTTACCTCAAACATTTTGACCCGTTCACTTCTGTAAATATCCATCGCTATTTTTTCGACATAAACCCCAAGCCAGTTGACGGCCGCCCAGTATAAATGTGACGTATGCATGCCATGCCAAATGTACACAAACACAAATGGTATTGCTGAATTTACGGTCGATTTTAAAAAGCTGTCGTGTTTTGAATAACCACCCAGGGGAAAATATATGTAACGTAATAACCAATTGTGCAAACCTTTGTCAAAGTACCTGGAAAAATAGCGGGAATTAATTTTAAATTTGAAACAAGTACTGATTATAAATTTTAAAACGTAAAAAAAAGTTTAAACTGAAACTAAATGGGAAGATTAAAAATCAATGTTATTTATCCTCGCATGGCGTGGCAATGACAGTCGTCATAACACGGGTGTTTTGTTTCATACACCTCGTGCCCGCTTACAAGTTACCACGTATGTAACTTATTTATCCTCGCATGACGGGGCAATGACTGTCGTTTAACACAGGTGTTCTGTTTCATACACCTCGTGCCTGCTTACAAGTCACCACGTATGCAACTTATTTATCCTCGTATGGCGGGCAACGACTGTCGTTATTACACGGCTGTTCTGTTTCATACACCTCATGCCCGCTTACGAGTTACCATGTATGTAACTTATTTATCCTCGCATGACGGGCAACCACTGTCGTTTAACACGAGTGTTCTGTTTCATACACCTCGTGCCCGCTTACAAGTTACCACGTTTGTAACTTTGTGGGTGATTATATACATTTATTTTTTTTTGTAAAGTTAAAATTTTTTTCTTAACTATTATTTTTTTTCAGTTTATTGTGTGCCAATGGGCACATTTAAAGTATTGACTTTAAAAACAATTTTTTATTTAAAAATTATTAACGATTTTAAAATTTGTAAAAAAATTGAAATATCAAAACGTCAGTTTTTACAAAATTTTAATGCATTTAAAAACAGACGTTTTGCCAAAATTTTACCCAAAAAAGTGTTTCCACTTACTTCCACATATCGGTGAATCTGTGTTTGGCTGACACACAGTGAGATGCACCGGGAACACTGAGGTTTTCTGCCCTGGCAACACTGGCAGGCAATCCATACAAAACCATGTATTTTAAACAGAAGAATTGAACGTAACATAAAGCAAGGCCACATAGAGCATGAATCGGCACTTTTTTCAAAAGTGCTGCATCGCTGTGTATGCTGGTCACATAGAAATAGTATAAGAGGACATCTATGAGAACATGGCATGCCCCGTAACGTAGAATACCCGTCACAAAAGACATAACAAAGCTACGATCCCATTTTGCAATTGGTTTTTCGTAAATCTGAAAATAAAATTACAAATTTGACTAAAAAATTATATATATTTCTGATCGTTTTTATAAGTTAGTTGTTTTTGACCGAAACTTCGGTATTTTTTACAGCTTGTTTTGAAAAGTGTCAATAAAACAATAACTTTGAATTAGTTGCACCACTTTTTACACATTTTTTTTATTTTTAAAAAATTTGAACAATTTTATAATTTAAAAAGTAAATAAAAAATATAGAAATTTGGAACTCTAAATAATGAAAACTAGACGTATGAACAAAGAAATACCTGTTTACAGAAGTCGTTATAATTAATTATTGGTCCCCCGACTAACAGAGGGAAATAGAATTGATATAAAATCAAATTTTTTGCGACGTGCCCAATACTGCCATCAAGTGATGAAACCACAGTCGAGTTTTTGTCGCAATTTTTCGAGTTTGATTTTTGCCAGCAAAGTTCAAGAGAAAATGCGATATATCGTAAGTTGCACATCGTGCATGTGCAAATGTACATTACTAACAAATAATCATCGGGAATTTGGATTTGCTGAAAAATAAATAAATTAAAAAAATCTGTCTGAAAAATTGCATTTAAAAATATACATATACAAAATGATTTAATTTAAAAATAAAATAGTAAAAACAAACAAAATTAAAAAAAAGTAAAGTGTAAAAAACTTTAAGATGAAATGAATAATTGTAATCATATAAACTAAAACAAGCTAAAAAATTATTTTAAAAAAAATTAAAAATAAAAAAAAAAATGGAAAAAAAGAAAATAACAAGAGAATTAAAATAAAACAACAACTTACCAAAAAGTCGATCGTTTGTTTGTAGGTAAGTAACAATAAGACAACAATAGAAGTAACCCACGTACATACTGTGTTTCGTGTTAAATAAGCGACGAAAAACACGATAAAAGTTTGTGCCAGAAGCAACACGACGCAGAGCCATCCGAAAAAATAGAAACAAAATAAAATACTGAAAATTGCCGAGCAGAAAAACCTGTGCTGAAAAATAAAGATTTTTTTGTTTTATTTTAAAGCAATTAAATGGAATATAATACTGTGGGAGAAGGTATGACACTTTTAGCACAATAATATCTAAATATCTTAATCATTTTGAATCAATTAACCACGATCTATGGGAGTCGTAAGGATACGGTTTTGTAATTCTTTCTATTTTCTTTGTTTGTTACAGAATGGGACAAAAAGTTTAAATGAAAAAGTGCCCCATCTTCCCCCACCCTACTATAAGTGTTTAATAAAATTTCATTGTATTGCAGTTAGGCCAGAGTTTGCCCATTACTTTAAAACTCAGGGTGTTACAACCCATTAGTTTTTTGGTACCAAGAGCGAGCTTTGAACCCGGTATCTTTCGGTTACAATACAATCACCAAATAAAATATAACTCGACAGCGAGCATGAGGTACTCACCAAAGGCCAAAACCATTCACAAAATCTCATGAAAACAAAATGCAGAGAAAACGCACAAATGATAGTTTCCCATAATAAATAGTTCCAAGATGTCCATTCAAAATCGAGTGTGTCCTAAAATAATTTACATTGTATATATTTGTTCCCACCCACGAGGATATAAATGACCAAACCAACCAAAAGTCATGTCTGCTTATCCACACACTGCAATACCTTCAGCAACTCGACTGTGGGCATGGGAGTGGCAACCATGGATAAGTCACTCAAGTTCCCACCCACAAGGATATAAATGACCAAACCAACCAAAAGTCATGTCTGCTTATCCACACACTGCAATAGCTTCAGCAACTCGACTGTGGGCATGGGAGTGGCAACCATGGATAAGTCACTCAAGTTCCCACCCACGAGGATATAAATGACCAAACCAACCAAAAGTCATGTCTGCTTATCCACACACTGCAATACCTTCAGCAACTCGACTGTGGGCATGGGAGTGGCAACCATGGATAAGTCACTCAAGTTCCTACCCACAAGGATATAAATGACCAAACCAACCAATAGTCATGTCTGCTCATCCACACACTGCAATAGCTTCAGTAACTCGACTGTGGGCATGGGAGTGGCAACCATGGATAAGTCACTCAAGTTCCTACCCACGAGGATATAAATGACCAAACCAACCAAAAGTCATGTCTGCTTATCCACACACTGCAATAGCTTCAGCAACTCGACTGTGGGCATGGGAGTGGCAACCATGGATAAGTCACTCAAGTTCCCACCCACAAGGATATAAATGACCAAACCAACCAAAAGTCATGTCTGCTTATCCACACACTGCAATAGCTTCAGCAACTCGACTGTGGACATGAGGAATACCAGTATTTACCTTCAAAGACCTCGATGGTTGAAATAAATTTCTTTTCACTTCCAAATCACCCCTTCTTAAAGCTGGAACTGTAATATCTGTAAAAAAAATTTATTTAATCTATTTTTTTCACACTTACGTGATATTTTATGAATGTAAATCAGTAGGGATAAGAATTATATAAAAAAATTGTTAGTGTAGTGGTTAGAGCACTTGCATTTTACCCAGAGGTAATGGGTTCAAGGCTCGTCGCTGCTACCATTGTGGGCGTATGTGTCCTTGGGCAAGACACTTAACGGCAACTTTTAAACCTAGTGGTCACTAACGAATTGTCTAAATTGTGGGCCATACAGAAAAAATGAACCAAAAAATTACATGGTAACTTGTAAGAGGGCACAATTCCCTTCCATGCAAGGATAAATTTTTAAGTTAACAAATTAAAAAATACCATAAAAATTAGTAAAAGATAATAAAATAAACAGAATTTACCATTTGAAATGTAGAAAACTTGTAAAACTGACCAGAAGTAGAAAAATATCCAAGCTACGACATAAAACACTATTTCAAATTTAGGAAGCACGGGGTATAATCTAGTTAAGGATTCAGAATTTTTTTTCATATTTTTTTCCTACTTTTTACCTACCCCTACAAGTCCTGCAACGAAATTTTTATTTTACTTCAAAATCTAAAACACGACCGCTGAAAAAGGGAGGAAAAATAAGAATTTTTTTTATAAAATTGGTAGCGCCAAAAAATTACAGAAAAAAAATTGCCAAAAATTGTGAAGTAACATTGCATTGGTAATATTTTCAAACTAAACCCAAATTGTGAAAGCCACTGCCACAACAATTTTAAGCCTTTATTTAAAAAGCAATAACACCCACCGTTATTCACTCCTAAACTAAAAGTAAAAAAGGGAAATGACATTTTTTTAAATGATACATTAAAAATGTGAAAATTTTTAAAGGTAATTGCATTTTTTCACTGAAGAAAAAACTACACTGTAGTGTAAATGCCGCTTAAAAAAACAAACAAAGCAATTTCTACGCCGACATGCGCTGTACTGAAAAACCCACTCAATTAAAACCCCAAAAAACACAGTTATTTTTTTTGCGCAGCAATTATTTGATGTCCGTCATAATTTAACCCGTTGTTAAAATCCGAAATAATTTGTTCAGCACAGATTTTCCGAGTGACCACTAGGTATCTCTGTTCCCCTTTACCATAAGATTTACTTGAAAGTCCAAATCTGCAAAAAATTAAAAAAAATTTCAAAAAATTAAAAAACTAATATGACCATAATGAAAGAATGAGTGTAACTTATATATTCATTGTGGACAAAACAATCGTTATAACACGGGTGTTCTGTTTCATACACCTTGTGCCCGCTTACAAGTTACCACATATGTAACTTATTTATCTGCGCATGGTGAGGCAACGACAGTCGTTATAACACTGGTGTTCTGTTTCATACACCTCGTGCCTGTTTACAAGTTACCACGTATGTAACTTATTTATCTGCGCATGGTGAGGCAACGGCAGTCTTTATAACACGGATGTTCTGTTCCATACACCTCGTGCCTGTTTACAAGTTACCACGTATGTAACTTATTTATCTGCGCATGGTGAGGCAACGACAGTCGTTATAACACTGGTGTTCTGTTTCATACACCTTGTGCCCGCTTACGAGTTACCACGTATGTAACTTATTTATCCTCGCATGGCGGGGCAACGAAAGTCGTTATAACACGTGTGTTCTGTTTCATACACCTCGTGCCCGCTTTTTTAAATCCATAAACCATCGTTTAATAAAAAAAATTAAATTTTAAATCTTACTTTCTCGCTGTCTCATGAATAACTTTTCTTTCGTTCCCGTCGAGTTCTGATGAAAATATCAACTCCCCATCACAATTCTTCGCCAAGAATTCCCTGAGTGGTAACGACAAGTAATGGTAACAATAAAAAATTAGAAATTAAAAAATAATGTTCATCAATTTTTAAAAGCTTAAGATATAGTAGGGTGGGGGAAGATGGGACGCCTTTAGCACATATTATCCAAATATCAATTGTCCCATTTGGTAAAAGGACCAGGTTATTTGGATAATATGTGGTAAAGGCGTCCCATTTTCCCCCACCATACCATATCTTAAGACAATTGCTCTTGTTTTTAATTGTGTTTTTGTAGTGTACGTCAAAATTTCTTGAGTGTCTATATCCTTATTTTCATGTAGATATGTTTGTTGTTATATTTTTGTTTGTCTGATTTTGTTTATTATCTTTTTGATATTTTTTTTTTAAATTCCAAATCTTCCTAAGCTTGTAAATTGATTTTGAATTACATAATTTTAAACTTTTTAACAATTTTACATTATATTTTTTAAAACGGTGTCTGTTTTTGTAACTAATCATTTTTTTATTTGATTTTTTTAAATTACATAATTTATTTTTTATTACCAATTAACCTTTTTTAAAAAAACTTTTAACAATTGTTTTATATTTTTACCAAAGCCTTACTTGAGCACTCTCGTTGCATCCTTTGATGAAATGATCGTCGGTTCATTTTGGTTCGTTCCGAAACCTCTTCGGTTAAAACTTGACGTTAAAATGACGGGATCAGTTCTGCCCCCGCCTAGATGTTTTTAAAAATTGAAATTCTTAATTTTTTTTAAAATTTTTATGGAACAATTTTTTTTCTTGTATTATTTAAAACTAGTTTGTTTGGATTGTGCAGTTAAGTTATTAATAATAAGAAAATGTTGACATTTTCCGAATCTTTATTTATTTTTTAACCAAAAAAGAATTAAATATATTTATAAAAAGCTACCAAATGTATTGTTAAGAACAACATTGAAACAAAAATAAAACAAAAAACTTTTTTCACCTGATTTTCCGAGACCACCTGACCCCCCCCACCCCATCTTCCTGAGGAGTTTGTTCCCAATGTTTTCCTCCGTTAATCTTTGCTCCTCGTGGATGCGGGGAGCACTAGAGGGAAGGAAAAAAGAAATGTTTTTTTCGAAACAAAAATTGTAAAAAATTTAAAACGAAAGTTATTGAATGACCATATTTTTTGTGAAAAAAAAAAATTTTAAATGCAACAACAAATTTATCGCTTTCTTTTATTTTACTTTGTTTGTGAATGACTATGTTTGGAAATTCATTTCAATTGCAAAAAAAAGAACAACAAAGGTTTTTAATATAGCCTATATATATTTCTTTGTAAAAAAAAGTTAAAATAATTATAAACAGAACAAACAATATAAAAAATAAATATGACTGCAAAAAAAAGTTTTTTATAAAGAACAAACCAACAAACCTCGTTAATAAATCGTTCCTACTAACGTTGCTTTGTTCCGAATTATTCTGATGAATTTTTCGCTCGACAAAAGTTGGGTAAAATCGTTTGAGCGTGACGAGTGCTTGTTCCGCTACAGCGAGTTTCGCCGACTTGGAGTTCGGGTCGGTTGCCGTGGCTATCTTGCGCCCCCCAATGGTTAATGTGCAACGCCACATGAGGTGCTGTGGAGTAAATAAAAACGTGGAAAAATATATATTTTTTTTAATATAAGTACAACAAAAATAAAGTGACCTACAGAACAACAAAAAACAGACACGGTAAAACAAATATAACAACAATAAAAACAAACAGACAAACAATAAAAAAACAGACACAAAATAAAAACATACAAACGAACAAGGAAAACTAACAGAATTGAAATAAAAAACATCCAGACAAACTGACAAACAAATAAAAACAAACAAACAAACAGACACAAAATAAAAACAAACACACAGAACAACAAGAACAATAAACAGCCACATTAAAATAAACAACAAACAATAAAATTAAATAGGCTTACAACAACAATAAAAACAAACACAAACATACAAAACATACAAATAATCAGACACAAAAAATCAAACAAACACAATAACAATAAACAGAAACAAAATTCATCAAACTCACCTGCGCTGGTTGTATATCGTACTCGAACGGCAAATGATTGAATTGCGCCGATTCGTTTATCGTGGATATCGGGTTCGCATTAGGGGATTCCCGGATCACAAATTTATCGAAGGGTTTTGATTGGTTGACTGTGGGGGGTTTTGGAGGCGTGGCTTTGGCAGGGGGCATGGCAGAGGGTGGGGCAACGCAGCATATTGGGGGGGTTATGCCTGGTAATTGGGAAAAAAAGGTTAAAATATGTTTTAAGAATAAATATTTTAAATAAAAAATTGGGTTTTAAAAAACCAAGGTAAAAAATTTAGGACACATTGTTAAAACTTGACAAAAAAAGTTAAAAGCATTTTTATAATTTATTAATTTAAGAAAATACCAATTGTGTAAAAATGTCACAAAATTGTTAAAAACACACAATTTTACCAAAACTTAAAACACAGAGCACAAAAAACAGCCAAAAATTAAAAAAAAAAGTTATTAAACAGTTGTATTCTCTATGTCTTGTTTAAAAGAAAATATATAAAGTTAAACCACAATATTTGGCATGTGGAAAAAATACTTTATTTATAAATATGACAAAAAATTAAAAAAACAGTTTATTTTATAAATTTGACAAAGACTAATAAAAGTTAAAATATATATATATACAATTTATAAATTCCGTAAAATCTCAAATACCTTTGTCAGGTGTACAAGACGTTGTACTGAGAATAAACTGCCAAAGAAAAGATTTGTCATCTAAACGTCTTTGTGCAGATATTACGAAGACTTGAGTGGCGTGTAGAAAAAGCATTAAACGGGAAAGTGCATTCGTTTGCGCTGAGGGCTTAAAACAATAGAAATATCAATTTTTTAGTTTCCACAAGTTTTATTTCTTATTGTTATTTTATTTTCATGACTTTTTTTTCGCCGCGAAAAACAAGGAAAAATATAAAAAATGTTATTTATTTATCCATGCGTGGCGGGGCAACGACAGTCGTTATAACACGGGTGTTCTGGTTCATACACCTCGTGTCCGCTTTTATCATGCACGAGTTATCATGTATATATGTAACTTTGTGGGTCAATATTTTCTGTATGGCAGATAATTTGGACAACCCGTTAGTGACCACAGGGTTAAAGCAATTGATGTTAAGTGTCTTGCCCAAGGACACATACACTCACAATAGTAGCAGCTTGGAGCCTTGAACCCATTACTTCTGGTCATTTCATAGAAAAAATCCCTCTAAACACTTTGCTAAATTTAACAAAAACAGAAAAATATCTTTTACCCTTCCTGTTCCATATCCTTGCGCAATGAAAACATCCAAAACATAGACATCACATATCATGCTCGATGGTTGAAATTTAAATGGAATTTTTGAAATTTCCGCCCATTTTTTAAACATCGCCATTTTTGGTCCCAATCTGTTGTATCTGGAAAATAAAAACTTTGTGAAAACCATAGGATCGTTAGAGGTGCAAACTTATGAAACAGACAGAAAACACCTCATGCTAACTGTCAAAGGTATTTTAGTGTTTGTTAATGTAACTTTCTTTAACCTCCAATGGCAACGACATCTGATACACAATCTTGCAATAACAACAATTGTCCGATTGATTGTCACGTTAAAGTTATTATTCAGAAACTGAATTGTGAGCATGAAGTGAAACGACGTTATAACACGGGTGTATATGTTTCATACACCTCGTACCGCTTATAAGTTACTACATTTATAACTTTGTGGGTAATGATTTTTTGAAAATATTGTTGGATATAAAAACAAAAAAAAAGAAAATATGAAAAACTTATAAACATAGACGTAGCATGAGGGGTGCCAGCTTTAGAAAGAGACAGGAAACACTAACTTTCCAAACAATTTATTGCATGAATAGCAATGTAGCGACAGTCTTTATAACACCATATGTTCATACAAGTTCCCACGTATGTAACTTTGTCGGTGAGTGTTCATGGATTTATTTAAAACAGAAAAATGAAAAACTTACTTGAAGACAGGATTAATTTTGACCTTTAAACAAATTGAGCCAATACCCTCCCTCAAAAAAAAATTAACTTACTTAAAAACCGGGTTAGTTTTGAGCGATTGAACGGAATTTGCGAAGATCTGTGTTCGATTCGCTTCGTTGATTTCTTGATTTTTCAAAATCAACAGCAACTTGTTGATTAAAACTGACTGCGCTCGCGAGGGTGTGGGTGGGGTTAGGGGGTTCCCGGGGGTGGTAGGGGTAACAGAGGGGGCTAACGTGCTTCGTTGGTTCAAATCTAAAAGTTTCACGTTTTCGGTGATTGCCAATTGAGATTTGGGGATTCCCCCAGAATTTTGGGGGTTAGAGGTGTTTTGAGGGATTTTCTCACCATTATGGGGTAAAGTAGATTTTTTGGGAGCTTCCCCAAAAGTTGTAGGGGCAAATTGGGGTTTCGCCACGAATATTGGGGGTTGTGGGTTAACCCCAAAGAAATTTGCAGCGAGGGTTATTTTACCCCGATTTAGGGGTTTTGGGGGTGTGGGGGAGTCAGTATCCATAGGAACTGGGTACAAAGGGGGTTTCTCAAGACCCCCGTTATTCTGGGGGTTCAATCCTGTATTATTCTTTTTTGGAAAATCCCCAGATTTCGTAGGAGTCAAAACTTTTTTCAACCCCATTTGACTAGAAGTGGTTTTACAAATGTTTTCACTCGTTTTGTGGGAAATTTTTTGCCCCTCTTTTTCTGGGCCACCCCAGTTTTTCAGCGTCTTCTCTGGGGGTATTTCCGGGGCTTTTTGACCCCAGTTTTTGTTTCTTTCCAAGTTTTTTTCACCTCCTTTTTCAGGAGTCGTGTTTTTTGAGTTTATTTTTTTGTTCGTTGCAGTTTTTTCAGTTTGTTTAACAAATAAAACAGGAACCATCCCTCCAGGAAGTTTCCTGGTTTTCAAAGCCGTTGGTTCCCAGGCCGACTCATCTGCCATAGAAATAATATAAAATTAAAAAAAAAAAATTTACATAACAAAAATTAAAATAAATAATTGTTTTGTTATTTCTATATTTTTTGTGCTCAGCTATTTCTATGTTTTCGTGCTCACCAAAGTTTCCGGTCACCTGTTTTTCAGCATCGCGGAGTAAGACACTAGATGGCTCCATTTCACTTGTTAGCTCTTGCAGTTGTTGCATTACTGCGTTGGGATACCTGGAACAAAGCTCAAAATATTTAACTGCGTAAAAATATTGTTTATCTGTTCAAACTTAAAACACGTTGTTAAAATATATATTTATGTATGTATTTATAAGTGTTGTTTAATCTCTAGTCTTAAAATAACTTTGGAAAATTATAAATAGTTCACAACGGTCTATGGGCGTCGTAAGGATACGGTTTTATAATTGTTTGTTTTTCTAACAAATGGGATGAAAAAATGGGATGAAAAGGTGTCCCATTTTCCCCATCCTACTACATAATATATCTTATATATATATATATATAGGTACATATATTATATAAAAAAATTTACAATATTAAATAATATATATTTATATAAATATTTAATAAATAAGAAAAATAGTAATCAATAAAAAATCTTTTTTCACCTGTTTCCCGAAAATTCGACATTAGCCCACGCAGACGACAAACACAGCAAGCGTTCTTTATCTTCAAATTTTTCCCAATTGTGACGTAAGAAAGTTTTCCTCGCATACCAATGTGTTTGACTTTCCCAGGTATCTCGGTATTTTTCTAATTCATCGACAAATTGTCGGCTGGCTGAAACTAATTCATTTAACTCCATTTTTAATAAAAACCCTGCAGAAATTAAAACAATAAGTGTAAAAATTGGAGTTATATTATTATATAACCGTTTATTTCCATTTTTAAATAGAAACCTATATAAAACAGGGGTAAAATTGATATATATTATATATATATATTTATCATTTTATAGTGGGGCAATGACAGTTGTTATAAAACGGGTGTGCTGTTTCTTACACCTTGTACCCGCTTAAAAGTTACAACGTATGTAACTTTGTTGGTGATTGTTTTATGTATGGTCGATAACTTAGACAATCCATTAGTGACCACTGGGTTGAAGCAATTAGCCATTTTTGGTACGGTTAAAAACTGTTGGCATCATCACTGCTTGTAAAAGACTAAGTAGACTTGGTGAAACATCTGCTATAGTATAATAAGTCTATACTCGATAATTATAACCTTGATATTCATATTTAAGATTTTTGTATAACATACACCAAAACTGTTGGCATCATCAGTGCTTGTAAAAGACTGGCATACAGTATAATATATCTATAGCTTTTTATCACATACGAAATACCAAATACGAGCTAATTAGTTTTCAAAGGCAGAATACAATGTATTGTTAAAACATAAGTTATACAGCCTATTCTATTCTCTTGATTGGTATTTAAATATCAAATTACCAACCATCAACAAAGCCAATACTTAAATGCCCTTATTACAACAAGGGCAGTACAAAAGCAGGGGTAAATTTTACTAGGGCACAAAATACAGGTTTTTGTTGTAGTTTTTTAACTTTCGAGGCATTTTTACAGAATAGAAAAACACATTTTCAGTATTTTAGCCCTAAATTAAGGGACTCTTAAAACTTTGCCACAAAGCTTTTCTAAAGTAAGATGCAGCTTTTTGGAGCTGTCGTACTTAGTTAAGCTCTCACAGTATTTGTGAAGTTGCATTTATTTATTTAATTATATTGTATTTCATAAAAGTTTTAGCGAAAATTATTTACAGTTTGCCTAACCACTATTTTTTAAAAGTTTATTTGGGAAAATTTACTAGGCTTTTAAGCAAAGAAATTACTCGAAATTATTGGTCACAGATGAGCGATTTATCGAACCAGCGTGCGATCAAGTGGAAAGGAACTCCACGACCTTTGACTCCTGGTTATGAGTCAGCAAATTTTTCCACGGATTCGGAATCAAACTCTGTCGGGTAAATTATGCTGTGTCAGGATTAGAGCACGACCGATTATCGGTTAGCCGATATATCGGCCGCATTTTTGGTGATTTACCGATTATCGGCACGCCAGCACCGTGCGTACGCAAGAATTAATGCAGAGCGATACATTGTTCATAAACGTAAACTCACTCGTATACCTAATTCAACTCGTTCGTAAAAATCTAACGTATTAAACTAGGTCAAAGCGTCTGATCACGCACCCACCGCATGTTATGTTTATCAGGCGCGTGTAACGTAGAGGTTACTTTAGGTCACGGCGTCAACGTGATACACAAGTAAACTGCATTAGCTGATAAATATAATGTTTGTTTAATGGAAGGGAGGTAAAATTTATTTGAAAAAATTACAAATTAACCAATTAAGTAATTACAAGATTTTTCCGTTTTAATCAGTCAAGTTTTTTAGGTGCAGTAAAATATCGGTTATCGGCAACGGAAATTTACAAAATATCAGTTTAAAAACAGCAATATCTGTCGGGCTCTAGTCAGGATAAAAATTAAAAAAAAAATTACATATATAATTAAAAAAATAATACATTTGTAAATATATATATATATATACTTTATACAAATTATAACAAAAGAATGAACTTATATAAATATTTTAGGATTTTTTTTTAATTAACAATAATTGAATAAATATTTATAGTGGTTTGACAATTGCATCTGAACCTAAATGATTTTTCTCCTATGGGTTGCCTTAATTGCCAGCAATTTAAACAAGTGGGCAAAGCTATCAGGACTTGTAAGCTGACACAAGGTTTATAAAACAGAACACCCGTAATTTAATGACTGTCGTTGCCCCCGCCATGTAAGAATAAATAAATTACATTTATTATCTAAATAAACCATTTTACATTCTTTACATTAAAGTCATACATAATGATTAACTGTCCAGGATAAACAAGTCGCATTCATTTAAATGATCAATCCTACTTTTATACAAATATATATATTATATACATAGGTAATATATATGTCTGTTGAGGTAATGGCTAAAATGTCCTCTGGGCCTCACCCATATCAATTAGAACAAATAAAATTTAGAAAAAAAGCATGAAACAAATGTTTGACAGAAAACAAGAGCCATGGCTTCCAGTACCAAGCGCGCCACGGCACCGAGCCGCGACTGTGTGTGGGTGGGTTACGGTACCACGGAGCGTGGTCATGGCAACCACCCTTGATAAGAAGCATGTCGACCAATTAGAACACGGGGGATTGACGACTGTTTGTGATGTCATCAATGAGAGGAGAAAGAGAATGGAAGAGATAAAGAAGAGAAATAAAAATAGGATTACGAGCAAAACAAAAAGTGAGAAAATTAAAAAAAATTAATTGCACTATTTTTTTTTTAAGAGTTTAAAGGTTGATTGCCTGACACTGCTACCATTGTGGGCGTTTGTGTTCGTGGGCAAGATGTTTTACAACAATTGCTTTAACCCAGTGGTCACTAATGTGTTGTCCAAATTATCAGCTATACATAAATTAAAATCAAAGTTACATACGTGGTAACTTTTAAGCGTGCACAAGGTATATGAAACAGAACACCTGTGTTATAACGACTGCCGTTGCCCCGCCATGCGAGGATAAATAACTTAACAAGTTATATTCATTTGGCCAAATATTTAATATTCTTCACATACAGATACAAATCATGAAAACAACTATACCAGAAACAGCAAAAAAACAATAAAAATCCATTAAAAAAATATAAGAATCCTAAATAGTAAAAACACAAAATTATTTAAGTATAATTCTATATTTTGGCTAGGTCCTGCAAAGATTTAGACCTGAGTTGGCCCATTATCCAGCTATTTTATTATCTTCTATAAAAACTATCTTTTCATTTCATAAAAAAATAAATCTAGTCAATTTTTGAATTTCTTAAAATTTCCCCTCCATTAAGCTCCGCCAAGAAAACAGCTTGAAAAACAACAACCACAAACCGACTATTATCAGAAACTACTGGAAGAAAACCTCACTAAAGTTAAAGAATTAGCGAAAGACATCGGGAAACAAGTTCCTGAAAGGTAACAATCGAAACGCGCTTGTTTATTGTTACGTCATAGTAGATACCACGGTATCGTCCACGGTGATTTTTGTGACGCGCTTGACTGCGCGCATAGAGGTCCAACGAGAAAACTTTATAGGGCAGTTACATTTTTGCTATCGAAATATTAATTATATAATAGGTTGGGTAAAAGAATTCTTATTTCATTCTATTTTATCGTCCATTTGGTGGTAAACAAAGAATAGCTACAACTGTCCGGTAACGGCAATTGCTCCAACCCATGGTAACTCGAACCTGGCACGAGGTGTTACACCCGTGTGATAACGACTGTCGTTTTCCGGCCACGTGAGGATAAAGTAAGTTAAATTCACTCATTCATAACTGTATCCTCATGACTGTAAATAGCGTTGGTAATTGTTAAAAACTCGATTAAGAAATCTGAGATATTATGTGCTAATGGTATCCATCTTACCCCACCCTACTATATATATTCGTAAAAAACTAGTAATTTGAAAACTGGGAAAATGTTAAAAACAGATATCATTTTGTTTAAAATTAAAAACCAAAAAGCTGCACATATAATATGTTAAAGCATGTTTTTATCATATATTGTAGATATTCAATTGTGGAGCCTTCCGAATGCGACGATGATTACGTAGAAGCATCAACTGACAGGTAAATGAATGAACCTTGCTGGGGCAACGACAGTTGTTATAACACGGGTGTTCGGTTTCATACACCTCGTGCCAGCTTACCAGTTACCATGTATGTGACTTATTTATCCTGGCATGGCGGGCAACGACAATTGTTATAACATGGTGTTCTGTTCTACACCTCGTGTTTATACTTACCAGTTAGCCTACCAAGTATATGCTTGTTACTTCATGGGTGATTATCTTTTCCATTTTTTTGTGTTGCTGATAATTTAGACAACCCATTAGTGACCACTGGGTTGGAGAAATTGCCATTAAGTGTCTTGCTCAAGACACATAAGCCTACAATGGTAGCGGCAAAAAGCCTTGAACCCATTACCCCTGGGTTAAAGAAGGTACGCTAACCACTTTGTCACGACGCCGAACGAAAATGAGACGTCTATGTCTGATAAATGAGCAAACGCATGTCTGTTTAGCAATTATTAAAATATTAATGTCTATTTATCGCTACATAAACGCACTGAGACAAAGACAATAATTTTTATTTAAACTCTGGTTTGGCTATTAATGAGGCAGCACTGTATTATTACGATTAACTGTCTTGCCCAAGAACACACAAGCGAACAATTAATGGTAGCAGCGCGGAGCCTCGAACTTGGTAAACTCATGTTACATGAAAAACCCCCAACCTATAAGCCACCGCGCACTTACAAGCTGATTGTCTTGCGATTGCTTTAATTGTCTGTCGTTGCGCAACTCGTGTAATTATAATTACACGAATATCTCGTATAATGCCAAAACGCAGACGGCAATTATTAACATCCGAACTACTAAATTAGAAAGCCTATTACTGATAACTATTTATTAGCCGTTGTGGTAAAGTGCCTATATACAGCATAAAACATACGCATAGTGGTAGAACCGAAATTCGAACCCAGTGTATTTTAGTTACAAATCTAGCGCTGTAACTATAACGCTACTACGAAGGTTGAATTAAGGTCAAAAGTCGGGTGAGGTAAATTGGGACGTCGGGTAAAGGGGGACGTTCGTTGTAATTTAATATTTATTCTATTGATAGCCGCATATTTAATGATAGAGAAATAAAAATGCTGCAGAATTATTACAGTATTCTTACGACTGTAAAGCGCGCACGAAATATATTTATCATTTACTATTAAAACACAGTAATAAAATATAGGAGATTACGAACTTTCATGTCTCAATTTCCCCATCCTTATAATATATAACATATAGCAGGGTGGGGGAAGATGGGTCACTTTTTTATTCTAATTTTTACGTTCCTTTTAGTAGTACACAAAGAACATTAAATAATCATAAAACCGTATCCCCACGACTTCTATAGACCGTTGTTAATTGTTCAAAACAAAATAGGATTTTAGACAATATGTTCTAAAGGAGTCCCGTATCCCTACTGTACTATGTACTTAGTTTAAAAACCACCAATATTTACTACTGGTATTTATTTCACCTAAAATTTTAATACAATTTACAATAGAGAGACATCAGTAGTAATTTTCTAATCAAAGCTCTCTAGTATTTTAACAGCAAGTAAATTACAACCGTTGATAAACGAAGCCACCTGATTGAAACTTATGTTCTATATTAGTAAAGTGAATGTACTCCATTCTGTCGACGAATTTAAGTTTCTTTTCTTTGCATAATTTCTCCACATTTGCAACGAATTCTTCGCCGTATTCTTCGTTTGTTTGCAATCTTCTTGTCAGCATTAAAAGTCCGCCACGTTTTAATGCGTTGATTACCCCCTATGGTGTAAAAGGTTGTTTAGTACGGTGGGGAAAGAAGGGACACCTTTAGCACGTAATATCCAAATATCCCGATCGTGTTTTAAACAATTAACGGTCTATGGGATTCGTGACGATACGGTTTTGTATTTCTTTTAATGTTCTTTGTTTTCTACCAAATTGGAACAAGATATAGTAAAGGGGAGTAAGACAGGACATTTTCATTCTTTTTTTTTATCGTCCCATTTGGTAGTAAACAAAGAACATTCAAAGAACTAAAAAACCGTATTCTCACGACTCTAAATGCCTCCACACTAAAAGAGCCTTATTCTTAAAATAGACGATTAGGAAATATGGGACAAAGGTGCTAACGGTATCCATCTTACCCCACACGCCTATAGTACTCAATAGCAGGGTGGGGTAAGATGGATATCATTACAAATAATATCCCAGATTTCCTATTCGTGTTGTATCGTACTGGGTAATAGGCTGTTATAACACAAGTGTTCTGTTTCATACACCACGTACCACTTTACGAAATGCTAGCTATATATGTAAATTTGTGGGTGATTGTTTTCTGTTTGGTTGATAATTTAGACAACCCATTAGTGATTACTGGGTTATAACAATCACCTTAGCATAACATATACTTACAAAAATAGAAGACGCGGGAATATGGTTTGGCAAAAAAGCCCCCGAGCTGATTATGACGTCATATGTTTCGTCACGAAAAGGTAGTTCCCCGCTGTCGGTAACGAAATGACAAAGAATATTTCTGTATAAAAAAATATAAATTTATTGTTTAATATTATTCTTATGTTTTATCCTCAAATGGCGGGTTTTATACACCTCGTCTCCACTTACAAGTTACCACGTGTTTAACTTTGTGGGTGATTTGTATGCATAAGTGACAATTTAGACAACCCATTAGTGACAACTGGATTAAGGCAATTATAAGGTTTGCTTTAAGAGCAGTAATTACTGGGCTCGATGCCGCTACCATTGTGTATGTGCCAAGATACTTGCTCCAACCCAGTGGTCACTGTTAAATTGTTCGAACTGTCAGCCATGCATAAAATAAATAAAATATATTTTTAGACCCAAAATTACATAAACGGTGTAATTTGTAAGTGGGCACGAGGTGTGTGAGAAAAAACAGCTGTAATATAACGAATGCCGTTGTCCTGCCATGCGAGGATAAATAAAGTCGTTTGTTTATTAATACCCAATGACTATAACTAATCAAACATAACCACTAAATGAGATGAATCTTTTGAGTTGATATACAACTCGCTTTAACTGCAACAGCCGCACTTTTTAACTGAAGCTCCTTTCCGCACTTATTATCTATAGCGTGTTTTAACGACTGTTGTTTTGCTGTTGATTCCCTTCTCGTTTTTTTTTTAAATTAATATATTCTTCGCTTTCGTTTTGCGAAGACATAAATACAAATTATGCTACGTTATATATTTACAGGGGTAAGATGGGATAACGTTTGCACCAAAATTTATATTTTTTGATCGTGCTTTAAACAATTAACAAAGTTATTTTAGAGCCACGAGGTAATAGGTTTTATAATTCTTTATGAATATTCTTTATTTACTGCCAAATGTGACGAGATAAAGTTAATTTTGACGAAAAGTAATCTATGACCACTAACGTGCTCAATTATCAAATCTATTTTAGAGCCGCGAGCTTATTGGTTATATAATTCTTTATAAATATTCTTTATTTACTGCCAAATGTGACACGAAAACGTCATGCTCTGTAACTTTACCTAAACCCGACATCTTTTTGGCTTGCTTCGTATAACATACTCATACTGGCATCTAGAATGTCGATTTCTCCTTTAAAGTTAAGACGGTTTCGAAGGTTGAAAGACGCCGTCCCAGTGCCTGTAAGATGCATAAGAAACTGGTCAAGATTTTTTTAAGATTTTGTAAACAACATGTAAATTAAACAACAAGCAACATTTAAAAAAATATGTTTAAAAAAATGAAACGCGAATAATATATATATTATATATACTATTTAATAAAAACTAAAAATAATGAAAATAAAAAGGAAATACAAAAAATTCAAAAAATACAAAAATGTAAAAAATATAAAAATATAAAAATTATAAAAAAATATAAAAAAATATAAAAAAATATAAAAAAAATATAAAAAATATAAAAGATACAAAAATGAGAAAACTACCAAAAAATTCGGAAAATACAAAAAAATATAAAAAAATATTTACCCCCTCCAAGGTCCAAAACTTTTAAATTGTCCAACTCCGTCACGTGTTTCTCAAACATGTCCACGACTTTTGAGCTGTATGAGACACCAAGCACGTCCATGTCGTTATCGTACTGTGCGCTCCACTTCCTATAGTGAGCTTGCGACTGCTGGGTGGTTTCACAAAACACAACATTATTGACATTTTCAAGACCAGTTTCAAGATCAGTGTTTGCCATATTGTTTTAAAGGCGGTTTTTAAGACTTTTTCTAAATAAAAATACTTTTGTTAGCATTGGGCTTGGAAGCGTGGTTTAGAAAAATACATTCAAAATGTATCACCCACAAAGTTACATACGTGGTAACTTGTGAGCGAACACGAGGTGTATGAACCAGAAAAATCGTGTTTTAATGACTGTAATTGCCCCGCCATGCGAGGATAAATAAGAAGCGATCGGTTTTGATATCTGGTGAGGTTCATGCGGCAACACCCTGGGTGTTGAGGTAATGGGCCAACTCTGGTTTAAACCTCAGGTCCCACGACATGCCCCGCTATAGGACATCACCCATGTGGAAAATAATAAAATAGGACGTAAAGTATAAGAACATTTTAAAATGCACCACAGCTCAGTGCTCAGAGTGTAAACGATACAAAGATAAATATTACCGCTTTCGACGTGTATGTTCTTGGGCGCAACAGCAGTATTTGAGCATAGTTACATTTTTGTTGACGAAACGGGTACAAGGTAAATAAAATATGACAGTCATATGTTTTAACTTTGAGGTTGAATAAGTGATAGCCATAAACGTAAAGTTTTTGTATATAGTTGGTTGGGGTAAGACGGATTTTTCTATTTTATCGGCCCATTTGGTAGTGAACAAAGAAAATTTACAGAATAAAACAACCGTATCTTTACGCCTTTAAAATATCGTTGTTTTGTTAAAACACGATCAGGAAATATAGGATTTACGAACCAAAAGTCTCCTTCTTACCCCACATTACTTTACTACTGCATGTTTGTTATCATAATTGAAAAGTTAAAAAAATAGCTAAAACTATAACCATATTTCACGCAAAATCTAATATAAAACTTAAAAATAGAAAAAATAAGAAACCGCAATCAGTTTAACGTTATATGAATTATTTTTATTCCTAGCGTGTTTTAACGACTGTCGTTTTGTTGCTGATTCCATTTTCTCTTTGTTGTTTTAATTTTATCTTCACCAATATATATATAATTAAACAACAAAAAGGAGGAATTTTAGCAGCAAAATGACTCGTTATAACACACCACAACGGCTAAAGATAACTTGAGTGAAATTGACAATTAAAGCGTGGGCTGCTAAACCCACAATAGAATATAAAGTAACTCCAACGAGTTGTATTTATATAGCATATATTATGTAACAAAAATCAAGTATATAGTAGGGCGGGTAAGATGGGACATGTTTTCATTCTCTTTTTTCATCCCTTTTGGTATCAAATAAAGAATATTTAAAGAATTATATAACTGTATCATAAAAAAAACTTTATTAGTTGTTAAAAAAGATTAGGAAATAGAGGATAATATGTGATAAAGGTTTCCATCTTACCCCACAGTAATATTATATAGTACTACTATATATGATGTCATAGACCCTTCGGTCTGATTTGAAAACATAGTACGCTTATTCGTTTCACGCGTACAGCAATCACACGCATGCAGACCTATTCCCCCACAAGTACAACTGACCCATAAAATATCACATACTCGTATTTGAAGCTGGGAAAGGTTGATCACGCGCCGAACGCGTGACTTTTACACGCGTTGGGCTCGTGTTAAAATATTACAGTGATGGAAAAATTGCACCGTCAGCATTTTTTACCGAAAATTATGCAACGTCTGGTTAATAATTAACCGGGTTACAAAGATCACGGATCATGATCTTTGGTCTCATCGCCACATGTCCTACTTTTGCAAAACGGTTATAGATTTATTTAACCTACATTTGGGTTAGTGTATTAGCAGTCTTGCCTTTTCCTAATTTAGTTGGGTTGGGGAAGATGGGACAACTTTTTATTCTAGTTTCTCGTCCCACTTGGCAGAAAACAAAGAACATTCAAAGAATCCTGAAACCGTATTCTCTCATAGCACGTTGTTAATTGTTTAAAACACGATCAGGATATTTGAATATTATGTGCTAAAGGTTCCCATCTTCCCCTACAGTACTATAATTTCCTTAAAAAGTAGTTTTACCCGTAACGTGTGTTTTACCGACTGTCGTTTTGCTTAAAATTCCATTCTCTTCGTTGTTTAAATAAATTTATTCTTCGTTATTCTAGAGAAATATTCGAACAAATAAATACAATTTGTATTAGGTAGATATTAACTTAAACTAGAAATATCAAACGTTATTTACAGAATTATATAACTGTATTCTCACGACTCTAATAGAGCGTTGTTAATTGTTTTTTAAACACGATTTAAAAATATGGGATATTATGTACATGCGGTATCCATCTTACCCCACAGTACTATATATAAGCTGTCCATGGAAACGCTTTTGAATTACATGTCTTACGCCTTTGCTCAGTGATTAATGTTATCGTTGACTTATGGAGTTCAAGGCTCGATGCTGCTACCATTTTAGGCGCTTAAATTAGAGCAAGAAACTTAACGACTCCAACCCAGTGGTCACTAATGGGTTGTTCAAATTGTCAGCCACAGAAAAAAGAATCGCACACAAAGTACGTGGTGAAGTAATTAGATTGATAGGGTTAGCTGGGGCGATTGAGGTTAGTTTCCCTCACTAGGTGGCGCTCGGAAGCTGCTTCAGTTTGTTGCGGCGAATTTTGCTTTTGGAATATCTAGCCTTGATTATGGGAAAGACTGTGGAACAGAACACTCGTGTTATAACAACTGTTGTCTAAATTACAGAATTAATTCTTTGCAGAAAATCTTTAAGTGATTTAAGCAACTTGGAAAAGTCCATGGACCAGTGGAAACATTCGTTTATAAGAAGAAGTATTGAATCATCCAGCTGTACTGGGGAACTTGTAAGTGGTAACTATAAGGTGCTTAGATCAAGACTCACTGTGGTGGCAACAATTAAGTGTGTGCCTCGTAACTGGAAGCTCCCAGGTTCAAGGCTCACTCTGGTGGCTACGATTCAGTGTGTGCCTCGTAACTGGAGGATCCCTGGTTCAAGGCTCACTGTTGTGGCTACGATTCAGTGTTTGCTTCGTAACTGGAAAAGTATACTAAATGCAAAGTATTACTACCCGTCTTACTATTTAAGTCTCCTCGAAAACACGATCGTCCATTCACTGCTGATTCCACACTTCGTTCACAAAGCGACAAAGCGTCTGAAGGAACTCTCTTGCGCCCACCGCCGTTTGAGAACCCTACCAATAATGGTATACTAGTAAATTTCATTACATAATAAATTTGTTCTGAATGAACGAATGTAACTTATTTATCCTCGCATGGCGGGGCAATGACAATCGTTATAACACGGGTGTTCTGTTTTATACACCCCGTGCAAGTTACCACGTATACGTAAGATTGTTGTGTTTAGCTCTTGTAAAACGACAACGAAGCTCAAATTAACTAAAACTGCGAATACTATAACAATAATATATTAACTACCTTATGCTCACTGCCGAGTAATTTTTTTAGCTCGTAAAACCACGTGTCAAAAGCTGAAATATGAATGGCAGAAATCTCGTGAAATTCGTGAGCGCCTTCCGGGATATCCTCCACGAATCGTGAGAAACCGACCTCACGAAGATCATATGAAACATCCATGTAACCGGTAAATGTGAATGCTTATCAACTAAGTAAGAGCATGTAATACTAAACCATATATGCTTGTGCGGTGCCAGCGGTTCTAACCGATGCGTTTTATGATGTATAACATACGGTTAGAGAACTTGATTTAATGTAATACTAAGTAACATATAGTAGGATGGGGAAGTTGAAACACCTTTTTATTCTATTTCCTTGTCTCATTTCGTAGTAAACAAACAATATTTAAAAAAAACCCGTATCCTCACATAGTCTGTTGGTAAAACCACGATCCGGATATTGGAATATTATGTGCAAAAGGTGTCCCATCTTACCTCACAGTACTTTATATAACCGACGGTAAAGAACTGAATTTGCTAAAGCAACGTACGCTCATGTAACAGAAGGTTTCATGTTCCAATGGCTTGTATCAACGTCCTGCAATGGACTGACTGCTATTGTAACACAATATATAACTCCCTAATATAAAACACATAGACAGAAGTAGTAAATTTAGATTAAATAAACGACTGTCGTTTTGCTACTAATTCCCTTTATTTCGTTGTGTTAATTACTGATCTTTGATACTGTATTTGAAGATATAAATAAAGACTACGTTATGCCATGCAAGATCAACAAGAACGATGTTTTAGTCCCAAAACTTAAACATAACTGCTTACTAGTGCCTTGACACAGAAGCGTAATCTATAAACCCGAGTCAAAGGAACAAAGCAAGCGACCAACGGCAAAGTAATAATCACTTGCGTTTTTCGCAAAACACACGCAATGTTACAAAACAAGAGAGCATAGCTCCAATGAATGGGCACGTTAAATTATAAAACTATTGATAAAAAATATGTGTAAATCCGCATCGTAATCTTCATGACTGCGTTTTGTAATTTTAACCTACACTAGTTAACCTTGTTATTGCTTAAAACTAGTTATGAAACTTTAGTGACGGTTATTACTTGGAAATTATGCTGTTTTAAAATAATAATCCTATGATGAAAAAAGGGGAAAAAAAGTAATGTTTCAATTAATTTTAGTCAAGAAGACATAGGACTTGAGAATTAAAAACAGGATTGTTTTAACATTGATTTCTTAACGTTATTTTTTACTTTTGTTACGTCATAGGAAGATTATGACGCCACAAACAACGTGGTTTCCGCTTTCATTCAGCGAAAACAAGCGAGGGAAACTTGTAGAGGTCTCGAGTGATGTGTATGGTTTCAACAGTGTTGCCGAGTATAAAGAACTTTGTGCAACACTGCAGGACGGGATGGCATTTATTGAACAACCGATAAATATTGGCAGCACTGTAGAGGTATGTTAGGTTAAATACTGGCGTTGTTACATATAAGGCTTTGAATGTATATTACAACTAACCAGGGAGATGGCGCTGTTCAGATAACTTTAACACAACATATGCATGGACAGGTTGTCTAAATTGTCAGCTATACAAAAGTTTTTTTGTATAGTACGATGTTTCTTAAACTTTTGTGCATGGTTTACTCTTTTAACAACTGATGTGGATTTTAATTGGCAGATCATTTACCCAAATTTGGCAGAAATAAAAGGAATACCCCCAGTTTAAGAAGTGCTGGTATAATAGGATATGGATAGATAGGAGACCTTTGCTTCTATTTTTCGTCCCATTTAATAGTAAACAAAAAACATTTAAGGAATTATAAAACCGAGTCCTCGCGACTCCCATAGACCGTTGTGAATTGTTTAAAACACGATCAAGATATTTGGACAATATTTGCTAAGAGTGTCCCATCTTACCCCACATTACTTTATCTTGTTTTTATAAATGCAGTTCAAAGTTCTTTCAACTGACCGTCGAAAAGACTTAATGTACATGGCGGCTTACCTTGGCCAAGACAACAACGACGATAAAAATGGAAACACCGAAGTGCCTGTAAACCGACTTAGCCCAGCGGCGACGTCTAACGGATGGATATTTTCGGATGAGATCACCGGTTTAAGACGTGGAGTTGGTGTTAAAGTGACCCTGGACGCTTTGGTTAGTTCTTTTTTTATCCATTTCTTTAAACAAAAATAATTGTTATGGTTTCGTTCCAATTTACGACTATTACGATAACTAAAAGTTGTAAATTCTGTAAAGAAATGAAATTCAAGTAATGATTTTCGCTACCGTTTTTGAAGAGATAATAAATTATGTCATGTTGGAATATTACTTGTTGTAATTTCCTTGGTCTGATCCAGCTCCGGTGATCATTGAGTAAACGATTTTTATTTAGCGAAGTATTCAAGATCTGGTGCTATAAACGTAACAGACAAAAATCAAGTCTAAGCAATAGTACAGTAGGGTGGGGGAAGACGGGACACTTTTGATCTCTATTTTCTCGTCCCGTTTAGTAGTAAACAAAGAACATTAAAGAAAGTATCAAAGTTTATGCCCATGACTCCCATTGACCGTTAGTAATTGTTCAAAACACGATCAGGATATTTAGATATTATGTGAGGTGTCCCATCTACCTCCAACCTACTATATAATTAAATAAATATATTTCACCTTAATGGCATCACCAGTCTCTCATTCAAACAGAAACTTAAAAAAAATTCGTGTCTGTTTATTTTATAGGGTAGAGTAAAAGTAGTAATTGAGGGAAAACCCCCGAAGGTGATACTTCAGTTGTTGCAACCACAACCGTGTTATTTGGCTTTCTTCTTGGGAGTTGGGGTTACTAAAGTTCAATTACTCGGTGAGATGTGAAATGAAGGAACCATTTTTACATTTTTGTAATACAAATATATGCCTATTTGTCAGCCATACAAGAAGATAAAATCTTCCCCAAAGTTAATTAATTACCCATCAAGTTGCATAGGTGGTAACTCGTAAGCGGGCGCGAGGTGTATGAAACAGAACACCCGTGTTATAACGACTGTCGCACGCATGCGCAAATTGATATATTCTATTTATTATGACAACCAACTGTGTGCAAAAGTGATAACAACTTAACATAAAGACCTACTTATTCATGCCGGGCCGTGTTTCATTGGTCAGGAATCGCGTATAATATTTGTTCCTACCTTTAGCGCATGCATAATAGAACAGGAACAAATTTTACAAGACACCAACGAAAATCAGTCTGGTGCTTAAATAAATCCGAATTTGAAAAAACTCCGCCTGAATAAATCGGATACATACACACCTCTAACACTTAACGAATGTCTTCTTCACATTCATACGATTATGTTCTTCGTGGCTGTGTTCCAACAACCGTCGTTTCACCGTTACTACCCGTCTTTTCACTTTTGTAAACTTCCGTTTTTCGTTACCGTGACAAATAATACAAAATAAATTCTTTTTCAGGCGGCCACCGCCAGCAGATGTCGCTACTGAGACCAACCAACGCTTACGAAATCGTCCCCGGTATAAAATCTGACCCCAACTTACCGTCACCGTTTTTCACATACCGACCACCGAATGACAAATGCTCTTTGTGCTCGAACTGTGACGTCACAAAAGAGCCTCTGACGTCACCATACGTATGCGACCACGTGACATTATGCGTTTCCTGTCGCAATCGTGTAGAATGTGTTTTATGTAGCGCACCGTTGTGTTGGTTCTCGTGCCCAGTTTGCGACACACGAATTCAACCTTACTAAGAATTAATAAAAAATATATTTTTTTTAAATAATTTTTTAATATTGTTTTTTTTTATAAAGCGATTTAAGGTACTGTGAGGTAAAATGGGACACCATTAGCACATAACATCCAAATATTCTAATCGTGTTTTAAACAATTAACAGCAGTCTATGGAAGTCGCGAGATACGATTTTATATTTCTTTGAATATTCTTTGTTTACTACCAAAAGGGAAAAAATAGTATAAAAAGATGTCCCATCTTCCCCCACACTACTGTAAGAAAATATTTTTTCATCACTACACTTTTAGACACTTTACTTTCTAAATACACTTTTTTAATATAAATTCAGTTTTAAAACAATATTTTGTTTAAGCTATTTTTTTATAATTTAGGGCGTTAAGTATCAGCTTTATTACGACTTACAATTTAAAAGAGATGTGGAAGAATAAAACAAAAACTGTTAACATATTGTGATTCATAAAGTAAAAAAATTCTGACAGTGAGCATGAGGTGTATGAATACACCATGTGTGTCTGGTGTATAAGAAGACACCCATGTTATAACTCGACAGTGAGAATGAGGTGTATGAATACACCATGTGTGTCTGGTGTATAAGAAGACACCCATGTTATAACTCGACAGTGAGCATGAGGTGTAGGAATACACCATGTGTGTCTGGTGTATAAGAAGACACCCATGTTATAACTCGACAGTGAGAATGAGGTGTATGAATACACCATGTGTGTCTGGTGTATAAGAAGACACCCATGTTATAACTCGACAGTGAGAATGATGTGTATGAATACACCATGTGTGTCTGGTGTATAAGAAGACACCCATGTTATAACTTGACAGTGAGCATGAGGTGTATGAATACACCATGTGTGTCTGGTGTATAAGAAGACACCCATGTTATAACTCGACAGTGAGAATGAGGTGTATGAATACACCATGTGTGTCTGGTGTATAAGAAGACACCCATGTTATTACTCGACAGTGAGCACGAGGTGTATGAATACACCATGTGTGTCTGGTGTATAAGAAGACACCCATGTTATAACTCGACAGTAAGCATGAGGTGTATGAATTCACCATGTGTGTCTGGTGTATAAGAAGACACCCATGTTATAACTTGACAGTGAGCATGAGGTGTATGAATACACCATGTGTGTCTGGTTTATAAGAAGACACCCATGTTATAACTTGACAGTGAGCATGAGGTGTATGAATACACCATGTGTGTCTGGTGTATAAGAAGACACCCATGTTATAACTTGACAGTGAGCATGAGGTGTATGAATACACCATGTGTGTCTGGTGTATAAGAAGACATCCATGTCATAACTTGACAGTGAGCATGAGGTGTATGAATACACCATGTGTGCCTGGTGTATAAGAAGACACTCCTGTTATAACTCGACAGTAAGCATGAGGTGTATGAATACACCATGTGTGCCTGGTGTATAAGAAGACACTCCTGTTATAACTCGACAGTGAGCATGAGTTGTATGAATACACCATGTGTGTCTGGTGTGTAAGAAGACTCGACAGTGACCATGAGATAATCCTTATCCACACACTGCAATAGCTTCAGCAACTCGACTGTGGGCATGGAAGTGGCAACCATGGATAAGTCACCCAAGTTCCCACCCACGAGAATATAAATGACCAAACCAACCAAAAGTCATGTCTGCTTATCCACACACTGCAATAGCTTCAGCAACTCGACAGCGAGCATGGGAGTGGCAACCATGGATAAGTTATTTCAGTCCGAACAGGAAAATAAATTTTCAGCAACTACAGCGTCCTCCCAAGAAACAAAATTTCCAATTTTAAAAAAACTTAAATTTCCGAAACAGCCTTCGAATGGGGAGGAAAAAAGTTGGTAAGTTGAACTCTCTACAGTCCTCTTGTGGCCAAAACTTCCAATGTTTAAAACATGAGCGTCAAGTTGATCAAATGGAACCTTTGAAAAAAGTTTTTTGATTTTTTTTTGTTTTTATTATACAAACCCTAGCAGAAAAATAAACAGCCGCTTATTTTTGAAAAGCTCTTTCCTATTCCTACACATTTGATCAGTATTTTTTATTCATACTTTCTTTTGTTGTTAAATCCCTTCTCTTTGTTGTTCTAATAACATGATCTTTGAATATTATCATTTTCAAATAAATAAATAAAATTAATTTTTTTGGAAAAAAAAAAAGAATTTAAAACAACTTTACTTACTTTAACAAATAAATTAAATTGTTCCATTTTATCGACAATGACGTCAACATTTCTTCCATGCTGAGTCATCATGACATCATGCCATTTGTCATCGTTATAAAACGCTGACGTCATGTTTATTTCTTTGTGGTCGAAATCGTAACCGAGCTGCACTGACACCTAATGGTAATAGAAATCTTGTATTTAATAAATAGGAATATTAGAGCAAAATTAAATTTATGTTTTTTTTAAAAACAATTAACTTTCGTTATCCTCGCACGGCGGGGCAACAACAGTCGTTTTAACATGGGTGTTCTGTCTCATACACCTCGTTCTCGCTTACGAGTTAACACATAGGTAAATTATTTTGAAATTTTTTATGTATGGCTGATAATTTGGATAAGCCTTTGGTGACCACTGGGTTGGAGCAACTTTCGTTAAGTGTTTTGCCCAAGGACACATGTCCACCATGGTAGCAGTGACGAGCCTCGAACCTGTCACCCCCTTAAATTCTTGGTAAGAGGCATGAATGCAAAAAAAACTTTTTACATAAAAATGGGCCAAACCAGCATTTTAAGAAATTAAAATGATGAAAAAGCAGTAAAAGTTCAAGTGTAATTTCACCATGATTCGACCGTTTTTCATTCCCACGGCCAAATGGTCATCTTCTGAAGATCGGGATTCCCCCAACCAGAGAATCATTGTGTCAGTTTTTCTCGTTTTGAACAAAAACGACAAAAAAGTTTTGGTGGAGTTTTGTGGTGTGGTCAATCTGTAATACACCTCATGCTCACTGTCGAGTTATAACATGGGTGTCTTCTTATACACCAGACACACATGGTGTATTCATACACTTCATGCTCACTGTCGAGTTATAACATGGGTGTCTTCTTATACACCAGGCACACATGGTGTATTCATACACTTCATGCTCACTGTCGAGTCACTTACCTCAAATACGAACTCCCAACAAACTGCAGGTATGAGTATCCACTCATAGTATCCATTATGACATCACAATTATACCCCTCCCACCCCCAATGACAAATACACTCATGGTCGTTGATCCACGGCATGGCAACACATACGCCGTTGTCGTGACAACCAACAGACGAGCACTGGCGATAGTCACGACATCGTGGTCCTCCCCACTGTGCAGGGCAATTGCAATGATCTGCAAACAAGTTAATTATTAATATAATATCGATTTGTGAAGTCAGTAGTTAAGTTTATAAGAGCACCTCACAACACAAGCACATGTTTAGAATGAATGACCAACAAGGCCAGACAAAAAAAGGAAGAAGGCAAAATCACTGAGGCAGAACATAATGCACATGATTGGGGAGGGGCACCACAGAAACAAATTAACGAAAAAATAGGAACTAAAACAATGATAACAATTTAACTGGCATTGTGGCACAGATGGTTAGCGCACCTGCCTCTAACCCAGGGGTTATGGGTTCAAAGCTTGATGCCGCTACTTTTGTTGGCGAGTCCTTGGGCAAGACACTTATCGACAATTGCTCCAACCCAGTAGTTATCATGAGTGGGACAAAAAGCAATTACTTATCAAGTTACAACAACTGTTGTTGGCCCGCCATGCGAGGTTAAATAAGTTACTTACGTTGTAACTTGTAAGCGGGCACGAGGTGTATGAAACAGAACACCCGTGTTATAACGACCGTCGTTTTCTGGGCACGTGAGGTTACATTCCTTCAATAACATAATATTAATAACATTGCACACAAGAATACAACAACTTACATCCATTTATATCTTCAATGCATTCTCCCTTATTTTCACAAGTGTTGAAACCACAGTAATTGCCATCACAATCTACCACGTTTGAAGCTGTGTGAATTGTGACATCATAAGGATTGACCTCTGGTGACCTTTCACCCCAGTAGTAATCAAGGTCAAACTTAAGGTCATTAACCTCTAATTTACGCACGCAGCCTAAAACATAAATATGATATATTTGATTGGGGTAAGATGGTCCATGTTTTCATTCTATTTTATCGTCCCATTTGGTAGTAAACAAAGAATATTCACAGAAATATATACCCATATCTTCTCCTAAAAAGCGTTGTTAATTGTTTAAAACTCGTCACTGCAACCATTGTGGGCGTATGTGTAGTTAGGCAAGACATTTTATGACAATTGCTCCAACCCAAAGTTAGTATAGACCAAGTTAGGAAACGGCGCTCGTGTCCACCATTACGGAGCCCACAGAGCGTGAATCGCCTATGCAAATGCATGGTCGGCATGTGTTCATTTAGTTTTTGTAAGCGATACAAAGCTAGAAAACACGTATAGCGCTTGTTTTAACATTTAAAATATAATTTCTAATATAAATCTTGTTATATAATATTAAATCTAGGAATTAATGTGAAGTAAATGAATATTTTGACTGGTTTTCGGCGTACAGTGTGGTTTAACAAGGTACTTTACGTTGGCGATTAAGACAAGCAGCAATCAGCTTAGTTTACATAATAGTATATGATCATACCTACGAGTCTACAGAGCCATTCTTTACTACATTTATAATCCAACATGAGTGGACATGCAGCTCCAAACTACTTAAGTACTAGCAGATAAGGTGTTCGCGTTTTCCGATTTCATAAAGTCCCGGAACGCAGAAAAGTTAGGTTACTAATTCAAGCAGAGGATCAAAAATAGTAACTCAGTATTGTTTTCGTCAATGTCACTTCGATATTAGGCAAATTTTACACAGATACCTTAAGTTTCGTTGCCGGGTATACGTGTTAAGTTTGTGAGCCAAAAAGTAAAATCACGGCAATTTGCATGCAAAACTGCAGCTAGATATAGCAGTTTATGGTAAAGTTATGCGTTTTTGTTTGTATTTTTATATTTTAAACATTTTCTTTCATGTTTTTGGTTAGTAAACTTAATACTTTCTGTTATTTTACTCTTTAATCGATTAAGTGTTCAATAAAAGTTGATTATTTTTGTGAGGTTTATTATTGTGATAAGATATACCATTAGTAGAAAGCCATTTTTACGCGCAGAAGTGCTTGGTTTTTGAAAAATCGCAATATTTAAACGAAAAACAGCACCCAGCAATGATAAAATGCTATGCCGTGGGCTCCGTAATGGTGGCGACTATGACGTCATAGACGCGAGACAATGGATAACAAGACTCTTTGTTTTACAATCCGTTTCCTAACTTGGTCTATACTAACTTTGCTCCAACCTAGTGGTCACTAATGGTTTGTCCAAATTTTTAGCTATACATAAAAAAACAATTATCCACAAAGTTACATACGTGGTAACTTGTGAGCGAACACGAAGTGTATGAAACAGAACACCCGTGTTATATCGACTGTCGTTGCCCCACCATGCGAGGATAAATAAGTTACATAAGTGGTAACTTGTAAGCGGGCACAAGGTGTATGAAACAGAACACCCGTGTTATAACGACTGACGTTGCCCCGCCATGCGAGGATAAATAAGTTACAATTATTCACTAATTTATCGACTTTTTCATCCACCTGTAAATCCCACACTTGGCAAGTTACCAACTATCATTCCCATTTTAGGGTAACCGCCCAAATATATTGATGATGTCACATCCAACGAGAACATTCCTGATTGGTCGATTGATTTAATTGTGATGTCATTATCTGTAAAACATGACACAGAATAAAAGATGATGACAAAGCACAAATATGATGACAAAGCACAAATATGATGACACAGCATCAAATAAGATGACACAGCAAAAGATATCATGACACAGCATTAAATATAATGACATAGCATCATTATATTTAAAATAACATAAAAAGATCATGAATATAACATTACAAAACAAAAAAACCTGGAAAGCACAAAATAAGATGACACAGCACAAAATAAGATGACACAGCATAATTATTCACCGTCATAATAACGATCAAAATTCGAAACTTTCAAATATCCACGATCTTTTATCCTACCAGCAGATATCTGTAAACAAGAAATAAAAAGGTTATTTTTTATAGCGAGAGATACAACTGATAAAGTACATAAGAAATATGTAACTTTGTTTGTGGCTGTTTTATGTGTGGCTGATAATTTGAACAACCCATTAGTGACCACAGGGTTGGAGCAATTGCTGTTAAGTGTATGGTGTTATAGCTTAGTGGTAAGGCGATTGTATCACAATCGCAATTACAAGATATTTGTTTGGATGCTCAATACTGATAGACAAATGTGTCCTTGGGTAAGACACTTAACAGACATTGCTCCAACCCTGTGGTCATTAATGAGTTGTTTAAATTGTCAGTCATGCATAAAGATCTTTCATCTACAAAGTTACATATGGGGTTGCCCCGCCATGCGAGGGTAAATAAGTTACATACGTGGTAATTCGTAAGCTGACACGAGGTGTATGAAACAAAACACCCGTGTTATAACGGCTGTCGTTGACCAGCCATGCGAGGATAAATAAGTTACAAACGTGGTAACTTGTAAGCAGGCACGAGGTGTATAAAACAGAACACTGGTGTTTTAACGACCATCGTTGCCCCGCACAAAGTTACTTTATTCAGTTATATACCTCGTGCCATTGGTGATTGTGAACAAACAACGGATGTTTTAATATTGTGATGTCATTATACCCGAGAGAAAATTGTAGAAAAATGTGATTTTCTTGCAAATAAACACTCAAAAAATCACAATTGTTGCTGAAAGAAATTTTTTGTTGCTTTTAAATATTATAGCTGTATTATAAGCTGTCTGCATAATAAACACCCAACATAAGTATTATTATAGTTATTATGTGTATTGCTAGTATAATAGCGACCACGCTTATTTTCTTCCAATTAATTGTAAATAGGTTTGTAACTGTAAGCGTGTTTTGTCGCTATATCCTGGTTTTCGATTAAAATATTTTGTAATTTAGGTCGCTGTAATTTAAGAAACAACTTTAAAAAAGTTAAATTCAAATAAAAAAATTCAATCAAATCAAAAAACTTTAAACTTGCTTACCTGTCTCTATCATTATCGACGTAAAATATTAACCCCGTTTGTGACATTGGTTTAATTTGAACTTTAACCTCTGTACGCCGACGAAGGGTCACCGGGTCAAAGGTCATCCATGATGTCATCGTATTGTTGAACAAGGGGTCACTAATCGTGATTTGCTAAATTTTCATGAAAATGAAAAACATTTTAAAATTGATTTTTTGTCGAAAGTATCGTACAGTACTGTGGGGCAAGATGGGATATATTTAGCACACAACATCCCATATTCCCTCATCGTGTTTCAATTGTTTCAGCATCTTCAAACGGTAGTGTAGAGAAAAAAAAACAAACATTTTTTTACCTTTTCGCAATTTTTGCCCGACCACCCGATGGGGCAAGAGCACACGTAATTTTCCACCACATCAGCGCATGTGGCGTTGTGCAAACACGGTGAGGACAAACATGTAGATTTTTTCTCGGAGCAAAATTTCCCGGAGAAATTTTGGGAACAGCGGCAATGAAAAAATGTTGCTGTGATGTCACAATGACCCTCGCTGCCACAGGGGTCATGAGGGCAAAGGTCATGTGGGGGGCAAGCGGTGACCCCGCGACCTGACAAAGCTGAAACATAGGTGAATTCCTATTGTAATTCAAACAACAAATATGAATTCGCAAATTCAGGCAACAAAAACAAAGCTGCATAAAACAAACAAGAAAAACGAATTGTAATAAAGGTTATTGAAATAGCGTTAATAACTAATAAAGGTTATTGAAATAGCGGTAATAGGCTAATAGCTAATAAACAAAAACTCCTAAAATATTTATGTTCAAACATAATGTCACAATATTTTAGCTGCTACTTCAAAACTAAAACATAAATGAGCAAATGCAACACAAATAAATTTCCAAAACAGTTTTTCACCAAAAAAATCCTTTACCCTTTGTGCCAAGAATTTCCACCCATTTGGACAACTTGGAAAACGGAGTTTGTTTTTTCTTCAAGCATTTGTTCACAGTTTTTAGAACATTTACTTCAAGACTGAGAATGCAACCGACAAATTGTGGTTGACCATCTACCCAGCCAAGTCTAAGTTCAGAGTTGGAATTGAAATTTAAATCTTGAAATTTTGTTGATGTGTTTTTCTTCACATGTGTCTGGTGTATAAGAAGACACCCATGTTATAACTCGACAGTGAGCATGAGGTGTATGAATACACCATGTGTGTCTGGTGTATAAGAAGACACCCATGTTATAACTCGACAGTGAGCATGAGGTGTATGAATACACCATGTGTGTTTGGTGTATAAGAAGACACCCATGTTATAACCCGACAGTGAGCATGAGGTGTATGAATATACCATGTGTGTCTGGTGTATAAGAAGACACCCATGTTATAACCCGACAGTGAGCATGAGGTGTATGAATATACCATGTGTGTCTGGTGTATAAGAAGACACCCATGTTATAACTCGACAGTGAGCATGAGGTGTATGAATACACCATGTGTGTCTGGTGTATAAGAAGACACCCATGTTATAACTCGACAGTGAGCATGAGGTGTATGAATACACCATGTGTGTTTGGTGTATAAGAAGACACCCATGTTATAACCCGACAGTGAGCATGAGGTGTATGAATATACCATGTGTGTCTGGTGTATAAGAAGACACCCATGTTATAACTCGACAGTGAGCATGCGGTGTATTATGACATCATAACTAACCATATTGTTAACTTGCATCGTTGCATTGACCCCATGCCTTTGTACCAACACATCATAGATATCATATATATTACCGAGTCGTTCTGATGATAAGGCAATTTCCCCAACTCCCAAGTTGTACCTGGAAAATATTCATATATCTCATGCTCGCTGTCGAGTTATAACATATATATATATTTGCTTATCCACACACTGCAATAGCTACAGCAGCTCGACTGTGGGCATGGGAGTGGCAACCATGGATAAGTCACTCAAGTTCCCACCCACGAGGATATAAATGACCATACCAACCAAAAGTCATGTCTGCTTATACAGCAGCTCGACTGTGGGCATGGGAGTGGCAACCATGGATAAGTCACTCAAGTTCCCACCCACGAGGATATAAATGACAAAACCAACCAAAAGTCATGTCTGCTTATCCACACACTGCAATAGCTTCAGCAACTCGACTGTGGGCATGGGAGTGGCAATCATGGATAAGTCACTCAAGTTCCCACCCACGAGGATATAAATGACCAAACCAACCAAAAGTCATGTCTGCTTATCCACACACTGCAATAGCTACAGCAGCTCGACTGTGGGCATGGGAGTGGCAACCATGGATAAGCCACTTTCCCACCCACGAGGATATAAATAACCAAACCAATATACCTTAGTCTAATTGTCTGATTCACAATATCAATTATAAAGTAATCAGTAGCCATTGTAATATCTCCAAGAAACAGAAGCAATCCATCTTGCGTTATATCTTTTGCAACGAACTTTAACCTAAAAAAAATATTTACAATTTTTTTTCAAACATTTTGCACAACTTAAAGGGAAATTATACAAAATTTATGTTTATTTATGTGAATGTTAGAAGAAGGCATCTATTTTCGGTTGATCTGTCAAAAAGTGATCTTCCATTAATTAACATTAAAGCACCTTTTGGAAAGCTTCAACATTTAGTGAGGTTTATGCCGTAGCACCCTAGGTGTTGGGGTAACGGGCCAACTCTGGTCCAAACCCAAGGTCCATGCCATGCCTCACTGTAGGACCTCTCCCATATAGAATAGAATGTGCATATACAATGTTGGGGTAACGGGCCAACTCTGGTCTAAATCCCAGGTCCCATGGCATGCCTCACTGTAGGACCTCACCCATATAGAATAGAATGTGCATATACAATGTTTGGGTAATGGGCCAACTCTGGTCTAAATCCCAGGTCCCATGGCATGCCTCGCTGTAGGACCTCACCCATATAGAATAAAATGTGCATATACAATGTTGGGGTAATAGACCAACTCTGGCCTAAATCCCCGGTCCTATGGCATGCCTCGCTGTATAACCTAATACAGAATATTTTTTTAAACCTTAAACTTGTGCTGTGTTCTAAACCATCTGGTATTGGAAAAGTAACAAAAGAAGGTACATCTATGTTCTTAGAAAATGCAATTGTCTTTGATGTGTTCATAGAGTTGTCTATGACATCACAATGGTTACCACGCCAACCATAATTGCAAACGCAAATCCAGGATTTATCTGAAAATTGAAAAACATGTTAATAAAATAATTTACATCGTTGTTATAGTAGTAAGTTTGAGGTTGTTACTACTGTGGCCACATTTTTAAGCAAAGCTCTTAACAGTAATCGCTCCAACCCAGTAGTCACTAATCAGTTTTCCAAATTTTCAGCCATACATAAAAACAATCACCTAAAAAAATAACAAAGTAGGAACTTATAAGCAAGCATAAGATGTTTGAAACAGAGCACTGGGCAATAAGGACCATTGTTTTCTTGCCACATGAAAATAAATAAGTTACATTTATTTCTTTAATTACCTTTTTTAATACATGTACCCCCATTCAAACAGGTTGTTTGTAAACACCCAATATCTGGTTTTAAATTGGTGTGTTTTGGTTTCAAATTTGTGTCATCTGGTTTTAAATTGGCTTTATCTGGTTCTAAATTGATTTTATCTGGTTTTAAATCGGTGTGTTCTGGTTCCAAACTGGTGTCTTCTGGTTCTAAATTGGTGTCTTCTGGTCCTAAATCGGTATTTTCTGGTTTTAAATTAGTTTCTTCTGGGTCTAAATTGGTGTCTACTGGTTCCAAATTAGAGTCTTCTGGTTCCAAACTGGTTTCATCTGGTTTTAAACTGGTTTCATCTGGTTCCAAGCTAGTTTCATCTGGTTCCAAACTAGTTTCATCTAGTTCCAAGCTAGTTTTATCTGGTTCCAAACTGGTTTCATCTGGTTCCAAACTGGTTTCATCTGGTTCCAAACTAGTTTCATCTAGTTCCAAGCTAGTTTTATCTGGTTCCAAACTGGTTTTATCTAGTTCCAAACCGGTTTCATCCGGTTCCAAACTAGTTTCATCTGGTTCCAAAGTAGTTCCATCTGGTTCCAAACTAGTTTTATCTGGTTCCAAACTAGTTTTATCTGGTTCCAAACTGGTTTCATCTGGTTCCAAACTAGTTTTATCTGGTTTCAAACTGGTTTCTTTTGGTTCAAGACTGGTTTTATCTGGTTCCAGACTGATTTTATCTGGTTTCAAACTAGTTTCATCTGGTTCCAAACTAGTTTCTTCTGGTTCCAAACTAGTTTCATCTGGTTTATAACTAGTTTCATCTGGTTCCAGACTAGTTTTATCTGGTTCCAGACTGATTTTATCTGGTTCCAAACTAGTTTCATCTGGTTCCAAACTAGTTTCTTCTGGTTCCAAACTAGTTTCATCTGGTTCCAAGCTAGTTTTATCTGGTTCCAAACTAGTTTTATCTGGTTCCAAACTGGTTTCATCTGGTTCCAAACTGGTTTCTACTGGTTCCAAACTAGTTTCATCTGGTTCCAAACTAGTTTCATCTGGTTCCAAACTGGTTTCTTCTGGTTCCAAACTAGTTTCATCTGGTTCCAAACTAGTTTCATCTGGTTCCAAACTTGTTTCATCCGGTTCTAAACTAGTTTCTTCTGGTTCTAAACTAGTTTCATCTGGTTCCAAACTTGTTTCATCTGGCTCCAAACTAAATTCTTCTGGTTCCAAACTAGTTTCATTTGGTTCCAAAGTGGTTTTATTTGGTTCTAAATTGGTGTCTTCTGGTTCTAAATTGGTTTCTTCTGGTTCCAAACTAGTTTCATTTGGTTTGAAACTAGTTTCATCTGGTTCCAAACTAGATTCACCTGGTTCCAAGCTAGATTCATCTGGTTCCAAACTGGTTTCATTTGGTTCCAAACTGGTTTCATCTGGTTCCAAGCTAGTTTCATTTGGTTCCAAAGTGGTTTTATTTGGTTCTAAATTGGTGTCTTCTGGTTCCAAGCTAGTTTCATTTGGTTCCAAAGTGGTTTTATTTGGTTCTAAATTGGTGTCTTCTGGTTCCAAGCTAGTTTCATTTGGTTCCAAAGTGGTTTCATCTGGTTCTAAATTGGTTTTATCTGGTTCCAAGCTAGTTTCATTTGGTTTGAAACTAGTTTCACCTGGTTCCAAACTAGATTCATCTGGTTCCAAGCTAGATTCATCTGGTTCCAAACTGGTTTCATTTGGTTCCAAACTGGTTTCATCTGGTTCCAAGCTAGTTTCGTATGGTTTGAAACTACTTTTATCTGGTTCCAAACTGGTTTCATTTGGTTCTAAATTGGTTTCATTTGGTTCTAAAGTGATGTCTTCTGGTTTTAAATTGGTTTCATCTGGTTCCAAACTTGTTTTATCTGGTTCCAAACTGGTTTTATCTGGTTCCAAACTAGTTTCATCTGGTTCCAAACTAGTTTCATTTGGTTTGAAACTAGTTTCATCTGGTTCCAAACTAGATTCACCTGGTTCCAAGCTAGATTCATCTGGTTCCAAACTGGTTTCATTTGGTTCCAAACTGGTTTCATCTGGTTCCAAGCTAGTTTCATTTGGTTCCAAAGTGGTTTTATTTGGTCCTAAATTGGTGTCTTCTGGTTCCAAGCTAGTTTCATTTGGTTCCAAAGTGGTTTTATTTGGTTCTAAATTGGTGTCTTCTGGTTCCAAGCTAGTTTCATTTGTTTCCAAAGTGGTTTCATCTGGTTCTAAATTGGTTTTATCTGGTTCCAAGCTAGTTTCATTTGGTTTGAAACTAGTTTCACCTGGTTCCAAACTAGATTCATCTGGTTCCAAGCTAGATTCATCTGGTTCCAAACTGGTTTCATTTGGTTCCAAACTGGTTTCATCTGGTTCCAAGCTAGTTTCGTATGGTTTGAAACTACTTTTATCTGGTTCCAAACTGGTTTCATTTGGTTCTAAATTGGTTTCATTTGGTTCTAAAGTGATGTCTTCTGGTTTTAAATTGGTTTCATCTGGTTCCAAACTTGTTTTATCTGGTTCCAAACTAGTTTCATCTGGTTCCAAACTAGTTTTATCTGGTTCCAAACTAGTTTCATCTGGTTCCAAACTGGTTTCATCTGGTTCCAAACTAGTTTCATTTGGTTCCAAACTGGTTTCTTCTGGTTCAAGACTGGTTTTATCTGGTTCCAGACTGATTTTATCTGGTTTCAAACTAGTTTCATCTGGTTCCAGACTAGTTTCATCTGGTTCCAAGCTAGTTTTATCTGGTTCCAGACTGATTTTATCTGGTTCCAAACTGGTTTCATCTGGTTCCAAACTGGTTTCATCTGGTTCCAAACTGGTTTCATCTGGTTCCAAACTGGTTTTATCTGGTTCCAAACTAGTTTCATCTGGTTCCAAACTAGTTTCATCTGGTTCCAAACTGGTTTCTTCTGGTTCAAGACTGGTTTTATCTGGTTCCAGACTGATTTTATCTGGTTTCAAACTAGTTTTAGTTTCATCTGGTTCCAAACTAGTTTCATCTGGTTCCAAGCTAATTTCATCTGATTCCAAACTAGTTTCATCTGGTTCCAAACTGGTTTCATTTCGTTCTATTCCAGTTTCAACCAGTTCTAAACTAGTTTGGCACTTATCATCGGTGTATAATGGCGGACACACACAAATGAAAAAGTCATCCATGTTTAAACAACTTCCACCGTTTTCGCAAGGTGATGACGTGCATGGGTTCAGATGGAATTCACAAGATTCTCCATAATGGCTTGGCTTGCAATAACACCTGAGATACAGTGTATTCATACACCTCATGCTCGCTGTCGAGTTATAACATGGGTGTCTTCTTATACACCAGACACACATGGTGTATTCATACACCTCATGCTCACTGTAGAGTTATAACATGGATGTCTTCTTATACACCAGACACACATGGTGTATTCATACACCTCATGCTCACTGTTGAGTTATAACATGGGTGTCTTCTTATACACCAGACACACATGGTGTATTCATACACCTCATGCTCACTGTCAAGTTATAACATGGATGTTTTCTTATACACCAGACACACATGGTGTATTCATACACCTCATGCTCACTGTAGAGTTATAACATGGATGTCTTCTTATACACCAGACACACATGGTGTATTCATACACCTCATGTTTGCTGTCGAGTTACAACATGGGTGTATTCTTACACACCAGACACACATGATGTATTCATACACCTCATGCTCACTGTCGAGTTATAACATGGGTGTCTTCTTATACACCAGACACACATGGTGTATTCATACACCTCATGCTCACTGTCGAGTTATAACATGGATGTTTTCTTATACACCAGACACACATGGTGTATTCATACACCTCGTGCTCACTGTCGAGTTATAACATGGGTATCTTCTTATACACCAGACACACATGGTGTATTCATACACCTCGTGCTCACTGTCGAGTTATAACATGAGTGTCTTCTTATACACCAGACACACATGGTGTATTCATACACCTCATGCTCACTGTCGAGTTATAACATGGGTGTCTTCTTATACACCAGACACACATGGTGTATTCATGCACCTCATGCTCACTGTCGAGTTATAACATGGGTGTCTTCTTATACACCAGACACACATGGTGTATTCATACACCTCATGCTCACTGTCGAGTTATAACATGGGTGTCTTCTTATACACCAGACACACATGGTGTATTCATACACCTCATGCTCACTGTCGAGTTATAACATGGGTGTCTTCTTATACACCAGACACACATGGTGTATTCATGCACCTCATGCTCACTGTCGAGTTATAACATGGGTGTCTTCTTATACACCAGACACACATGGTGTATTCATGCACCTCATGCTCACTGTCGAGTTATAACATGGGTGTCTTCTTATACACCAGACACGCATGGTGTATTCATACACCTCATGCTCACTGTCGAGTTATAACATGGGTGTCTTCTTATACACCAGACACGCATGGTGTATTCATACACCTCATGCTCACTGTCGAGTTATAACATGGGTGTCTTCTTATACACCAGACACGCATGGTGTATTCATACACCTCATGCTCACTGTCGAGTTATAACATGGGTGTCTTCTTATACACCAGACACACATGGTGTATTCATGCACCTCATGCTCACTGTCGAGTTATAACATGGGTGTCTTCTTATACACCAGACACGCATGGTGTATTCATACACCTCATGCTCACTGTCGAGTTATAACATGGGTGTCTTCTTATACACCAGACACACAAGGTGTATTCATGCACCTCATGCTCACTGTCGAGTTATAACATGGGTGTCTTCTTATACACCAGACACGCATGGTGTATTCATACACCTCATGCTCACTGTCGAGTTATAACATGGGTGTCTTCTTATACACCAGACACACATGGTGTATTCATACACCTCGTGTTCACTGTCAAGCAACTTACTTTATTTTTCCACTTTCAACGACACATTTCCCTTCATTCTTACAAGTAGAAGAATCACAATTGTCGATCTTCTTTTCACAAAATCTTCCTTTGAAACCAAATCTGCATCTGTAATGTGAAAATTTTTGTTACAACTTGACAGTGAGCATGGGGTGTTTAAATATAAAGTAGCGTTTGTTAAGCGAGTATATTTCGTAGTGGTCGAGAACTCGTAATAGTGAAACACAGGAAGAGAACGAAAAGAAAAAGGCACGAAGTCGCTATGTTGCAGGCCGCTTCCTGTGTGCAACCTTAATTAGTAGATTGGGATGCAGAGCATACATTCCAACACTACAATACAGTACACATCAATGTATTGGAATTTCATGGCGTTTGCCAAAAATGGCCTCGTTTGTCCAGCTATTTTAATAAAGGAATGATAAGTGAACAAAACATTCTCGGTTTATGATCATGTCACCGTAATTCAACAGTTGTAAAATAACCCTATACTATACTAGTATGCAGTATGATATGGGCAGTGAGCATGAAGTGTCTTAATATACAATATATACACAATAGTTAGACAGTGAGCATGAGGTTGACCTGCATGTAAAGTTTCCATCAATATCTCGACAAGTTGAATTATTCTGACATGGATTGTCTTCACAACTGTCAATCAAAATCTTACAATGTTTGCCCTGAAAGTAAAACATGAAATTTTAATTTAATATATGTTATGTTTGCCCTAATAAAACAGTTTATTCTATTTTAAATTCTGGTCAACATTTTTTTTTCAGGGTTTAGATTTTTTATTCTGAACCAATCGTTGGATCAATTCTCTTTGCACTGAAAAATGTATGTTGTGTTTTAGAACACATTTTCTTTTCTAGTACAAACTTTATATTTTTACAATTTACAGGATTTTTGTTAAACGGAATCTATTTTTATAACTGAACTAGCAGTAAACCATTTACCTTAAACCCATTTGCACACAAACACATTGCAGTTGAATTGGAAGCAACAAAACAAGTTCCACCATTTTCACAGAAATTTGGATCCGAACAAAAATTTTGAATTTCACAAAATTTTCCCGAATACCCTGAATGGAAAATTTAATGTATTTGGTGTTTTAATAAAGTGTTGCATATAACTCGACAGTGAGCATGAGGTATATAAATAAACCATGTGTGCACAGAAATTGCTCACACCCAGTGGTCACTAATGGATTGTCCAAATTATTACCCATACATTAAAAATGAAAAAACTAATCACCCACAAAGTAACATACATGGTAACTCTTGGCATGAGGTGTATGAACACCCGTGTTATAATGACTGTCGTTTTTCGGGCCACGTCAGAATAAAGTTACATTCATTTATTCATACATACCATTGGAGCAGTCACACAGTATTCCATCTTGAGTTTCAAAACATTTCCCGTCATTAAGACACGGTGATGACACGCATGATGACATCATCAAGTCACATGACTCTCCTGTCCAACCAGGCGCGCACAAACATTTATATCCATTGACCTAAATTTGAAGTTTCAATTTTTTTTTTAAATTTAAGAAAAATTCTAAAATTGAAATATTTGAAAAAAAAATTGAAATATTTAAAAAAATACAAAATATTAAAAACAAGTATTATTTTTACAATAAAGTAGTGAAAAACAAAAATGTACATTTTCTATTTAAAAGTGAAATTAAATACATAATTAAACATGGGACTTGAGATGTAGGCCAGAGTTAGCACCCAGAGTGCTACAACCAATAAGTGACCACTGTATTGGAGCAATATCCATTCAAGTGTCTTGCCCAAGGACACATAAGCCTATCTGTATCGAGCATTAAACCTGGTATCCTTTGGTTACAATGTAAGTGCTTAACCATTTAGGTCACAAAGACTGTACATATTTGGTAATTGAATAATAAAACAACAAGTATTTTGTCTAAGATTATTTAATTTTGGCTGAGTATGTTTGCAACTCTGGCCTTAACCTTGTTATTACTACTGAAAAGTCTTGCTTCAGGAGTTCAACCTATAAAGAATGAACTTAAATATACTACAAAAAATGAGCATTTTTTATCAAATTAAAAATGTACAAAATTTTGAAAGTTTTACCTGGTCAAGACATGTAGCATTTTCGTGGCAAGGAGCTGACAAGCACTCGTCGATGTCAATGTTACAACTCCTACCAGTAAAGCCGGGTTTACAAATACATTCATATTTTCCAATGAAGTCCTGTAAAAAATAATTGATGCTCACTGTTAAGGTATAACATGGGTGTCTTATATACAAAGCGCACTTCAAGTGTTTCATACACCTCATGCCCGCTTACGAGTTACCACTTATGTAACTTATTTATCCTCGCATGGCAGGGTAACAACAGTCGTTATAACACGGGTGTTTTGTTTCATACACCTCGTGCCCGCTTATGAGTTACCACGTATGTAACTTATTTATCCTCGCATGGCAGGGTAACAACAGTCGTTATAACACGGGTGTTTTGTTTCATACACCTCGTGCCCGCTTACAAGTTACCACGTATGTAACTTTGTTGGTAAATGTATTTATGCGATTTTTCGTTTTTTTGTAGTGTTTTGTTCACAATTTCACGTCATGGGTTTTTATGTGTGGCTGATAACTTGAACAGTAGTACCACTGGGCAATTGTCGTTAAGTGTCTAGTCCAAGGTCACATGCACTCACAATGGTAGCAGCGCAGAGCCTCGGACCCATAAACACCATTCTTACCTGACAAAGTCCTTCATTAAGACAAGGCTCAGAAAGACATTCATTGATTTCTGTCTCACAGTTTTTCCCATCATAACCAACATAGCACACGCAGTAATAACTTCCACGAGTGTTGGTGCAACGACCGTTGTTATTGCAAGTTGACCGTTGATTACATTCATTTACATCAACGTCACAATGGACGCCCGTGTAGGTATCCGGACATATGCAGAAAAAGGAATCCTGTAAAAAGTGTCAGACACTAAATCGTAGCCACCACAGTGAGCCTTGAACCTGGGGGCCTCCAGTAAGAGACACACACTGAATCGTAGCCACCACAGTGAGCCTTGAACCTGGGAGCCTCCAGTTACGAGGCACACACTGAATCGTAGCCACCAGTGATCCTTGAACCTGGGAGTCTCCAGTTACGAGGCACACACTGAATCGTAGCCACCACAGTGAGCCTTGAACCTGGGAGCCTCCAGTTACGAGGCACACACTGAATCGTAGCCACCACAGTGAGCCTTGAACCTGGGAGCCTCCAGTTACGAGACACACACTGAATCGTAGCCACCACAGTGAGCCTTGAACCTGGGGGTCTCCAGTCCAAACACAAACCTTATCAACGACACACGTAGCACCATTGGCGCACGGTTGTACGCGACACGGGTCCTTTTCAAGCTCACATTGTTGCCCCGCAAACCCACGACGACACCGACATATATATCCAGCTATGCCATCTCTACATGAACCACCATTCAAGCAGGGATTCGACGCACATTCGTTTATATTCGATTCACAATATTTACCTGGAAGTTAAACAGAAATACAGTAAAGCGAGGTAAGGGAGAACACCTTTAGCACATAATATCTGTTAAATAGTTCTGTGGGGTAAGATGGAATACCGATAGCACATAATATCTGTTATATAGTACTGTGGGGTAAGATGGATACCGTTAGCACATAATATCCCATATAGTACTGTGGGGTAAGATGGGATACCGTTAGCACATAATATCCCATATAGTACTGTGGGGTAAGATGGGATACCGTTAGCACATAATATCCCATATAGTACTGTGGGGTAAGATGGGATACCGTTAGCACATAATATCCCATATAGTACTGTGGGGTAAGATGGGATACCGTTAGCACATAATATCCCATATAGTACTGTGGGGTAAGATGGATACCGTTAGCACATAATATCTGTTATATAGTACTGTGGGGTAAGATGGGATACCGTTAGCACATAATATCTGTTATATAGTAATGTGGGGTAAGATGGATACCGTTAGCACATAATATCTGTTATATAGTACTGTGGGATAAGATGGATACCGTTAGCACATAATATCCAAACATCCAATTACCAACGATCACAAATCTTAAAAACCATTTTATTCATAAATTAAATTAGAAATGTTTAAGTAATAGACCAGAGGTTACAGGTTTGATGCTTGAGTTGGAGGTTTTAGGTTGCATTGCTGGCTTTTGTGACTTTGGTCAAAACATATAAGGACAAACCGAACCCAGTAATTCAAAATATTAAAACATTAAAAAGAAATGCAAAGTCATTCAAACATTTTTTTAAAAAGAAATTTTAAATTTTAAACAACATAAAATTAGAACTATAAAAATAATTTCCACCCAAATAATTGACATCCTTTTACAAGAATAAAAAAACTAAACTAAACTAAAATCCAACCAACTTACACCAATGTAAATTTTTTTAGTAAAAAATGAAATATCAATTGTTGTAAAAAGGATATTCACCTTAAAACCAGAAGGTCAAATCAAAGAATTGGAAAGAAAATACAAAACAACAAAATTTAGGCCTGACAATAGAAAAATGTTAATAATTTTGTTTTTAATTCATTCACACCCCCCCGCGCAATTTAAAAAAAATAATTGAAAAGTGTTAAAAAGGATAAGGCAATTTTAGGCCTAAAAAATGAAAAATTATTTACCCCCAAATCCTGGTGGGCAGAGGCAAGATGGTTTACCCTCGTGATCAACCATGCACGACGAACCATTGAAACAAGGGTTGTGATTGGTCGAACACGGGTCAAACGAGATTTCGCAAAATTCTCCAGTAAATGAAACGGAACAGACGCAGATAAATCGTTGAACCATATCGATGCAAGTCCCGTTGTTTTGGCATGGTTCGTCAACGCAGTCGTTGATGTTTGTTGTGCAGTTGATGCCGGTGTAGCCTGTGTTCATGTTCAATGTATTATGTTATGTATCCGAGAAAAGTTTTGTTGAAATAATGAAGGAATATCAAAGTCAACAAAAAAATCAACAAAGATTCAAACTTAACAAATATGAAAGGATTAACAAAAAAAACAAAAAAAAGTAATGTCAAAGAATAAATAAATGTAACTTATTTTATCCCCTGTGGAAAGAAACACCCCACCCTACAAAACATGACAAAATATAAATAAATAAACCTAAAAAAAAACAAAATTCAAGAAAATAATAAACAGAAAACACATTCAAGAGATTGCACATTGCAGAATTCAAAACAAATTCCCAAAATGTAAAAAACTAACCTGGAGTGCAAACACACTTGTAGCTGTCAATCAAATCCACACATTCCCCTCCATTATGACATGGCATGACATCACAATTGTTTATTCTGACCTCACAATATGAGCCTGTCCACCCAGTTGCACATATGCATTTATACTTGCTGCGTAAGTCAACACATGTTGATCCATTTTGGCATTCGTTGTCTAAAAAGTATAACTCGACAGTGAGCATGAGGTGTATGAATACACCATGTGTGTCTGGTGTATAAGAAGACACCCATGTTATAACTCGACAGTGAGCATGAGGTGTATGAATACACCATGTGTGTCTGGTGTATAAGAAGACACCCATGTTATAACTCGACAGTGAGCATGAGGTGTATGAATACACCATGTGTGTCTGGTGTATAAGAAGACACCCATGTTATAACTCGACAGTGAGCATGAGGTGTATGAATACACCATGTGTGTCTGGTGTATAAGAAGACACCCATGTTATAACTCGACAGTGAGCATGAGGTGTATGAATACACCATGTGTGTCTGGTGTATAAGAGGACACCGATGTTATAACTCGACAGTGAGCATGAGGTGTATGAATACACCATGTGTGTCTGGTGTATAAGAAGACACCCATGCTATAACTTGACAGTGAGCATGAGGTGTATGAATACACCATGTGTGTCTGGTGTATAAGAAGACACCGATGTTATAGCTCGACAGTGAGCATGAGGTGTATGAATACACCATGTGTGTCTGGTGTATAAGAAGACACCCATGTTATAACTCGACAGTGAGCATGAGGTGTATGAATACACCATGTGTGTCTGGTGTATAAGAAGACACCCATGTTATAACTCGACAGTGAGCATGAGGTGTATGAATACACCATGTGTGTCTGGTGTATAAGAAGACACCCATGTTATAGCTCGACAGTGAGCATGAGGTACTTACCCAAGCAATTATTGACAGGTTCATCGCATAAAGCTCCATCATAACCAGGAGGACACAAACACGAGAAAAAGTTGATACCGTCCACGCACATTCCTTTATTGCAAGGATTGGAACTGAAAATATATTATTACTTAGTGTGCGTGTCATAACTGTTGGCTCCAGGTTCAAGGCTCATTGTGGTGGCTACGATTCAGTGTGTGCCTCGTAACTGGAGGCTCCCAGGTTCAAGGCTCACTGTGGTGGCTACGATTAAGTGTGTGCCTCGTAACTGGAGGCTCCCAGGTTCAAGGCTCACTGTGGTGGCTACGATTTAGTGTGTGCCTCGTAACTGGAGGCTTCCAGGTTCAAGGCTCACTGTGGTGGCTACGATTTAGTGTGTACCTCGTAACTGGAGGCTCCCAGGTTCAAGGCTCACTGTGGTGGCTACGATTCAGTGTGTGCCTCGTAACTGGAGGCCCCCAGGTTCAAGACTCACTGGTGGCTACGATTTAGTGTGTGCCTCGTAACTGGAGGCTCCCAAGTTCAAGGCTCACTGTGGTGGCTACAATTCAGTGTGTGCCTCGTAACTGGAGGCTCCCAAGGCTTGTGGTCTCAACAGTGAGCATGAGTAAAGCAAAACAGCCAACCTGCACTCATTGATATTTGTGGCGCATTGGTGTCCTGTGAAGCCAGGTTGACAGTGGCACGCAAACCCAACACCTCCTTCAAGCACATTAACACACATAGCATCATTATAACAGGGTGTAGGATCGTCACATGGCAGTTTTTCACAATGTACACCCTAAAAAAATACATGAACGAATATAACTTATTTATCCTCGCATGGCGGGGCAACGACAGTCGTCATAACACAGGTGTTCTGTCTCATACACCTCATGCCAGTTACAAGTTACCATGTATGTAACTTTGTGGATTCATGTTTTTTAAAACAGACGGTTTAGGTATTTGTTACTTTGTTTGATAAATTGTAAGAAATATATACAACCCATTAGAGACCACTGGGTTGGAGCAGTTGTTGTTAAGTTGCTTGCCCAAAGATACATATACCACATAATTGTAGCAGCAACGAGCCTTGAATCTGTAACCTCTAGGTTAGAGGCAGGTGCGCCAACCATTGAGCCACGGCACCAGTTATTATTTTAAACTTAATGTTGCTCCAACCCAGTGGTCACTAACGGGTTGTATATATTTCTTACAATTTATCAAACAAAATACAAAAATATGATGAAAAAAATGCTAGCATATATTTTTCAAAACATTACCTTATATGGCGTTTCACAGTCGCATTCAAACCGACCAATCAGATCAATGCACGTTCCACCATTTATACAAGGTGACGATTCACATTCATTCGTTTCATTTTCACAATTTTTGCCGAAAAATCCTTTGGTACAAATGCATGTATAGCCGTTTGTTTGGTCTATACATCTGGAAATATATTTAATGGGTAAGTTTTTGAATCTGAGAGACTGTATTAGAATAAACGTATGTCACTTATTTATCCTCGCATGGCCACGTATTTGTATTTTTACACCTAACAAGTAGGGTGGGGTAAGCTGTGACACCTTTCGCACATAATGTTCAAGTCGTAAGGATACGGTTTTATAGCTCTTTGAATGTTCTTTGTTTACTACCAACTGGAACAAAAAAACAGAATGAAAAGGTGTCCCATCTTCCCTCACCCTACTATAATGTTTATTCTTTCTAAACTACATTTTATAGCTACATACTAATATTTCAATATCGTTTTAAAATAAAATGTGTCAAAACTAATATAGTGTCCCATCTTCCCCACCCTACAAATATATTTTACCTTCCATTATTAAGACACGGGTGACTTGCGCATTCATCAATATTTATTTTACAATTAATTCCAGTGAATCCTTCCAAACAAATACATTCGAAACCACCTTGTTTGTTAATACATTGCAACGCATGTATGCAAGGGGAACTACCACATTCGTCTATGTCGATTTCACATCTGAAAAAATTTAAGTACAAATCAAATTTTTTTAGAATTCTTTGTAACAAATTTCTTGAATCTAAAAGTCCAATCAAGTACTCATAGAGTTGAACGATTCTTATGTGAAGAAATACAGTAAGGATCTGGTGCTACGAAAACATAACAGATAAAAAATCAAGTCCAATCAATTGTTGTAAGAAAATTCTATTGAATTAAACACTGACGATGCGATTTAGGCGAAATATATTTCTTGAACAACTAGACTTGATTTTTGTATGTTACGTATTTGTTTAACCATATCTTTTTTAAAATCCTGTTTTTACCTTTTTGTGTTTTATTTCTTTAGAAAAAACTTACATAAAACGAATTATCCCAATTTATATTTTATTTAAATTATTTTAATTTGTCTTTAATTGTTTATGCGATTGTTAAAAAACCATGTTACAATTGCACATTTCCTAAAATTCTCCTGATAAATAAAATATGGAAATAATAGTTTCAAAAACTTTTTAAAAATACGTGCCCTTTCATTATTTTTTTGCTCTCTTGTACATTAAGCTATGCCTGGTAGAATAATTTAATTTTGGCAAAAAATTATAAACTTACTTGTCTCCTGTGAAACCATTTTCACAAAAACATTCGAATGAGTTAATTCCATCTAAACATATCCCGTTTACACATGGATGTATTGCGCAATCATCTATGTTTATTTCGCAATCCGTGCCCGAAAACCCTATTTTGCATTCACACCTGTGAAAGTAAAATAAAGTTTTGGTTGTTTTGGTCATTTATATCCTCATGGGTGGGAACTTAAGTGACTTATCCATGGTTGCCACTCCCATGCCCACAGTCGAGTTGCTGAAGCTATCGCAGTGTGTGGATAAGCAGACATGACTTTTGGTTAGTCTGGTCTATTAAATTTTTTTTTTCAGTATGACTGATAATTTAGACAACCATTAGTGACCACTGAGTCAGAGCAATTGCCGTTAAATGTCCTGCCTAAAAACACATACGCCCACAGTGGTAGCAGGACCCAGCATTGAACCTGATACCCTATAGCTACAATACACGCCACTACTGATACCATCCCGCACTTATACATCAAAACACTTGAAATACCGACCTATATCCCGGGTTTAAATTAAAGCAAGTTCCTCCATTTTGACACACCCCGTGTTTACATTGATCCACATAAACATCACATTTCAATCCAGTAAACCCAGGTTTACAAACACAGACAAATTTTTCGCCAAAACTTTCGCAACTTTCTGTCCCATTTTCGTTGCAATTGTGATTTTCACATGCGTTCATAAGAACAGAACAATTGACGCCTAATGGGAAGTAGAAATAATATATAATATTTTGGTAATCAGAATATTGATTTTTATACACCTAATGCTGATTGTCAAGTTATTTTATCTTTTTTTATTTATCCTTGCATGGCTGAGCAATGACAGTCGTTATAACACGGTTGTTGATACACCTCATTCCGTCTTACAAGTTACCACGTATGTAACTTTGTGAGTAATTTTTGACTGACTATACTAATGAAAAAAGTGGTGAAACCAATTTAAAGTTATTGTTTTGTTACCACTTTTGTAAAAGTAGCTGTCAAAAATATTGAAGTGTTGGTCAAATACAACTTAACTTATATAAACACCTGTGAAAAGTGGTGCAACCAATTCAAGGTTAATGTTTTGTCAATAATACAAAGTAACTTCTATGAAAACCGGTAAAAAGTGTGCAACTGTTTAGGGATTTTGTTTTGTTGAAACTTTATAAAAATATGTCTAAACAAAATATTCAAACAATAATATTTTACCTGTATATTGTGTTGGGCATATACAGATGTAGGAATTATTAAGCTGAGTACATGATCCCCCATTCAAACAAGGATTACTGGTATTACAAATACTTTGGGATCCACATCTATAACCAGAATACCCAGCTTTGCAAATACATTGGTATCCTGGAAAAATTAAGATCAGCAGATGTTTTGAACAGTAACTTGGTGAATGAATGAATGTAACTTATTATCCTCGCATGGTGGGGCAACACCAGTTAATATAACAAGGGTGTTCTGTTTCATACACCCCCTTGCCTGTTAACAAGTTACCATGTATGTAACTTAAAGAGTAAAAAAATTTTTGGATTTTTAATTTTTTTTATGTGTGGCTGATAATTTAGACAACCCCTTAGTGACCACTGGGTTGGAGCAATTATTGTTAAGTGTCTTGCCCAAGGACACAAATGCCTACAAGGCGGCAGTGAGCAGCCTTAACCCATAACCTCTGGGTTAAAGGACCAAGGGCACAAACGTTTTTAACCTGTAACTGCAGAGCAACAAGCAGGCATGCTAACCACGTGCCTTCACGCAATACATAGTAACCATATTTTTTTTAAATAAAGAAAATACCGTTTTTTTCGTCAATACATAATCCCTCATTATGACATGGGTTTGATTGACAGTTCATTATTGTTTGGCACAGATCTCCAGTGACACCTGGAGGACAAATACACGAGACATTTCCATTTGTGGCAACACATGTGCCGTTGTTATTACATGGAGCAGTGCTGCACACATCAACTTTCAACTCGCAGTGAACACCTAGAAATACTGTAAAATTGGAACTGGAAACACTGTAAAAAAACTGGAAACACTGTAAAATTAGAACTGGAAACACTCTAAAAATGAAACAGGAAGCAGTAAAATTAATTTAAAATAAAAGTTAAAAGTAAACATAAATTTAAAAAATTATGAAAACTAAATAAAAAAATTCATCAAGTAACAGCATACCTGTAAAACCATCCAAACAAACGCATGAAATGTTATTTCTATTATTTGTTTCGGTGCAATTTGCGCCATTTGCACACGGGTTCCAATCCGCGCATAAATCGCGGTCGTTTTCGCAAAACTTTCCGTCAAAACCATTCGTGCAAGAGCACATAAAACTTCCGTTTGTGTTCACACAAGTTCCATTGTTAGCACAGACAAAGGTAAGGCATTCATTGACGTCATCTGAACAGGTGGCACCTAACAAAATGGTCAATATTTAAATATAATAAAAATGTTTAATTTTAGTATTTAAAACAAGTTATTGCTTCGTGACAATTTTTTAATACTTTATTTTAAAGTTTACTTATTAAAGAAAATGTTGCTACCAGGTGTATTATAAGTGTGAAAGCGATCTTCTGGCAATTGTTGGTATATGTTGTTGGTGCCAGGTGTATTATAAGTGTGAAAGAGATCCTCTGGCAATTGTTGGTATATGTTGTTGTTGCCAGGTGTATTATAAATGTGAAAGCGATCCTCTGGCAATTGTTGGTATATGTTGTTGTTGCCAGGTGTATTATAAGTGTGAAAGCGATCTTCTGTCAATTGTTGGTATATGTTGTTGCTACCAGGTGTATTATAAGTGTGAAAGCGATCTTCTGGCAATTGTTGGTATATGTTGTTGGTGCCAGGTGTATTATAAGTGTGAAAGCGATCTTCTGGCAATTGTTGGTATATGTTGTTGCTACCAGGTGTATTATAAGTGTGAAAGCGATCTTCTGTCAATTGTTGGTATATGTTGTTGCTACCAGGTGTATTATAAGTGTGAAAGCGATCTTCTGGCAATTGTTGGTATATGTTGTTGGTGCCAGGTGTATTATAAGTGTGAAAGCGATCTTCTGGCAATTGTTGGTATATGTTGTTGCTACCAGGTGTATTATAAGTGTGAAAGCGATCTTCTGGCAATTGTTGGTATATGTTGTTGCTACCAGGTGTAATATAAGTGTGAAAAAGATCTTCTGGCAATTGTTGGTATATGTTGTTGGTGCCAGGTGTATTATAAGTGTGAAAGCGATCTTCTGGCAATTGTTGGTATATGTTGTTGCTACCAGGTGTATTATAAGTGTGAAAAAGATCTTCTGGCAATTGTTGGTATATGTTGTTGCTACCAGGTGTATTATAAGTGTGAAAGCGATCTTCTGGCAATTGTTGGTATATGTTGTTGGTGCCAGGTGTATTATAAGTGTGAAAGCGATCTTCTGGCAATTGTTGGTATATGTTGTTGCTACCAGGTGTATTATAAGTGTGAAAGCGATCTTCTGGCAATTGTTGGTATATGTTGTTGCTACCAGGTGTAATATAAGTGTGAAAGCGATCTTCTGGCAATTGTTGGTATATGTTGTTGTTGCCAGGTGTATTATAAATGTGAAAGCGATCTTCTGGCAATTGTTGGTATATGTTGTTGTTGCCAGGTGTATTATAAGTGTGAAAGCGATCTTCTGGCAATTGTTGGTATATGTTGTTGTTGCCAGGTGTATTATAAGTGTGAAAGCGATCTTCTGGCAATTGTTGGTATATGTTGTTGCTGCCAGGTGTATTATAAGTGTGAAAGCGATCTTCTGGCAATTGTTGGTATATGTTGTTGTTGCCAGGTGTATTATAAGTGTGAAAGCGATCTTCTGGCAATTGTTGGTATATGTTGTTGCTGCCAGGTGTATTATAAGTGTGAAAGCAATCTTCTGGCAATTGTTGGTATATGTTGTTGCTACCAGGTGTATTATAAGTGTGAAAGCGATCTTCTGGCAATTGTTGGTATATGTAGCCGGCGCCGTGGAGTAGTGGTTAGCGCGCCTGCCTCTAACCCAGAGGTAATGGGTTCAAGGCTCTACACTGCTACCATTGTGGGCGTTTGTGTCCTTGAGCAAGACACTTAACGGCAATTGCTCCAACCCAGTGGTCACTAATGGGTTGTCCAAATTATCAGCCATACATAAAAATGAAAAAAATCCAAAAAATAAAATAATCACCCACAAAGTAACATACTTGGTAACTCGTAAGCTGGCGCGAGGTGCACACCCGTGTTATAACGACTGTCGTTTTCCGGCCACGCGAGGATAAAGTAAGTTACATTCATTCATTCATTCATTCATGTTGTTGCTACCAGGTGTATTATAAGTGTGAAAGAGATCTTCTGGCAATTGTTGGTATATGTTGTTGTTGCCAGGTGTATTATAAGTGTGAAAGAGATCTTCTGGCAATTGTTGGTATATGTTGTTGTTGCCAGGTGTATTATAAGTGTGAAAGAGATCTTCTGGCAATTGTTGGTATATGTTGTTGTTGCCAGGTGTATTATAAGTGTGAAAGCGATCTTCTGGCAATTGTTGGTATATGTTGTTGCTGTGAGGTGTAATATAAGTGTGAAAGCGATCTTCTGTCAATTGTTGGTATATGTTGTTGCTACCAGGTGTATTATAAGTGTGAAAGAGATCTTCTGGCAATTGTTGGTATATGTTGTTGCTACCAGGTGTATTAGAAGTGTGAAAGCGATCTTCTGGCAATTGTTGGTATATGTTGTTGCTGCCAGGTGTATTATTAGTGTGAAAGCGATCTTCTGTCAATTGTTGGTATATGTTGTTGCTACCAGGTGTATTATAAGTGTGAATAAGATCTTCTGGCAATTGTTGGTATATGTTGTTGCTGCCAGGTGTATTATAAGTGTGAATAAGATCTTCTGGTAATTGTCTTTCACACCAAGAAGATCTCTTTTACATTTATAATACAGCAACAACATATAAGTAGAAAAACTTTAAAATAAGAAAACATGTAGCAAAGAAAAACAGAAAAAAAAACAGAACAAATCTAACCTGAGAATCCAGGTTTACAGAAGCATTGATAAGTACCCACCCCATCAATGCACACACCACCATTATTGCATGGGTTTGGTTGGCAATCATCTATGTTTGTCTCACATCTATCACCAGTGTAACCAGGATCGCATATACATAGTGCTATGTTGCCTGAAGAGAAATGTGCGGTGAATAGATGTAACTTATTTGGGATCAAGGCTCGTCGTTGTTACCATTGTGGGCGTTTGTGTCCTTGGGCAAGACACTTAACAGCAATTGCTCCAACCCAGTGGTCACTAATGGGTTGTCCAAATTATTTGCCATACATAAAAAAATGAAAAAATCCCCCCAAAAAATATTCACCCACAAAGTAACATACATGGTAACTCGTAAGCTGGCACGAGGTGTTAAACCCGTGTTATAACGACTGTCGTTTTCCGGCCACGCGAGGATAAATAGGTTACATTCATTTATCCATGCGTGGTGGTGTAACAATAGTTGTTATAACATGGATGTTCTGTTTTATACACCTCGTGCCCGCTTACAAGTTACCACGTATGTAACTTATTTATCCTCGCATGGCGGGGCAATGACAGTCGTTATAACACGGGTGTTCTGTTTCATACACTTCGTGCCCGCTTACAAGTTACCACATATGTAACTTATTTATCCTCGCATGGCGGGGCAATGACAGTCGTTATAACACGGGTGTTCTGTTTCATACACTTCGTGCCCGCTTACAAGTTACCACATATGTAACTTATTTATCCTCGCATGGCGGGGCAATGACAGTCGTTATAACATGGATGTTCTGTTTCATACACCTCGTGCCCGCTTACAAGTTACCACGTATGTAACTTATTTATCCTCGCATGGCGGGGCAATGACAGTCGTTATAACACGGGTGTTCTGTTTCATACACTTCGTGCCTGCTTACAAGTTACCACGTATGTAACTTATTTGTCCTCGCATGGCGGGACAACAACAGTAGTTATAACACGAGTGTTCTGTTTTGAACACCTCGTGCCCGCTTACAAGTTACCACGTATGTAACTTATTTGTCCTCGCATGGCGGGGCTACAACAGTCGTTATAACACGGGTGTTCTGTTTCATACACCTCGTGCACGGTTACGAGTTACCACAACTTATGTTTTTTTTTGTATAACAACACTGGGTTGGAGCAATTGTCGTTAAGTGTCTTGCCCAAGGACACATATGCCCACAATGGTAGCAGCATTGAGCCTTGAACTCATCACCTCTGGGCTACAGGGAAGCATGCCATTATGTTCAGTAAGGGAATGTAATTTTTAAGGGGATTCAAAGAAAACATTTATAAACAGTGTTGCATGTGATAATCTTTGTATAAAAAGGTTTAACCTTAACAAAAATACAGTATATATGTTAATTTAAAATATTGCTACTCAAAAAATTACATAAAATTGCAGTATTGCAAAAAAATTATAAAAATAGAAAATACCGTTTTCAATTTCGGTGCAGTTTCCATGCAGACAAGTTAGATTTTGACACAAATTTTGATCAATTTCACAAAAAGTCCCGTTGTACCCAGATGTACATAAGCATGTGAATGAATTTATTCTGTGGAAGATAGAATAAAGTGATTTATATATAGTAAGTTTTATTTATCTCTACAAATACATTAGTGAAGATCAAATTAAATTAAACAACGAACAGAATGAAATTACCAAATTAGCAACAAAACGAAAGTCCTTAAATTATGCTATCAGTAAAAACTACTTTAAAAGTGTTAAATATAAAATTATGGAGTAAAAGTGATAAATAAAAGCGTGGCTGCTAAACTCACAATACATTGAAAGGTAACTCATATGAGTTCTGTTTAATTAATACAATAAGGTAAACATTACTTTATGTTAAATATATTGAATGTCAATGTTTTCAGATATCATGTTTATTCTCGGGGTGGGAAACCAAGGGGTTTAATACACGGGTGTTGCACACCATACATGGTGGCTTCATACACCTCATGCTAGCTGTCAAGTTGTAACATGGGTGTTGCACACCATACATGGTGGCTTCATATACCTCATGCTCGCTGTAGATAGCTGTCAAAATAAGCAGACATGACTTAGTAATAAATATTTTTGGTGAAAATTATATATTTTATAATATTTCTATGTACCCATCCAAGCATGTCCCGTTATTTTGACAAGGAAGTGAAATGCAGTCATCCGTGTTAATTTCACACAGCTCTCCAGCATACCCTAGTGGACAAATGCATGAAAACCCGTCGTTTTTGATTTCACATCTCCCCCCATTTTTACAAGGTGATGACTCGCAAAAATTTATCTGAAATTTATGATGACTTTTCAAAAATTTCCATTTAAACTGATGAAGTCATCATTTAAACTGATGAAGTCATCAGTTTAAATGAAAATTTTGCAAATATTTTTTAATAAAAATGTTGACTTTTTTCTGAAATTAGAATAAAAATAGTCAGCAGTCTAGTTAAGTAAAATTTTGTGTAATTCCACATCATTTCAAAATCACGCTTATATTTTTCCTTGTTTAATCATTGCTACTGTATACGCCATACGGGATATATGACAAAAATGATGATATTGTTTGCTAAATAATTATGTTAATATTAATAGTATGACATAATATTGAATGGACAACAATTTTACACAAAAAAAGCTGTTAGTGTAAAATCCTTGGATAAAACAGAATCATATTCCATTATAACTATATCAAGTTATATTATGACATCATAAATACCTTTATTTCACATGCAACACCCATATAAGGGTGTGAACAGAAACAAGTGAATTCATCAGCCACTAAATTACAAGTTCCATTATTTAAACAAATGGGCACGCAAGTTGTTTTTGTTTCACAGTATAGACCTGAAATATAAATATTTCCGTCACCACAGTGAGTCTTGAACCTGGGAGCCTTCAGGTACAAGGCACACACTGAATCGTAGCCACCACAGTGAGCCTTGAACCTGGGAGCCTTCAGGTACGAGGCACACACTGAATCGTAGCCACCACAGTGAGCCTTGAACCTGGGAGCCTTCAGGTACGAGGCACACACTGAATCGTAGCCACCACAGTGAGCCTTGAACCTGGGAGCCTCCAGTTACGAGACACGCAGTAAATCGTTGCCACCACAGTGAGCCTTGAACCTGGGAGCCTTCAGGTACGAGGCACACACTGAATCGTAGCCACCACAGTGAGCCTTGAACCTTGAAGCCTCCAGTTACGAGGCACACACTGAGTCATAGCCACCACAGTGAGCCTTGAACCTGGGAGCCTTCAGTTACGAGACACACATTGAATCGTAGCCACCACAGTGAGCCTTGAACCTGGTAGCCTCCAGTTACGAGACACACATTGAATCGTAGCCACCACAGTGAGCCTTGAACCTGGGAGCTTCCAGTTACGAGGCACAAACTGAATCGTAGCCACCACAGTGAGCCTTGAACCTGGGAGTATCATTCAGTTACGATGTATTCCTACCTGTAAAATTTTCTGCACATATGCAAATTGCTGTTCCATTCACAAAAGAACAGTTTCCACCATTTTTACACAATTCCTTTTCAGATTGTGAACATTCCAAAAACAAAGAAGTTTCACAACTTGAACCTGTCCAATTGCCAGTACAAACACATGTGAAAGAATCCTCATTGCTTGTACATGTACCATTGTTTTGGCAGGGATTGGGATCACATAAGAAATCAACAGACTGCATGGAGTAGTCACAATATTTTCCACTGTATCCAGAATTACACTGGCAAGAGTATGTGTATGCGTGTTTTATGCATTTTCCATTACCTGGAAAATATGGTTTGGTCATTTATATATTTGTGGTTGGGAACTTGAGTGACTTATCCATGGTTGCCACTCCAATGCCCACAGTCGAGATACTGAAGCTATTGCAGTGTGTGGATAAGCAGACATGACTTTTGGTTGGTTTGGTAATTTATATCATCATGGGTGGGAACTTGAGTGACTTATCCATGGTTGCCACTCCCATGCCCGCAGTCAATAAAGCAGACAAGACTTTTAAAATATTCCACATAAAACAAGAATTATATAAAACAAAATATTACCAGAGCATTCCATATCATGTGTAAAACATTTCACACCAAAGATGGTAATGTTGATCCTCAAACCTTTTAAACAATCTTCATTATTATCTGTAAATAAAAATACAACATGCTCACTGTCAAGTTATGACATGGACGTCTTCTTATACACCAGACACACATGGTGTATTCATACACCTCATGCTCACTGTCGAGTTATAACATGGGTGTCTTCTTACACACCAGACACACATGGTGTATTCATACACCTCATGCTCACTGTCGAGTTATAACATGGGAGTCTTCTTACACACCAGACACACATGGTGTATTCATACATCTCATGCTCACCGTCGAGTTATAACATGGGTGTCTTCTTGTACACCAGACACACATGGTGTATTCATGCACCTCATGCTCACTGTCGAGTTATAACATGGGTGTCTTCTTACACACCAGACACACATGGTGTATCCATACACCTCATGCTCACTGTCAAGTTATAACATGGATGTCTTCTTATATACCAGACACACATGGTGTATTCATACACCTCATGCTCACTGTCGAGTTATAACATGGGAGTCTTCTTGTACACCAGACACACATGGTGTATTCATACACCTCATGCTCACTGTCGAGTTATAACATGGGTGTCTTCTTACACACCAGACACACATGGTGTATCCATACACCTCATGCTCACTGTCGAGTTATAACATGGGTGTCTTCTTATACACCAGACACGCATGGTGTATTCATACACCTCATGCTCACTGTCAAGTTATGACATGGGTGTCTTCTTATACACCAGACACACATGGTGTATTCATACACCTCATGCTCACTGTCAAGTTATAACATGGGTGTCTTCTTATACACCAGACACACATGGTGTATTCATACACCTCATGCTCACTGTCAAGTTATAACATGGATGTCTTCTTATATACCAGACACACATGGTGTATTCATACACCTCATGCTCACTGTCGAGTTATAACATGGGTGTCTTCTTATACACCAGACACACATGGTATATTCATACACCTCATGCTCACTGTCAAGTTATAACATGGGTGACTTCTTATACACCAGACACACATGGTGTATTCATACACCTCATGCTCACTGTCGAGTTATAACATGGGTGACTTCTTATACACCAGACACACATGGTGTATTCATACACCTCATGCTCACTTTCGAGTTTTAACATGGGTGACTTCTTATACACCAGACACACATGGTGTATTCATACACCTCATGCTCACTGTCAAGTTATGACATGGGTGTCTTCTTATACACCAGACACACATGGTGTATTCATACACCTCATGCTCACTGTCAAGTTATGACATGGATGTCTTCTTATACACCAGACACACATGGTGTATTCATACACCTTATGCTCACTGTTGAGTTATAACACGGGTGTCTTCTTATACACCAGACACACATGATGTATTCATACACCTCATGCTCACTGTCGAGTTATAACACGGGTGTCTTCTTATACACCAGACACACATGATGTATTCATACACCTCATGCTCACTGTCGAGTTATAACATGGGTGTCTTCTTATACACCAGACACACATGGTGTATTCATACACCTCATGCTCACTGTCAAGTTATAACATGGGTGTCTTCTTATACACCAGACAAACATGGTGTATTCATACACCTCATGCTCACTGTCGAGTTATAACATGGGTGTTTTCTTATACACCAGACACACATGGTGTATTCATACACCTCATGCTCACTGTCAAGTTATGACATGGATGTCTTCTTATACACCAGACACACATGGTGTATTCATACACCTCATGCTCACTGTCAAGTTATAACATGGGTGTCTTCTTATACACCAGACACACATGGTGTATTCATACACCTCATGCTCACTGTCAAGTTATAACATGGGTGTCTTCTTATACACCAAACACACATGGTGTATTCATACACCTCATGCTCACTGTCAAGTTATAACATGGGTGTCTTCTTATACATCAGACACACATGGTGTATTCATACACCTCATGCTCACTGTCAAGTTATAACATGGGTGTCTTCTTATACACCAGACACACATGGTGTATTCATACACCTCATGCTCACTGTCAAGTTATAACATGGGTGTCTTCTTATACACCAGACACACATGGTGTATTCATACACCTCATGCTCACTGTCGAGTTATAACATGGGTGTCTTCTTATACACCAGACATACATGGTGTATTCATACACCTCATGCTCACTGTCGAGTTATAACATGGGTGTCTTCTTATACACCAGACATACATGGTGTATTCATACACCTCATGCTCACTGTCGAGTTATAACATGGGTGTCTTCTTATACACCAGACACACTTGGTGTATTTATACACCTCATGCTTACTGTCAAGTTATAACATGGGTGTCTTCTTATACACCATACACTCATGGTGTAGGGGAGACCGGGGATGGTTCGGACGTTTTTATGAAAATTGCTAATAATTTTTTTTATATGCGTCACATGAATTTAAATGTTAGTTTGTTGTAAAGGGTGATCCTTTGCCGAAAAAGGATCTAAAACTTTTTATGATCTAAAACTATTGTGAGCATACAATATAATACACCTTACCAACCCGGGCATGTTGTCCGACGTATCCCCAGACACGTGGTGACATAAAAAAAAGCAAAAACATAGCCGCCTGTTTACCTCCTGCTCAAAATCTACGTTTGCTTATTGAAGTGTTGCTTCTAAACTACCACTTCCACCGCAAAAGAATTACTTTCGGCTATCAGCAACCGAACTATACCCTTACAACCAAAAACTTAAAAAGTAGATATTTCTGTTAAACTAACTTTTTTTATTTTAACTAATCGGTTGAACTGTGCATGCCCCCAAACATTATGCTGCTTTGTAATGGAAACAATAAGATTTGTTAATAATGATATCACAATGCTCTATTGTGACGTCATGTACATGGTCCGAAGTATCCCCGCGTCCGAAGTATCCCCGGTCTCCCCTATTCATACAACTCATGCTCACTGTCAAGTTATAACATGGGTGTCTTCTTATACACCAGACACACATGGTGTATTTATATAGTTAACTACAAACCATACCTTTATTAATAAATGAAAGCAAATAAATGCCGGGGTCAAATACTGAACCAACTCTGGAAGAAAAATTGATTTTTCCGATTCTGGTAGAATTTTCAAATAGACATTCCTCAAAATCGGTTTTATTTTGAAACGCAACAAGTTGTCCATCTGCTAATTATTAAAAGAAATAATTTTGGATAAGGGTTAGAGAATGCTGGAAGCTCCCAGTGGGTAGAGTTAAGCTACAATTTTAAGCATAGGGTGTTTTAACGACTGTTGTTTGTTGTTGATTTTCTTCTCTTCGTTGTTCTTTAAATTGCATGAACTTCGCTATAATTTTCAAAGCGAATTTTCAAAATAAATAAAATGATGTATTTGCGGATTACCTTTAAAACAAACCAAACTTAAACACTTTATTTATAGGTATATGTAACCTAATGTAAGCTAAACTTTAGTAGTTCAGCACTTTATATTAGGTTCATGTGTATTACCATATATATGTAAACGTATGTTTAGAGTGAATTACCTGAATATTTTTCCAGATCAAAGATTATTGCATCATCAGTGGTGAGTGTAATAGGACACAACTGATTTGGAAAATCTGAAATGAAGTCGAATATTTTAAAAGTAAAATTTTGACACCACAGTGAGCCTTAAACCCGGGAGCCTCCAGTTACGAAGCACACACTGAATCGTAGCCACCATGGTGAGCCTTGAACCTGGGAGCCTCCAGTTACGAGGCACACACTGAATCGTAGCCACCACAGTAAGCCTTGAACCCCGGAGCCTCCAGTTACGAGGCACACACTGAATCGTAGCCACCACAGTGAGCCTTGAACCTGGGAGCCTCCAGTTACGAGGCACACACTGAATCGTAGCCACCACAGTGAGCCTTGAACCTGGGAACCTCCAGTTACGAGGTACACACTGAATCGTAGCCACCACAGTGAGCCTTGAACCTGGTAGCCTCCAGTTACGAGGCACACACTGAATCGTAGCCACCACAGTGAGCCTTGAACCTGGGGCTGGGAGTCTCCAGTTACGAGACACACACTGAATCGTAGCCACCACAGTGAGCCTTGAGCCTGGGAGCCTCCAGTTACGAGGCACACAATAAATCGTAGCCACCACAATGAGCCTTGAACCTGGGAGCCTCCAGTTACAACATACACATTAATTAACACATACCTTCTTCATAACCGGATCCTTCGTCGTCTCTATCTCCATAACACTTAGAATATGTAACACATTTGTCATCGCTCATACGAAAAACGGTGGGCGCAAAATCACTTTTCAAACGGGTTTCAAAACTCGCGAACTTCGTACATGTTTCCCCAGTTGAAAATTCCCCGAAAGACAACACGAAATAAACGCAATATAAGAAAAACATTTGACAAAGTTTGGTACATTGTAATCGAAGACTAGTGACTGAAATTTAGCCGTAATTACTCGTTGTGCTACACTTAAAAGTTGTCAAGTGTCCTTCAGATTGCTTTTGTGTTTCGGGTCTTCATAATTTGGTCTTTTCCCAACGAATATTATTTCTGGGACATGTTTATTGTTATATCAGATGTAACTCATTCATATTTTATGTTTTGGTATGACTAAACCAACCAAAAGTCATGTCTGCTTATCCACACACTGTAATAGCTTCAGCAGCTCGACTGTGGGCATGGGAGTGGCAACCATGGATAAGTCACTCAAGTTTCCACCCACGAAGATATAAATGACCAAACCAACCAAAAGTCATGTCTGCTTATCCACACACTGTAATAGCTTCAGCAACTCGACTGTGGGCATGGGAGTGGCAACCATGGATAAGTCACTCAAGTTTCCACCCACGAGGATATAAATGACCAAACCAACCAAAAGTCATGTCTGCTTATCCACACACTGCAATAGCTTCAGTATCTCGACTGTCGGCATGGGAGTGGCAACCATGGATAAGTCACTCAAGTTCCCACCCATGAAAATACAAATAAAACAACAGCAATTACTTCGATTTATCACTTTACTGATACAATGTTTGCTACATAAATATATTTCTAAATACACAGTGGAAACAAAGGCACCAAACAAGTAACATGATTGTGTTTAGTGTGTTTTAGTTTGGGTCCGCGTGGATATTTCTTTGTTTGTATTTTAAGGGGCCTTGACACTACAGCGTAGCTCACCTCGTTAAAAACAAACAAAAAATATCGGATTATTTTCAAATAGTAAGCATACACAAAAACTTATATGATAACTGCTATGCTGTAAAAATACATGGTAATAATTTTGAAATCAGCATATTTTTAAATTTTTTCTTCAAATAAAATGGCCCTATAAATATAAAGCAGAATAAATAATCTACAAAAAAAGCAATTTCTCTGCAAATAAAAATATAAGTTAGAAAAAGTAGCTTTTCAAATAAATAAACTAAAAATTTCATTTTTGGTGGCAATTGCAAAAGTTGAAGAATTAAAATTCTTACTTCGGTATTTTTTAAAAAATTGGCAAAAAATGACAACTTGATAAAAATCTGCAACACAATTTTTACCCTGTAATAAAAACCAAAGATTCTAAAAAAAGTTCAAAAAATCAGAAAAATGAAAAGCAGTGCTGCACGTGTGGAAAATGATAAATATGATGTTGATGTTAAATAATATAGGATTGACAACTTGTGCAACACTGTTATAAACCATTCCATTTCTCAATGATAACTTTACTATAAGTTTTGTCTTTTATGCATTTTTCCATCGTTTCAATTAGAGTTGGCAGTCTGTAGAAAAAGGGACAATATTACTCGACAGTTAGCATGAGGGTGGAAATAGTTTTTTCAAAAATCTTTTTTTGATAGTTTGTTTTGTTATAAAGAGATTTTTTTCTGTTTTTTATAAGTTTTAATTTTATTCCGGCTACACGAGGATAAAGTAAGTTACATTCATTCATTCATTCTTCATTTAAATTCTTTTTTTTTACAAAACACTTCTAAGTTTCGTGTATCAAAATATGCTGGGGGCAACTGTTGTGCCGCTATGTTTTAACCTCTACTTAATCTTCCATCTCTTTTAAGAAGACTTAAAGAAATCAACAGAATTGGACAACTAATTTGAATGAATGTAACTTATTTATCCTCGCATGGCAGGGCAACGACAGTCGTTATAACACGTGTTCTGTTTTATAAACCTCGTGCAAGCTTACAAGTTACCACGTATGTAACTTATGTGACCACGAAGTTAGAGCAAAGTGACTTGCTCAAGGACACATACACCCACAATAGTAGCAGCGACGAGCCTTAATGTTCAACTCGACAGCGAGCATGAGGTACATTACCTGACATCCATAGCATTCAAATGTGAAGGATGCAAAACGGGGGAAATCGGATCGTTAGCCATGGCAGCCTCCAACAACTGGGTTAAAACACCTCCCGATAATTTCTGTAACTTAATCCATGTGGAGTTTCTCAAGCTGAATGAAAGAATAAATGAACTTCTATTTATATTCATGTTTATCGCATATTTTTAATGAAAAGGGAAATCATTTAAAACAGCATGTGTTAAATTCTGAAAACAAAATCTGTTTTATAAATGAATGAATAAATGCAACTTATTTATCCTCGCATGGTGGGGCAACAGCAGTCGTTATAACACGGGTGTTCTGTTTCATACATGCTAACTTATAATTTTCCACATTGAAATTTTTCAGTAATTTTTTTTGTATGGTTAAAAATTTAACAATAAATTAGTAACTACTGGGTTGGAGCAATTACTGTCAAGTGTCTTGTCCAATTATAGTGAGCATGAGGTGTATGAATACACCATGTGTGCCTGGTATATAAGAAGACACCCATGTTATAACTTAGAAGTGAGCATGAGGTGTATGAATACACCATGGGTGTCTGGTGTATAAGAAGACACCCATGTTGTAACTCGACAGTGAGCATGAGGTGTATGAATACACCATGTGTGTCTGGTGTATAAGAAGACACCCATGTTATAACTTGACAGTGAGCATGAGGTGTATGAATACACCATGTGTGTCTGGTGTATAAGAAGACACCCATGATATAACTCGACAGTGAGCATGAGGTGTATGAATACACCATGTGTGTCTGGTGTATAAGAAGACACCCATGTTATAACTCGACAGTGAGCATGAGGTTTATTCATACACCATGTGTGTCTGGTGTATAAGAAGACAGCCATGTTATAACTCGACAGTGAGCATGAGGTGTATGAATACACCATGAATGTTGTGCAACACCAATGTATTAAACCCCTTGGTTTCCCACCCAAGGTTAAACACGGTACTTACATACAACATTGTCTTAGTGGGGCAAGAATACTTGGCTCATGGTGGGAGGGGTTTCCAAAACTGGAGACAAAATAAAAATATAACCAAATTAAACAAGCAAAGAAATATCCACACCCAGCGTTGTTCAGCGCAGGTTAGCGTAGATATTTCTTTGTTTGTTCTTTTAAGCGGCGTTTACACTACAGTGTAGCTCGCCTTGGTGTAAAAAGAACAAACAAAGAAAAATCTACACCCAGCGACAACATAACTATTTAAAATTATTTAAATAAAAAAACAAGGAAACATTTTTACTTTAAGCAATAAATAGCTTTGATTTCTACTTATACAAAAATTCTTCTTTTGAAAAATGAAAAAAATAAAAATTAAACAAAAAACGAAATATCTTTAATCTAAAACAACTAAAAACCTCTTAGCATTATCCATCATTAGCAACATGGCGTCCTTGCTTTTATTTTTAAATATTTCATAATGGTGACGATCGGCATTGCCAATAAGGTAGTCAAACACCGCGGCATCTGCAACGTCAAGGAGCCGCGTGCCACGGTCGTACGGTGGTTGGTGTTTCACAACTTTTTCACAATAAGTTTCATCTTTTTCCCATCGTGCCATGCGATTGTCAACATATGTACGCTGGAATAAATCGGTTTTAATTTGATTTTATTTTAAGGTTTAAACTTAATCATAAATTCAATTAATAAAGAAAATGATGATATTTTTTATCCACATGTGGCAGATGTTTTGTTTCATACACCTTGTGTCCATTTATCATGTATCAAACTTGTGTGAGTGATTGTTATAATATCATTACAGTGCATTAATACCTTTAAATGGCGAGGCAACAAAAGTTATTATAACACGGGTTTTCTATTATTATTATATCACAGTCCACAGGTGTCTTTGTCTGCTTTCTAGGTATTGAGCAATTTAACTTGGTAAGTAAATATTATCATGTTTACTTGCCTATCTTGTGTCCCATCTTACTATACGTTCTATATTACCCCATCCTACTATATGTCCCATCTTACCCCACCCTATACCCACCCGAATATATATCCATTCTATATCCACCCCTACACAACACACCTGGTACGGATGCCTCAACTTCTCGAACACCGACCATTTCTCGGGCAACCACAGCGTAACAGAACCCTCTATGACATCACCATCACCACACGCCATGTTTTTCTCGTTGCAATATAAACAAACGCCAAAGTAGCAAATGTTCCCGTCTGGATAAATAAAAAATAATTTACAAGTTACAACGTATGTAACTTATCTAACCTCGCATGACGGGGCAACGACAGTCGTTATAACACGGGTGTTCTGTTTCATACACCTCCTGCCAGCTTACAAGTTACCACGTATGTAACTTATTTATCCTCGCGTGGCGGGGCAATGACAGTCATTATAACACGGGTGTTCTGTTTAATACACCTCGTGCCTGCTTACAAGTTACCACGTATGTAACTTGTTTATCCTCGCATGGCGGGGCAACGACAGTCGTTATAACACGGGTGTTATGTTTCATACACCTCGTGCCCGCTTACAAGTTACCACGTATGTAACTTATTTATCCTCGCATGGCGGGGCAACGACAGTCGTTATAACACGGGTGTTCTGTTTCATACACCTCGTGCCCGCTTACAAGTTACCACGTATGTAACTTATTTATCCTCGCATGGCAGGCAATGACAGTCGTTATAACACAAGTGTTCTGTTTCATACACTTCGTGCCAGCTTACAAGTTACCATGTATGTAACTTATTTAACCTCGCATGGCGGGCAATGACAGTCGTTATAACACGGGTGTTCTGTTTCATACACCTCGTGCTCGCTTACGAGTTACAACGTATGTAACTTATTTATCCTCGTGGGTAACGACAATCGTTATAACATTTCTGAAAATATGGGGTAAATATTCTTTGGGCACTTAATAGCAAACCTGATTATTTGATTATTTTTCATATGGCAGGCAAAACATTGGCCCTTTAATATTACTGCCAGAAGATCTCTTTCGGAGTAAAATCCTTTTTATCTGGCAACACTTTATCCTTTTTTTATTTGGCAACACTTCTCCCTTTTTTGTTTGGCAAGACTTTTCCCTTTTTTATTTGGCAACACTTTTACTTTTTTATCTGGCAATACTTTTCCTTATTTTATCTGGCAACACTTTTCCTTTTTTGATCTGGCAACACTTTTCCTCTTTTATCTGGCAACACTTTTACTTATTTTATCTGGCAACATTTTTCCCTTTTTGATCTGGCAACACTTTTACCTTTTTCACGGAATGTGTCAAGCAGACGAGTGGTGGCGACAGGCATTATCTCAGTTTTAAGGTTGACGACTCTCCCCACAACCAATGGGCTTCGTCGGTAATCTAATATGCGATCCAAGTGAAAAGCAGCGATCTCAGCGTTATGTCGGTCGTACCCGTCGTATGGCTTGCCTTCTATTATGTGGTCTCTTGCATATCTGGAAAATAAGAAATACAAAATATTCAAAAGTTGAATTTATATCTGAAACAGAAAAATTAATCACAGGAATATAAATTAAATGAATAAATGTGATCTGTTAATTAAAGCGTGGCGGAGCAACTTTAGCAGTAATATTAAAACCTTATAATAAATTTCTGCGAACCTGACCCTTTTTGGAAATTAAACATAGAAAATAAAAAAATGAATAAATGAGGTATTAAAAAGGAATTAAAGGAATAGCCTACGATGTATTTAATTTATTAAAAATGTAACTTTTTATCATTGCGTGGAAAACGGCAGTCGTTATAACACGGGTGTTCTGTTCCATACACCTCGTGCTTGCTTATGAGTAACTACAAAACCACATATGTAACTTTGTAGTTGATTGTTGTAAAGGTGTCCAGCTTAACAACAAACATGTCAACAATGGTAGCAGCCACGAGACAAGAACCCATAAAATGTCTGGGCTAAGAGCAAGAGCACCAACTAACATGCCTTGGCAATGAACAATCTATTTAGGCACATAGACTCAAGACATATTCTGTCCAAAACAATGCAGTGACAATAAGAAGCATCCCTGAAGGTCAAAAACTCTAAATGCTAACTTTGTGAAATTCTTACTATTTAAAAGAGATTATTTTATATTTTTTGTTAAAAAAATGTTAAAAATAAAAAATTGTAAATTGTCTTTAAAAATGGAATTATAAAAGAGTCAGAAACATTCGCAATAGAGTGCATTTACTAAATAGAAGTAAGGTTTTTACGACAAAACACCCAATAAACTGTCCCACCTTTTTTGTTTAAACACGACTCTTTGACCGCCTTCAAGCACCAACAGAAGTTTTATTTGCGTTCCTTTTGGTAAAGCGTCGGCTTTCATAATCTTTGCCGATGCCATTAGTTTCAAGATGGCTGCCAATTCAGGGTGTTGGTAAGGATATATCTGCCGTTCGTTTACCCAACTGCCCGCTACCTATGGGAGATATTATGGTTTTTGAATTAAAACTATTCTCATGCCCACAGTCGAGTTGTTGAAGCTATTGCAGTGTGTGGATGAGCAGACATGACTTTTGGTTGGTTTGGTCATTTATATCCTCATGCGTGGGTTACTACCAAATGGGACAAAAAAATGAATAAAAACATGTCAGAATCCACCCAACCCCACTATATATAGTTGACATACCTTATACAGCTTTTTAAAGTCGGAAACATCAGCTGCTTGAAAATCCAGTTGTAACCGGTCTAATTCACTTTGCACGAACTCATTTCTTGCAGCAGAATCTTGTTTTATAAACATTGGAGAATTTTTTATGACATCATTAGGTTTTTCTATGACATCATCAGGTTTTTGTTCGTTTTCCGCGTTTTTAATAACTTTTTGCGGCACGATGGGTTTCTCAGCCAGCCTGTAAAGATTTTGTTTTTACTTTTGTCATAAAAAATTTGGGGTTTCTGGAACAATCACATATGAACAAAACTAATGCTGAGAACCATGACAAGCGGTTTGTAAAGTCCCCATTGATAATCCTTTAGGTGACTGGTACAAATTTTGGTTTACAAAATGTAAGCCTCACTGATATAATATTTGTTGTTGTAAAAACTCGGGTGTTCGTGTTAAGAAGATTCTGTTTACAAACTTTTAGTGATGCACGATGCACCCCATAATTTGTCTCACACATCAATTAATTAAACCATGAAAAAATATATATTAAATTAGGTAGGATTTCTTAACATGGCTAGAAAATGCTTTGCACGTTTGCAGACTGGTCCTCTGGTAGGTTACAGATAAGGCTGGTGAAAACTGGTAAGTGTTAGAGGTTGGAATTAGCAGAACGAAAAAATGTTTTGTACCGACAAATATACATAGCTTGACAGTGTGCATGAGTCTTAAAAAGAAAGTAATTAAAACGTCACTAAGATTTCGGTTTCGAAAGTAAAACAAAATCATTTTACCTTAAATCGTTTAAAATTGTCTCTTCGTCGTCGTTTACGACTTGAAACATCTTGTAAATTGTAAACCAAGCGACCATACACGTCACACCAATTATTATGCGTTGTTTTAGTTTCATATTTTATATTGTTTAGTGAAAAAAACGAAGAATTTTCAAGTTTTGCAGCAAAATTCGTTTCTGTGACGTCATCGGTGAAACACGTCATGCGTGAAATGTTTACGTTGTGTCTGTGTAGTTAGAATGGATGGGAGGGAATTTTCTGCGCTACATATTTTTTACGCTGCTATGTAAAGTGTACACCTTATGCTCACTGTCGAGTTATAACATGGATGTCTTCTTATACACCAGACACACATGGTGTGTTCATACACCTCATGCTCACTGTTGAGTTATAACATGGGTGTCTTCTTATACACCAGACACACATGGTGTATTCATACACCTTATGCTCACTGTCGAGTTATAACATGGGTGTCTTCTTGTACACCAGACACACATGGTGTATTCATACACCTCATACTCACTGTCGAGTTATAACATGGGTGTCTTCTTATACACCAGACACACATGGTGTATTCATACACCTCATGCTCACTGTCGAGTTATAACATGGGTGTCTTCTTAGACACCAGACACACATGGTGTATTTATACACCTCATGCTCACTGTCAAGTTATAACATGGATGTCTTCTTATACACCAGACACACGTGGTGTATTCATGCAATTTTTCGTACATATTTATAATCAAACTGTAAACCAAAACTTTAAACCCATCATTTAATGAAATAAACATGCGACAAAAACACATGAGATTAAATACAAATCAACAATTTCCACCAAACACATAATTTCAACTTTAATCAAAAGTAATTAAGTTTGCTTCTTTATTTTCAGACTTTTTATTCAACTTTTTTCTTTTGGCAGCAAGCTCAGATGGTGGATTTTTACGTTTTGTTCCAGTTTCAGTCTTTTTTGCAGCCTTTTTTCGTTGTTTTTTCTTTGTTTTTGATTTTGTCTCCATTTTTTCTGCCACTCCTTCATCTGAAGATAGTTTGAGACGCTCAAAATATTTTTCTACAGAAAAGTAGCGTTATCAGAATAAAGAGATGCAACATACATCCATCTGATGTGTTGTAGGAAATGTGGCTTTTATTCTTTTACATACGTGGTAACGGTAAGCAGGCACAAAAAACAGAACACCTTGACAGCCATACAGTTACATATAAGGTAACTTATATATATATATATACAAATATATATCACTCATGTTATAACAACTGTTGTTGTGCCGCCATGCGTGGATAAATAAGTTTTTGATGACCACTGGGTTGGAGCAATTGCCGTAAAGTGTCCTTCACAAGGACATATACACTCACAATGGTAGCAGCTTATTTCCTTTGGTCTACACTCTACAGACAAGTAGTTTAACCAATGTGTAATAACACGTTAAATATGTCACGCTGAGATACGCATTTTGACCGCTGTTCCATTATTATAGGCCTATATATTACATTTATATAAATAAAAACCTCACAGAAAAAAATCACAAACCTTATTATACTTTTTATATGTTATGAACATTATAGACAAACCTGGATAAAGGTCTGAGAAACTGTCGGTATCTGATTCAACTTCTTTGTCATTTCCTTTTACTGAATCTGTTAAAATAATTTAAATATCAATTTATAAATTTCTATTTTACATATGAATGTTTTCGAATAAGCATCTATCCTTGGCTGTCAAGGGAAGATCTCCCATCCATTTCAATTAAAGCCATTGTCGTCTACCTCCCGTAAGTGACAAGCTTCAATATCTGGTGAGGTTCATGTGGTAGCACTTCTTGGGGACAAAATTGACCGTTTACCCCAACATTCAGGGTGCCCGAAGAAGTGCCTCACCCATATAGAATAGAATGTGCATATACAGTGTTGGGGTAATGGACCAACTCTGGTCTAAATCCCAGGTTCCATGGCGTGCCTCACTGTAGGACCTCACCCATATAGAATAGAATGTGCATATACAATGTTGGGGTAATGGACCAACTCTGGTCTAAATCCCAGGTTCCATGGCGTGCCTCACTGTAGGACCTCACCCATATAGAATAGAATGTGCATATACAGTGTTGGGGTAATGGACCAACTCTGGTCTAAATCCCAGGTTCCATGGCGTGCCTCACTGTAGGACCTCACCCATATAGAATAGAATGTGCATATACAATGTTGGGGTAATGGGCCAACTCTGGGGGTTCCCTAGCGTGCCTCACCCACGTAAAATAAATAAATACCATTTTATACCGTTATCGTTATCATTCTCATCTCGTAGATGTTGTTTCCTCTGAAGTAATGGAAGCGGCACAAACTTCTCGCCACTTAATTGACATGCCTCCCCTATATAAGACAGAATAGTTGAAAATTTATAAATTTAAAAAAAAAATTAAAAAAAAAGAAAATTTCTTCTAGCCATAATTTTTGATTTGTTTAATAAACTGAATATGAACACAACCAAGGCAAAACACACACAATTTTTTTGTTTGCATAGTACTTACACTTTGCCTTGGCTTTTTTGTATCTTTTCCCATTAACATGTTTCTCCAAATGTGAAGGTATCTTGTTTAAGTGTCGTAATGTTAATGTACAGAAAAGCTGGTTCCTGAAGAAGAAATAAACAAATGTAACTTGTATGTTGCAGAATGGTGGAAAGTGACAATCATTAAACTAAATATTCTACGGATGTTCTGTTTCATACACCTCATGCTCGCTGATGATTACTCACAGGTTACCACGTATGTAACTTTGTCGGTAATTGTTTTTTGTATATGACAGAAAATTTAGCATCAGTGACTACTGAGTTGGAGCAACTTCCGTTAAGTGTCTTGCCCAAGGACACATATGCTCACATTGGTAGCAGCGTCAAGCCTTAAACCCTTTACCTCTGGGTTCAAGGCAGGCACGCTAACCATTGTGTTACCAATTAAACTTTTTGTTTTGTTTACAAACAACTGTCAATATCACTGAAGTGTCGTTTAACTAAACTAACTAACTAACAACTTAACTAAAATAAAGATACTACTTTTACAAAATAGCCAACTTAAAGAATCAAACATATAAAAAGAAAGGATATTTATATAAAGGTAAATAAAATATGCAATCAAAAGTACTGAAGTACTTCAAGTATCTGTTAAATATTTATTACACAAATATAATATTACAGAATATTTATTTCTATTTCTATGTTAACTTACTCGTGTCCTTTTTTATTACTGGGCATAATGTGCGGTTCATATTTCGTAATATCAAATTCTCCTGTAATACCAGTTGTCAAACGAAGATATTTTTTTCCTTTCACATGTTGTAATACTGAGTCATGGCGACACGGCATTTCATGGTTGGTGACTGTGCATTTTATCTGAAAATGATGGCAAAAAATTAAAAATTTGAATTTTGATTAACGTGTTGAATGCAATATACTTTTTACTCTGCTTATTTGTATAGACACCTAACAGCAGGGTAAAAGGAAATGTTTATTACTTCAAACTTAAAATGCCACACCTCTATAAAAGTTGGGGTAATAAACAAAAAACAAAATTTACCCGTCCATTTTCGGTGCACGCCAACCCTGGATGTAACTTCAATAATTCTTTAACCTCAGTTGGTATATTAGAATCTACTGGCATTATGGGGTCTGGGGATATATAGAAATATTAGAGTAATATCAGGTTTAAGCCTATAATAGTTATGTCTGCTCCAGACTGAAAAATATGTTGTGCGCGGAGGATTTATCCACAGTCTGTTTATCCACACACTGCAATAGCTTCAGCAACTCGACTGTGGGCATGGGAGTGGCAACCATGGATAAGTCACTCAAATTCCCACCCACAAGGATATAAATGACCAAACCAACCAAAAGTCATGTCTGCTTATCCACACACTGCAATAGCTTCAGCAACTCGACTGTGGGCATGGGAGTGGCAACCATGGATAAGTCACTCAAATTCCCACCCACAAGGATATAAATGACCAAACCAACCAAAAGTCATGTCTGCTTATCCACACACTGCAATAGCTTCAGCAACTCGACTGTGGGCATGGGAGTGGCAACCATGGATAAGTCACTCAAATTCCCACCCACAAGGATATAAATGACCAAACCAACCAAAAGTCATGTCTGCTTATCCACACACTGCAATAGCTTTAGCAGCTCGACTGTGGGCATGGGAGTGGCAACCATGGATAAGTCACTCAAATTCCCACCCACAAGGATATAAATGACCAAACCAACCAAAAGTCATGTCTGCCTATCCACACACTGCAATAGCTTCAGCAGCTTGACTGTGGGCATGGAAGTGGCAACCATGGCTAAGTCACTCAAGTTCCCACCCACGAGGATATAAATGACCAAACCAACCAAAAGTCATGTCTGCTTATCCACACACTGCAATAGCTTCAACAACTCGACTGTGGGCATGGGAGTGGCAACTATGGATAAGTAACTCAAATTTCTAATAGTGGTATGTTTAAATCTTATCACTATACTTCGCTTTTAACAAAAAGCAACGAAAAGAAAACACGTGGATTTTACCTGGTGATTACCCAGTTGTGGTACAAACCTAAACGGGGTGGTAAAAGTTTAGACAGTAGCTCTTCTTTACATATGTATAGTGTGTGATAGTTAATATACATTTCCGGCTTGTAGAAATAATCAGCCATACAAAATAATTACCCATCAATTTACATATGTGGTAACTTGTAAGCGGGCACGTTGTGTATAAAACAGAACAGCCGTGTAATAACGACAGTCGTTGGCCCCCCGCGCGAGGATACGAGATACCACGTAATGCACGTATGTAACTTATTTATATATATATGTATATATGCACATATGTATATATGCACATATAACTGTATGGCTGTAAATTTAGCGACCACTGGGTTAAAACATCACAACACACACAATACACGGTGACGCCAAAACAATAAAACTTGTTTATTTTTAACCAGTATAAATAAAACTTTTTGAAAGAAAGTTTTCCCAACAAAAGAAATATCTCGGTCGTAAGTTTTATTTTGTAACATTTTGTCAGTGTTAACTTGACAGTAAGCAAGACGTGTGCTACTCTGCGAGTATCTAGAATCTATAGACTACCTTTAGATAGATCAAAAGTTTATAACTTAATCTATACTGCTGTATTGTGGGTTTAGAACGCTTTTTATGTTACTTTTACTAAAGTAGTTTTACCGTGTTTTAACGACTTTGGTTTCGGTGCAAATTGAACGACGGACGGCCTACTAGAGATATCTCTAGTGTGGGGGGCGGCTAATGTTGAAGTTGCGGGTTCGCGCTCCGAAGCCTCGCGACGACGCTGTTCCATCCTGCCCCGACGCACACGCTATCCGACTCCGCAACGCATTGCACACCGATGTATGACACTAGTACGGCACATCTCAGTTTATTGTACGGTGAAAGTGCGCCATCGAGCTTAGAGACAAAGTGAGAACAGCAGGGTATTGCAAGCCCCGTACTGCCTCACAGTACAGGAAAGTGAAAGGTTTATATAACGAAAAACACGTGTAGCAAAACAATAAAACGCGTCATTAGCATGTGGCAATTGCCTCGCCTGGCATACACACAACTGGGTAATTGTTTTATTATCACGATTAGAATGACGGGAAAGTAGATGTTACGAAAGCAGCGAAACTGCATTCCATTCCTGTCATGCTTTTGTTTTCGCTATACAACGTTGCTTTATATTCAATCTTTATGCATTAGTGTTAAATTTAGCTATCATTATATCATTAAATCTGTGCTAGAGCACAATCAACCGCTACACTAGTAGGCCGTGAACGACGGAAGACGATTTGGAAGATTTCTGGATTCGAAGAGGTAAATAAATTGAAGTATTAAGATAACTGAAACCTCAAATAAAACTGTCTTGTACAAATTTCCTAAACAAACTTCTGGTATATTTCTTTGGGGTAAGATGGGATACCTTTACCAGATAATATCCAAAAACCCTGATCTTGTTTCAAACAATTAACAACGGTCTATGGGAGTCGTAAAGACACGGTTTTATAATTTTTTGAATGTTCTTTGTTTACAAATGGGATAAGAAAATAGAATGCAAAAGTGTCCCATCTTTCCCCACCCTACTATACATATATTAAATATATTATAAAGTAAAAATACTTTATCCCTTTTGCGCATTTTACCAGAAACATTATCTCATTTATTCACCGGTTTTCCAAACCAAATTTTGTCATAACAAGCACACAATACAACCTTCATTCCCACACACACACACATATATATATATATTATCTGCAATTAACATCCAACACCCAAACTTATTTTCGTTGAACAAATAGTCAAAACTGCAAAATTATTCTTTAGAAACCGAGATACCCAAATTTTCTTCAAACAACAAAAAAGAAAAAAACGACATTTTACAGCAAAAATACATTTAGTAATTTTTTAGGCAATGTTTTTAACACAATGGACAATTTACAGCAAAAGAATTATTTCAGTAATTTTTTCCCGAAAAAATGGATGTTTTTACTTATTTTTTACTCTGTCATTCTTTTTGCCATGAAGTTAAAAAATAAATACAAAATTAGATTTTCTAATCCTCCATAAAGAAATACTGGCCGGACTTCTTCTGTGCCGCGTCCTTTACCGAGTTAAGCTTGTTAATTCGTGGACGAAAGTTATTCGGGTCTCGTCGGAAAGTGATTTCTAACGACTCCAAGAAACTGTTCATGCCCGATAGTAAAGGTTGTGGGTGATTTGCTGTTGTTTCTATTGATGGACGACCGCTGAATACAATCACACGGTCCGCTAAGTAAGTTGCCATTATAAAATCGTGCTCCACAACAAATGCTGTTTTCTTGGCGTGGAGAATGAAACGTTTGATAACCTGAAAGAAAATGGGTTGTTATTAAGATGTAGCATTTGAACAAATAATACTTAAATAATTGTAACTTATTAAATGTTTATTCTTGCATGGAGGGCAATGACAGTTGTTATATAACACAGGTGTTCTGTTTCGTACACCTTGTGCCCGCTTACAAGTTACCACGTATGTAACTTTTTAAATGTTTATTCTTGCATGGAGGGCAACGACAGTTGTTGTAACACAGGTGTTCTGTTTCGTACACCTTGTGTCCCAAAATTATCAATATGTTTTCTATGTTTGTGTGCATCTACACTACAGTTAAACCCATAGTTGTCAAACATAGGATATCATAAACAAAAAGGGTCTATGGGGTTACCATGTGTCAACACCAAACTTGTAAACAAGTTGACATCAGTGAACAATGGTGTCCATTTATACAAGCCTATCGATAGAATTTTGTAGAGGCTGCAGCAACCCCTGGATTTCCAATTGTAAATCAATTTATTTTAAAAATATTCATAAAAAATAAGTAACTTTACTATAAATTTATAAGTTACTATGCAAGTTATGGAATGTGTAACATTACTAGGTTACATGCATTATTGAACATAAACTAACCTTTGCTGCAACAATACGTTGCTCGGAATCAAGATAAGCCGACGGTTCATCAATCAAATAAACATCGGCAGGTTTACCAAGACACAAAGCAATTGCCACCCGTTGTAGTTCACCTCCTGATAAATTCTGTATCTCCTGATCGATAATATTATCCATCATCATTGGTTTCATTACATCTGTGATGAATTGTGGGTGAACGTAAGCGCTCCGGATCTTCTCGTGAAGCAATTGACGGACAGTGCCTGTAATGATGGAATATTTAGGTAAGGTTAAAGTATTTCAAATAACACCTAAAACAAAATTATTTCAAACAAAAAGCCTTCTCAAAAAAATCTTCTGTGATTCTAGGTTTAAGACAAAACTTTAGTTTACACAGAACAAAAAATATAAACTATGTCCAATCTTCAGCCATACCTGTGGACTTTGGACTAATCTTCTGAGGTTTGTAACTAATGTTGAGTGATGGAACTTTATTCCCAGCGTCTGGAGCCAACTTCCCAGCGAGCATTCGAATGAAAGTCGTCTTCCCCGTCCCGTTTTCCCCCAGCATGACCACGATCTCAGAGTCGGTGAATTCTCCTCCTTTCACTGTGAGTTCAAAATCTCCAAGTTTTTTCATCATGTCTCCATAGGAGTATCTGCATGCAGTGAAGATTAATGAGGTTGGGGTAAGATGGGACACAATTTCATTTTTTTTATTCTAGTTGTCTGTATCTGTAGACTGTATCACAATCACAGCCACATACAGTGCATACATTTACCCTTTGGCATTAAAACAATTTTTAATCTTCGCAAAAATTGCCAAAGCCCTAACCCTTTTAAAATGATTAAAATAATTCATTCAACCACCTCCATGTTTATTTTCTGGCTGTGAGTGTAACTACAAAAATAACAAAATAAAATGCAACCGTACGCACGTTAATTTTTAATGGTCAGGTGACCAGTGGTCACCAGCGGCAGGACCAGCATTTTATCAACAAGGAATATTATAAGACCAAACATTTTAGTGGTCAACTAACTCTACCTGCACATTTTCTTCACATCCTCTTCTCCCTCTGCCGTCTCCGAGACTTTAAAAACCAGCGAGCTGTCTCGGAAACGTAGATTCTCGGATGGCACGAACCCATCCAAGAAAATATTGATTCCTTCCCGCACGGAACTTGGCATAGTCACGACACCGTAAGCACCAGGTACACCATACAAGCAGCAAATGAAATCGGACAAATAATCCAACACACTTAAATCATGCTCAACAACAATCACATAGTTTGTCGTCCCCAAAAGATTCCTGATCGCAACAGCAGCGTTTAAGCGTTGCTTGACGTCTAAGTACGAAGACGGCTCATCAAACATATAAACGTCCGCTTTTTGGATGCAGACAACAGCAATCGCAAATCGTTGCAACTCTCCTCCAGATAAATCTTCTATCTTCCGTGTAAGAACATGGTTTAGATCCAGGAGTCCACAAAACTCTTCCTGAGTTCCAGAGTCATCCTTACGATCCAGCATAGCCTGCACTGTACCTTTAACAGCCTTTGGTATCTGATCCACATATTGTGGTTTTATAACAGCTTTCATATCGTCTTCCAAAATCTTGGTGAAGTAATTCTGTAACTCTGAACCGCGGAAGTAACTCAAGATCTCTGTCCAGTCTGGTGGTTCGTCGTAACTTCCTAAATTCGGCTTCTGTTTCCCAGCGAGGATTTTTAAAGCAGTTGATTTCCCGATTCCATTTGTCCCGACCAAACCGAGCACTTCTCCTGCCCTAGGGATCGGTAGTCGATGAAGTTTGAACGAATTTGCGCTGTACCTGTGCGTCGTGTCCTTCTCCAAGTTGCTGGGTAGATTAATGATAGAAATCGCTTCGAACGGACATTTTTTGACGCAGATACCACAACCTATGCATAACTCTTCGGATATCCAGGCTAACTTGGAAAGTGGGGTCACTTCAATACAAAGTTTTCCCATTCGGACGACAGGGCAGGATTTCCGACATTCTTGCCGGCATCGTTTAGGTTTACATTTGTCATTATTAACGATCGCAATACGGGTGTTGGAGTCAGACATTTTTATCTAAATAAGCGAAGCTGAAAATTGAACTCGGTTTTAATTTTGAATAAATGTAACTTATTTACCCTCGCATTTGGTCATTTGGCGCTTATAATGGTAACGAACCTCAAACCTTTTAAACTATGTTGTGCTAGTTCGTGCCAATTTGTCACAGTCAGAGCGTTGAATGTTGTACCTCATGCTCACTGTCGAGTTATAACATGGGTGTCTTCTTATACACCAGACACACATGGTGTATTCATACACCTCATGCTCACTGTCAAGTTATAACATGGGTGTCTTCTTATACACCAGACACACATGGTGTATTCACACACCTCATGCTCACTGTCGAGTTATAACATGGGTGTCTTCTTATACACCAGACACACATGGTGTATTCATACACATCATGCTCGCTGTCGAGTTACAACATAGGTGTTTTCGCATACAGCAGACACACATGGTGTATTCATACACCTCATGCTCACTGTCGAGTTATAACATGGGTGTCTTCTTATACACCAGACACACATGGTGTATTCATACACCTCATGCTCACTGTCGAGTTATAACATGGGTGTCTTCTTATACACCAGACACACATGGTGTATTCATACACCTCATGCTTACTGAATTTATTAAAATATAAAAAAGAACAGACGTATGATAGACATACTAATATTATACAAATTAATATTGTAATTAGAAAATATTTACCCCAAAATTAAACAAAAATTGGAAAATAATTGCGCAACACGTGTGCCTTTTATCGCAAAACATAAGAATTAGATCAGATACAACCAAAGATTTGGGTAAATTGAAGAGTAAATTGAGGATTTACTCGAAATAATAATTTGGATAAATTGTTTAAAAGTTTTTAATATATGTGTCAAAAATTGCGATAAGTAATTTCAATATTTGGTTATTTTACAAAAAATACTGATTCTTTATAGTTTCTAATATCTATGGGAATCAATTTTACCGCGTTGTTACGTCATAGTTGAAAAAGGGCGCCTTCTTTTTGTAATATAAAATTTGTTCAATTTTTTTAAATAAAACGCTTAATTTTGCAGATTTAAAGTAAAAATGAGCGAATCTAATGCAGGGAATTCTTCTTCGATATCGGCCAGTGACGTGACACACCACGCTAAAGTATTTGGCCACGATTCAAGTCCAGTTTATTTGAGCGTAGTCTGGTACTCAGGGAAATTAGGAGCAGCTTATTATGAATCAGAAAGTCATATCATTTACTTTCTCGAAGCCTCTGTGGAGTCCAGCCCCTTCGAAAGAGTCGAAAGATTGATAAATGAACTGCTACCGACCACTATAATTACCAGCGCAAAACAGGACCCGGATTTTGTGGAAAAATTAAAGATTTTCGCTGAAAAAGAAACAAATTCTGGCGAGAAAACTCTTGAAGGAAATATTTCCAACGAAAGTGTAAATGTGAACGAAAACGGTGCTACAGTTGAAATGTTATCAAGTATGGAGTTTCGGTACGATAATAGCAAGCGGAGAATTCTATTGGTTAACTTGCTAGCAATGCCTGATCATTATACCGAATCTGAACGAGCGGTATACATGTCTTCACTCGTACAGTTAGATAACCACTGTTCTGTTCGTGCTGCTGGAGGATTATTACGATTTCTCGATAAAAACCGTGTCGGTGTCGGTTTAGAGGGTTCTGAGGTACAAACACCGATTGCTACGTTCATGAACTTTACTTTAAAACACGCAATGTCAATGGACACATCCTCGTACGACGCACTACAGATTTTCAAACAGTTACGTCATCCTTCAGCGTATAAAGTTGGATACAAAGAAGGGATCAGTCTTTTCGGGATTCTGAATCGTACCACGACAACAGTCGGACGAAGAATGCTTAAATCTTGGTTCTTTCGGCCAACGACTGATTTAAAAGTTCTCACAGAGCGTTTAGACGCAGTGGAGTATCTTGCTAACCCAAGACACGAAGAAACACTAAACTCTGTAAAAGATTGCTTGAAAAAAGTGAAAACAGTTTCGAATATGTTTGTTAAGTTACGAACTTCAAAACTGTCTGTTTCTGAGTGGGTAGGGCTTTGGGAAACGGCGCAAAATGCTCTAAGAATAGCTGATCTCTGTCGTAGCGCTGTGCTGGCTCCAGAGGCGACGCCGCTAATCTTTAGCGACATCGCCCGGACGTTTACACAGGATTTGGTGTCTGTGGTGACAGTTATTGGGAATATAATGGACATACCGAGCAGTAAAACTGAAGGAAAATTCGTCGTTAAATCTGGAGTTTCTGAAATGTTAGACGACATGAAAGCTACGTATGCGAAGTTACCTGCTTTGCTTGGTCAGTTAGCGACCAAGGAATTGGCAAAATATAGCGATTATATTTCATCTTGCCAGGTCGTTTACATGCGCCTAGTCGGATACTTGTTATTCATCACTAAAACGGATGAGATGAAAAGCAGCGGAAATCTTACTTTGCCGGGCACTGAGGTGGTGGGAGATTGCCAGGATACCGTGTATTATAAGACCCCGGCAACGAAGGTACTTGACGAAAATTACGGCGATATTTTGGAGGAAATTTCAGACAAAGAAGCGAGCATTATAAGTGATTTGCAAGAAACACTAACACCTTATACTCAAGCTTTGCTAGACGTCATGCGTTTTGCTGCTGAGTTAGATTGCCTGGCTTCTTTTACATCGGTAGCAAAGGACTTCAACTACACGAAGCCAATTTTAAAAACAGACCGCCGGATTTGCGTTAAAGGTTCAAGGCATCCGTTACAAGAACACAGCGTGTCTTTATTCGTTCCAAATGACGTCGTATTTGATCACGAATCCGGGATAGTTAAAGTTCTAACGGGGCCGAACGCAAGCGGGAAAAGTGTGTATATTAAACAGATCGGTTTGATCGTTTTTATGGCGCAGATTGGTTCCTTTGTGCCGGCCGAATCAGCCGAGATTGGATTAGTTGATAAAATCTACACGAGGATAAAAAGCAAAGAGTCAATATCATGTGGTATGTCGACGTTTGCTAAAGATCTTGGGCAAATTTCAACAGCGGTGAATGGCGCCACCTCGCGGAGCCTTATTTTGATCGACGAGTTTGGTAAAGGAACGGCAACTGTTGATGGGGTGTCATTGCTGGCGTCTGTGTTAACGCATTGGCTCGCAAAGGGCGACACCTCGCCGCGAGTTATCTGCGCCACACACTTCCACGCGGTGGCGCGCCGAAACTTGCTGCCTACTTCGCCAGCTTTGCGCTTTGTGACCATGGAAACCATACCTGGAGAGAGAACGGAACGAGTATCTCTATACCAACTTAAAGAAGGTATAAGCGAGCAGAGCTATGCGTGTGAGATTGCTCTCCAGGTTCGAATCCCACCCGAGGTAGTAAGTCGAGGTAAAGAAATCAGCGAATTAATCCGAAAAAACGTCCCTATTCGTCCATACAACAGGTCGTCGTCCATTACATACCAAATCCGCTGCCGTCAGGTGGCGAAAGAAGCGCGACAAGTTGACTTGGATAACCCGGCTGCGGTTAAACGGTTCCTCTGTGACGTCATAAAAGGTCTTTCTTCGCCTAGAAAGCGGAAATTTCCAGGAAGTGACGTTAGCACTTCGGAAGAAATTCAACCGACCATATCGAGCGATGAAACCACGTGACAAACTGAACGTGATAATTTTATGAGCCTTATTTGTCCACGAAATTCACCGTGGCATTAAGTATCTGCCGCAGTATTATTTGTTCCTGCCGCAGGAAAAATGCCACGGAACAAGCGTATATACATTGTCCTATGCTGTGTTCGAAGCCACGTCACTTGTACTGTAAAGAAAATGTATATTTTACGCTTTTTTAAAGTTTTTTTAAAATAAATTTTTGCTGTATATAAAGACCCCTAATGCTCGTTGTCGGCGTGCCTTACCAAGGTATAGTATGGTGGGGTAAGATGGGACACCCAATCTCTATTCTCGTCCAAAGAGCGTTGTTAATTTAAAAAAAAGGTAAAACATTCAGTATAATATATGCTAACGGTACATATCTTATTTCACAGAACCAAAGTGCAAAACCTTAATATATAGTAGGGTGGGGAAGACGGGATACCTTTTTAGAACATAATATCTAAATATCCGGATCGTGTTTTAAACAACAATTAACAACGGTCTATGGAAGTCGTGAGGATACGGTTATAATTATACACATGTTGTTTGTTTATATAAGGACGGAAAAATAGAATGAAAAGGTGTCCCGTCTTTCTCTACTATGGGCCATATTTTTTATTTATGTCTTCGAGAACTTCGAGACGATAGCGAAGGCCATGTTATTTAAAAATGGTGAGAAGAAAATCAATATCCGTTGTAAAACCCGCTATGGATGAAAGCATGAAAAAAACAGCATCAGTTAAAAATCGTGGCTGTTTCATTCTTATAGTTATAGTCAGACTTACCATTATGTCACAATATCCAACAAAACATATTCAGTACAAGCAAGAAGCCAACTATGGCTAAATATGTTTCAACAATATTGGGTTTAAGGTAATTGCTGTTGAATAAAGATTGTGTTTTACAAGCTCATATACCATGTCTGGATGATTTTCGGGAAATTGGGCGGCTCTGCTCACTGTTGAGTTATAACATAGGTGTCTTCATACACACAAAACACATGACATAACCGTGTAGTTATACTCCATATTTTCAAGGACTATTTCTACAATGGTTGGAATATTTACTTTACGAAACGACGCTCGGAAAACAATTTCGCTTGTTTGTGTAAATCTCGTCTCAGCGTCTGATTTAACGCCTGGTCGGTTTTAAGCGAGTCTGCAGTCATGTACATTGAAATCAATCTAAATTACAGTTATAATATACAGTAGGGTGGGAAAATACGGGACATTAGATAACCACTGTTCTGTTCGTGCTGCTGGAGGATTATTACGATTTCTCGATAAAAACCGTGTCGGTGTCGGTTTAGAGAGTTCTGAGGTACAAACACCGATTGCTACGTTCATGAACTTAACTTTAAAACACGCAATGTCAATGGACACATCCTCGTACGATGCACTACAGATTTTCAAACAGTTACGTCATCCTTCAGCGTATAAAGTTGGATACAAAGAAGGGATCAGTCTTTTCGGGATTCTGAATCGTACCACGACAACAGTCGGACGAAGAATGCTTAAATCTTGGTTCTTTCGGCCAACGACTGATTTAAAAGTTCTCACAGAGCGTTTAGACGCAGTGGAGTATCTTGCTAACCCAAGACACGAAGAAACACTAAACTCTGTAAAAGATTGCTTGAAAAAAGTGAAAACAGTTTCGAATATGTTTGTTAAGTTACGAACTTCAAAACTGTCTGTTTCTGAGTGGGTAGGGCTTTGGGAAACGGCGCAAAATGCTCTAAGAATAGCTGATCTCTGTCGTAGCGCTGTGCTGGCTCCGGAGGCGACGCCGCTGATCTTTAGCGACATCGCCCGGACGTTTACACAGGATTTGGTGTCTGTGGTGACAGTTATTGGGAATATAATGGACATACCGAGCAGTAAAACTGAAGGAAAATTCGTCGTTAAATCTGGAGTTTCTGAAATGTTAGACGACATGAAAGCTACGTATGCGAAGTTACCTGCTTTGCTTGGTCAGTTAGCGACCAAGGAATTGGCAAAATATAGCGATTATATTTCATCTTGCCAGGTCGTTTACATGCGCCTAGTCGGATACTTGTTATTCATCACTAAAACGGATGAGATGAAAAGCAGCGGAAATCTTACATTGCCGGGCACTGAGGTGGTGGGAGATTGCCAGGATACCGTGTATTATAAGACCCCGGCAACGAAGGTACTTGACGAAAATTACGGCGATATTTTGGAGGAAATTTCAGACAAAGAAGCGAGCATTATAAGTGATTTGCAAGAAACACTAACACCTTATACTCAAGCTTTGCTAGATGTCATGCGTTTTGCTGCTGAGTTAGATTGCCTGGCTTCTTTTGCGTCGGTAGCAAAGGACTTCAACTACACGAAGCCAATTTTAAAGACAGACCGTCGGATTTGCGTTAAAGGTTCAAGGCATCCGTTACAAGAACACAGCGTGTCCTTATTCGTTCCAAATGACGTCGCATTTGATCACGAATCCGGGATAGTTAAAGTTCTAACCGGGCCGAACGCAAGCGGGAAAAGTGTGTATATTAAACAGATCGGTTTGATCGTTTTTATGGCACAGATTGGTTCCTTTGTGCCGGCCGAATCAGCCGAGATTGGATTAGTTGATAAAATCTACACGAGGATAAAAAGCAAAGAGTCAATATCATGTGGTATGTCGACGTTTGCTAAAGATCTTGGGCAAATTTCAACAGCGGTGAATGGCGCCACCTCGCGGAGCCTTATTTTGATCGACGAGTTTGGGAAAGGAACGGCAACTGTTGATGGGGTGTCATTGCTGGCGTCTGTGTTAACGCATTGGCTCGCAAAGGGCGACACCTCGCCGCGAGTTATCTGCGCCACACACTTCCACGCGGTGGCGCGCCGAAACTTGCTGCCTACTTCGCCAGCTTTGCGCTTTGTGACCATGGAAACCATACCTGGAGAGAGAACAGAACGAGTATCTCTATACCAACTTAAAGAAGGTATAAGCGAGCAGAGCTATGCGTGTGAGATTGCTCTCCAGGTTCGAATCCCACCCGAGGTAGTAAGTCGAGGTAAAGAAATCAGCGAATTAATCCGAAAAAACGTCCCTATTCGTCCATACAACAGGTCGTCGTCCATTACATACCAAATCCGCTGCCGTCAGGTGGCGAAAGAGGCGCGACAAGTTGACTTGGATAACCCGGCTGCGGTTAAACGGTTCCTCTGTGACGTCATAAAAGGTCTTTCTTCGCCTAGAAAGCGGAAATTTCCAGGAAGTGACGTTAGCACTTCGGAAGAAATTCAACCGACCATATCGAGCGATGAAACCACGTGACAAACTGAACGTGATAATTTTATGAGCCTTATTTGTCCACGAAATTCACCGTGGCATTAAGTATCTGCCGCAGTATTATTTGTTCCTGCCGCAGGAAAAATGCCACGGAACAAGCGTATATACATTGTCCTATGCTGTGTTCGAAGCCACGTCACTTGTACTGTAAAGAAAATGTATATTTTACGCTTTTTTAAAGTTTTTTTAAAATAAATTTTTGCTGTATATAAAGACCCCTAATGCTCGTTGTCGGCGTGCCTTACCAAGGTATAGTATGGTGGGGTAAGATGGGACACCCAATCTCTATTCTCGTCCAAAGAGCGTTGTTAATTTAAAAAAAAGGTAAAACATTCAGTATAATATATGCTTACGGTACATATCTTATTTCACAGAACCAAAGTGCAAAACCTTAATATATAGTAGGGTGGGGAAGACGGGATACCATTTTAGAACATAATATCTAAATATCCGGATCGTGTTTTAAACAACAATTAACAACGGTCTATGGAAGTCGTGAAGATACGGTTATAATTCTACACATGTTGTTTGTTTATAGGACGGAAAAATAGAATGAAAAGTTGTCCCATCTTTCTCTACTATGGGCCATATTTTTTATTTATCTCTTCGAGAACTTCGAGACGATAGCGAAGGCCATGTTATTTAAAAATGGTGAGAAGAAAATCAATATCCGTTGTAAAACCCGCTATGGATGAAAGCATGAAAAAAACAGCATCAGTTAAAAATCGTGGCTGTTGCATTCTTATAGTTATAGTCAGACTTACCATTATGTCACAATATCCAACAAAACATATTCAGTACAAGCAAGAAGCCAACTATGGCTAAATATGTTTCAACAATATTGGGTTTAAGGTAATTGCTGTTGAATAAAGATTGTGTTTTACAAGCTCATATACCATGTCTGGATGATTTTCGGGAAATTGGGCGGCTCTGCTCACTGTTGAGTTATAACATAGGTGTCTTCATACACACAAAACACATGACATAACCGTGTAGTTATACTCCATATTTTCAAGGACTATTTCTACAATGGTTGGAATATTTACTTTACGAAACGACGCTCGGAAAACAATTTCGCTTGTTTGTGTAAATCTCGTCTCAGCGTCTGATTTAACGCCTGGTCGGTTTTAAGCGAGTCTGCAGTCATGTACATTGAAATCAATCTAAATTACAGTTATAATATACAGTAGGGTGGGAAAATACGGGACATCATTAGCACGTAGTTTCCAAATATTTTGATCGTCTTTTAAACAATTAACAACCGCGAGTATATGGGAGTCGTTTTAAAACTCGTTAAATGCTCTTTGTTTAATACTATAACTAAATGGTTCGAGAAAATTACATGAAAAGGTGTATCACCTTACCCCACCCTGCTATATTAAAATAGAATTTATTCTTTCGAATTCGATTACGAACATTATGTTATTTAAAACAACAAAGGACAGGGAATAAACAGCACAAAAATAGTAGTTAAAACATGCTATGGATAAAATATACGAGAAAGAGCGTCAGTTAAAAAGCATTGCTGAACCGTATGACATTGAAGTAGCTAAACCATATCAAGTTGCATTGTAGAAACTTCATGCGAGAACTTCTATTGTTAACAGTCAATGAAGGGTAAGCTATTTTTTTACACAACATGCTTACTTACAAAGTTTATCGGAATTATACATAAGGTGTATGAAATATATTACACACGTGGTATAACGACTGTCGTTGCCGATTGTATATGTATTTAGTTGGGTGGGAAATGATGGGACATTTTTATTCTCTTTTATTCCATTTAATAATAAAGAAAGAATGTTTACAGAACTGTATAACCGCATCCTCGCGACTCTAAACGAGCGTTGTTGAGTTAGTAATTGATAAAAACAGAATCGGAAAATATGGGAATTGGGCGCCTACGGTATCCATCTTACCCCACAGTAATATAGTGGAATGGGGGAAAATGGGACACCTTTTCATTTTATTTTCTCATACATTTTGGTAGTAATACAAAGAACATTCAAAGAATTATAAAACCTCCTCCTCGCGACTTTCATAGACCGTTCTTAATTGTTTAAAACACGATCAGAATATTTATATATTTTGTGCTAAAGGTGTCCCATCTCCCCCTACCCCACTATATATAATTACAGCATTGAGAACTTGGCAGACGGCTCGATTGAATGGGTCTGGTGTCCTACTCACGCAGACAAACGGCTTAATTTAGCTATTCAAGTTGTTTTGGTCGTCATAGTCACGCTTTAACTTTAATACGCGCCATTCGTTTGCATTGAGGCGTGTATAGTGGCGTGTCCCCTCTACTGTTTGCCTAATGCTTGAGTTGTAATTTGACTGTGTTTAGTTTGCCGCAGCGTTAGTTCTTGGTTGTGCAGGTGTAAGATTTAGATTCGGGCAATAACTTGGTGGATAGTAACCTCTTTTACACTGATGATGGACCAAGTTACTGTCTGGATACTAAACTCATGATCAGCAGATGTTTTGAACAGTAACTTGGTGGATAGTAACCTCTTTTACACTGATGATGGATCAAGTTACTGTCTGAATACTAAACTCATGATCAGGAGATATTTCGGACAGTAACTTGGTGGATAGTAACCTTAGGCAAACTGATTAAACAAATCCATATTATGTCACCATTTATTGTGTAAATATTATGTGTATTAAGTAAATATGCATAAGCGAATTAAGGTAATTGACTTTCTATTTGAGGATAAGGTTTATTTTGAAATGGTTTATCAGTTATTTGTAAAGATGCTGTTTATAAAACATTACTTTCATTTTAAAAAGTCGCCATGCGCTTCGGTAAAGATTCGGGTTTAGCAGAGAAATAGTTACATGTGTATGTGGTAACTCGTAAGCAGGCATGAGGGCATTAGGTGTGTGAAACAGAACACCCGTGTTATAACAACTGACGTTGCTGCGGCAATGCGAGGATAAAAAAGTTACACACGTGGTAACTTGTAGGTTGTAAACTCATGCTATAACGACTGTCGTAACCCGCCACGTGAGGATAAAGCAAGGATATAGTAATGTTCATTCATACGGAAAGGCAAACAACAGAACTACATCGAAGACCGCACCAGTTAACGCAATGTAAATTGTAAAGGGAAGTCATTATAACACGGTACGGGTAAAACTACTTGAGGACAATTGCCAGATAAAGGCGAGGCTACGTTATAACACGCTACGGGTAAATAAACTGCTTGAGGCTCCGGATAAAAGCGTCGTTGCTAAGTTTACGGTAAACTTGGTGAGACTATAGTAGGTTGGGGTAAGATGGTTTATGTTTTTGTTTTATCGTCCCGTTTGGTAGTAAACAATGAATATTTGCTGAAATATATAACCGTATCCTCACGACTCTTAAATAGCGATGTTTAGTTAAAACAAAATTGGGAAATATGGGATATCATGTGTTAACCATCTTACCCCACATTACTATATAAACAATCCCATGAATATTTTTTAACCTAAAGTAAAACTCTAAACCTTTAGGTACCTGTAAATATCAACGAAAGTTAAATTTACGTGCCCAGAACATTCGTTGGCTAAAAATAAACACCAGGGAATTACCCTTAAAATGGATTCCCCTTAATTGTTCAACAGTGAGCATGAGGTGTGTCCCTATTGTTTATTTAGGTGTTTAAGTTGTGTTATAACAGCTACAGAACATGCCTTATCAAAATTGATTTAACTATGTTATTAAGTAACATGCTACACCACATAAATAGCCACACACATGTTTTTATAACAAACACTGTTTTAAGATTGCAATGAATAATGGATTGTTCTATTTGTTTGTGTTGTTATTGTTGTGTCATAATGTCGTGAATGAAGATTTATTCGTTGACTGCAATGATGGAAGCAATCAAGCAATTTGTAAAGTTAAAAGTAAGTTAGGTGTAGAGATGTACCTATGTTATAACTCGACAGTGAGCATGAGGTGTATGAATACACCATGTGTGTCGGGTGTATAAGAAGACACCCATGTTATAACTCGACAGTGAGCATGAGGTGTATGAATACACCATGTGTGTCGGGTGTATAAGAAGACACCCATGTTATAACTTGACAATGAGCATGAGGTGTATGAATATACCATGTGTGTCGGGTGTATAAGAAGACACCCATGTTATAACTTGACAATGAGCATGAGGTGTATGAATATACCATGTGTGTCTGGTGTATAAGAAGACACCTATGTTATAACTCGACAGTTAGCATGAGGTGTATGAATACACCATGTGTGTCGGGTGTATAAGAAGACACCCATGTTATAACTTGACAATGAGCATGAGGTGTATGAATATACCATGTGTGTCTGGTGTATAAGAAGACACCCATGTTATAACTCGACAGTGAGCATGAGGTGTATGAATACACCTTGTGTGTCGGGAGTATAAGAAGACACCCATGTTATAACTTGACAATGAGCATGAGGTGTATGAATATACCATGTGTGTCTGGTGTATAAGAAGACAGCCATGTTATACCTCGACAAGGAGCATGAGGTGTATGAATACACCTTGTGTGTCTGGTGTATAAGAAGACACCCATGTTATAACTTAACAGCGAGCATGAGGTGTAAGAATACACCATGTGTGTCTGGTGTATAAGAAGACATCCATGTTATAACTCGACAGGGAGCATGAGGTGTATGAATACACCATGTGTGTCTGGTGTATAAGAAGACACCCATGTTATAACTTGACAGTGAGCATGAGGTGTATGAATACACCTTGTGTGTCTGGTGTATAAGAAGACACCCATGTTATAACTTGACAGCGAGCACGAGGTGTATGAATACACCTTGTGCGTCTGGTGTATAAGAAGACACCCATGTTATAACTCGACAGTGAGCATGAGGTGTATGAATATACCATGTGTGTCTGGTGTATAAGAAGACACCCATGTTATAATTCGACAGTGAGCATGAGGTGTATGAATACACCATGTGTGTCTGGTGTATAAGAAGACACCCATGCTATAACTCAACAGTGAGCATAAGGTGTATAAATACACCATGTGTGTCTAGTGTATAAGAAGACACCCATGTTATAACTTGACAGTGAGCATGAGGTGTACGAATATACCATGTGTGTCTGGTGTATAAGAAAACACCCATGTTATAACTCGACAGTGAGCATGAGGTGTATGAATACACCATGTGTGTCTGGTGTATAAGAAGACACCCATGTTATAACTCGACAGTGAGCATAAGGTGTATAAATACACCATGTGTGTCTGGTGTATAAGAAGACACCCATGTTATAACTCGACAGTGAGCATGAGGTGTACGAATACACCATGTGTGTCTGGTGTATAAGAAGACATCCATGTTATAACTCGACAGGGAGCATGAGGTGTATGAATACACCATGTGTGTCTGGTGTATAAGAAGACATCCATGTTATAACTCGACAGGGAGCATGAGGTGTATGAATACACCATGTGTGTCTGGTGTATAAAAAGACACCCATGTTATAACTCGACAGTGAGCATGATGTATTACAGGCGTGCCAAACATGCCATGGGTAACGAATGGAAACACGGCACCCAGAGCAACCTTTCTTAGCAGCAATTGGTTTCTGTACGAAGAGAATGGTTTGATTGAGATTGGGCTTAATGTTACATGGTACCAAAATGGTAAGTACATATATTCTATGTCATAAGGGTCTTTGAGGCAAACCTGAGGCCGGGGATGTAGGTATATTACCCCAACAACCAGGGTGCCACCATCTAGAACCCACTAAGGCAGTTTGTACACTTAATCACATACAATAACTTTAAAACAGCTGAAGTTTTTGACCAACATATCGAAGGATATGTTCTTGAGCTGACATCATCGATGGCAAGTGCTTGGTCTTCTAAATGGATTGTTCATGCTACTGTTCCATCAGAAAGCATAAGGAAATATGAAAATGTAAGATCTTTAAATGTTTATAAAAATCTTGGTTGGTTTTGTCATTTATATCCTTGTGGGTGGAAACTTGAGTGACTTATCTATGGTTGCCACTCCCGTGCCCACAGTGGAGTTGCTGAAACTATTGCAGTGTGTGGATAAGCAGACATGAATTTTGGTTGGTTTGATCATTTATATCCTCGTGGGTGGGAACTTAAGTGACTTATCCATGGTTGCCACTCCCATGCCCACAGTTGAGTTGCTGAAGCTATTGCAGTGTGTGGATAAGCAGACATGACTTTTAGTTGGTTTGGTCATTTATATCCTTGTGGGTGGGAACTTGAGTTACATGAATTTTAGTTAATGAAACATCCAAACAATTTTTATTTTTAGATGGTTTTCAACTATCATGGGTTCTACCACAACAGTAGTAACTTCTTTAGAAATGGAAGAACTTATTTCATTCAGTTGTTTTCAATGCCGGTGTATAACCAAGACAACGCAGCAATTTATGATTCGTGTGAAATTGATGTACCAGGTTGATTGTTATAATTTTGTTTTGAAAAATAAATTTTTGGTGTAGTCCTGTGGGGTAAGATAAGACACCTTTAGCATATCATATCCAAATATCCTAAATGTGTTTTAAACCACTCACAATGGACTGTGGGAGTCGTGAGGATACAGTTTTTACGGTTTAATTCTTAGAATGTTTTTTGTTTACTTCTTAAAAGGATGAAAAAATAGAATGAAAAATGTGCCATCTTCCCCCACCTTACTTTATTTATTTTTTACTTTAGCTGTTGTAAAATAAAAAATATAATAATAATTTTTTAAGCTTAATAAAAATGTAAAAGAAGTTAATTTAAAATATTTGCACACTTGTCATCTAAAGCCACATATTTTTTTTAATCAATTACTCTAAGTAATTTATGTCAGATTAAATCGCCATAATTTATTTTTTTATTCAATATGTTTTAACGTTTTTACAAATTCCCTTCCATTCATTGTTTTTATTGTTTTTATCTAATCTTTGCTAAATAACAATTCCGATTCTCTTTATTACGTTGTTTAGTTTATAGTTTTTATAAAAATTAAAATAGTTAAATTAAACAATTTTTTTACCAACAAATTTTAATAACATTTACAAAGCATGAATCTAACTAATACTGCTGTTTTTTTTAAAATAAAATCTGTAAGTTTTTTATAAAATTTAGTTTAAATTTATTTTTAATAAAAATTATTTTAGATTGCATTAATCGGGAAATGGCTGAGTCATCCGTCTGTATTGATAATGAAGTTGATGATTATGATGAGTCATATTTTGATCTAGGTGAGAAATGCAGTGTCATGGTAAAAATATGAAGAACAAATTGTATAGTTACAAAAAAAAATTTGAAGCAAAATTTGCTGCTTGCAGCCAGATAACATACTGCATGGCAAATATATGTCGGTGAAATAAAATTATCCTTCTTTAGAGAAAATAAACTTAATTGTTTTATATATTTGTGTTTGCCAATTTATGTTTAGGCAGAATTGTTTGATATATTTTTTTTAGAATATTGTTTTGGTGTTTTGAATAAGTAAAACTGAATGTATCTTATGTTGTATATTAAAGTTAGGATGTTTATATTAAATGTTTGCCTATCCACACACTGTAATAGCTTTAGCAACTCAACTGTGGAAATAGAAGCTCGTAGTTTTTTAACAAATAATTTAAAATACATTTATTTTAATCAAATTTTCGCTAAAATATTTTTTAAAACATTTTTTTAAAAACATTTTTACGAAACATTTTAACGAAACAGATGAACCAGACCCAACAACCCCACCAAGTGATAAAACCACTCAAGACAACTCGTTGTATTTTCCCAAAAACTTGTTGTTGTATATCGGACTTTCATTGTCTCTAGCACTCATAGTGGTCATTTTGGTATTTCTTATCAGGAACGTTTTTAAAAAGAAAAGAATGGAGAAAAGTAAAATTTTTAGATTTTGTAAATAATTGTTGAAAATTTTTGTGTGAAGAAGTATTTTAGTTAATAGAAAAATGTAATATTTGCTATTTTTTAAACCTATAAATATTTTTTTTCTTTTTTTTCCAATTCATGTTATAACTGGTTATTGCACTGCTATGCAAGAATAAATAGGATACATACATGGTAATTAAAGCGGGCACGAGGTAAATGAAACAGAACACCTGTTGTTGCCCTGCCATGCGAGGATAAATAGATTACATACGTGGTAACTTGTAAGCGACCACAAGGTGAATGAAACAGGACACCCATTTTATAACGATTGTCGTTGCCCCGCTATGAATGTAAGTAATATTTATTTATTAACAACTTATTTTAAATCTTCCAGGTCCAGTTCTCTTTATTTGCAGTCGTGATTCAAATTACGGTGAAGTTACGTCATGTTTAGCAAGCTTCGTGAAAACATATTCAACCAGAGAAGTTGAATGTAACATGTGGCATCTAACCGATCAAAATATCTTGGGGTGGCTGCATAGGTGGTTAGGGGTTGCTGCTGATGTTGTGTTAATTTATGGACGAAAGGAGAGAGAAAATTTAGAAGAAGGCAGTGCCAGCAATGATCTTTTTGTTCTCTCTTTGCGGAAACTAAAAGAAAAAGAAAAAAAGTTTCATTTGGTTGGCTTTGAAAAAAAAACTTTGAGAGATTTTGAGAAAACTGGTTTGGAGAAAAAGTTTCTTTTGGTTAGAGATTTGGGAATTTTTTTCCAGGATATTGTTGGAAGGTTTAAAGCTCATTCTGAGGACCAGCTGGTGACACTAGAGAGACTTATTAAGTGCGCTGTTGAAGTTGAAACAGCAAAAAAGGAAAATTTCGATCGAGATTCCGGTTTCTCTTTAAAAAGTGAGAGTGGGAGGGATGAGGAGAGAGAGTGGGAGGAAAATGAAAGTCACGAATCTACTTTTGTTTTTGATTCAACGACAGATTATACAAGCACAGATATTAGTGTCTCGTTATTGTAGGCCAGATCTTCTGAACCAGAGGCCGTAGGCCTTTTCTAAAAAGTGCCAACAAAATTCTTGAAAATTTGTGCCATTTAAACAGCTGTGATAAACTACCTGCATAATATTCATTATAACTTTTTTGTTGAACCATGTTGCACAATCTGCTAATGAAGTTTTTTATTTTGCGAATCAGAAATTTTTAAAACATTCCAATTTTTTTGGAGTTTAATTTTTGTCGTTTTATTTTCACTGATGCACTAACTTTGCCATGGTTTTATATCGTGAGAAATTTTTTCTTGCCTTTGCCTGAAAACTACCTGCCTTTTTATTTCTGTAGTTTAAAGTAGTTTTATTTGTGTAGTTTATTTTACATCCTACTTTCACATTTTGATGCAAAAAATACACATTTTCTGGTCACTTTTAATATAATATAGGACACAAACTGTCTGTTTTTAAAAAATGCCGAAACAAATTATTAAAAATTACAAAAAATTTTGCAAAAATAATAAATTTGTGGTAATTTGGCTATTTTTTAGTCTTTTTTGCCGAAACGTTTGAAAATGACGACATGTCGTGTATATGCGCCATTATATTTGTAATGCACCTGTTAAATATTTGCAATAATAGCATATATATATAAACGTAGTTTATATTTTGTATGTTACCATTTTTTTATAATGTTAGTTGCACAATGTGATTTTTTTTACAATGTTCACAACATATTTTGCAACTTTATATTCCTATATTAGTAGTAAAATTGTGTGGCACCTTAAAATACTTGCCACGGCCTAGTTCCGTGGTATCTCTTGCCACAGAAAGTAAAACCCCAATGTTAAGTCACATGCCATTGTACTCTTTATAATTATACACAATATATGTTGAAATTTCTTATATTACTGCAGTAGTAAATTTGAATGACACCACAGATTGCATGGTGTGGTGCCATGGTATCTACTCGGTGCCGTGGTATCTACCCGATGCCATGGCACAGTGGTTAGTGTGCCTATAAAATGAAAAAAATGATTCAGCCTACAAAGTTACATTCAAAAAACTTGCAAGTGGGCACAAGGTGTATGAAACAAAACACCTGTGTTATAACAACTGTTTTTGCCCAAAAAACGATAAATAAATTACATTAATTTAAAACCTTACAGTTAGGGTAGTCTAACACATGTTGTGCCTGTTCTATTTACATGAGTTATATACATCTACAGTTTACACACAATATATTGTAAAGTAACGTAACCTACACATTCCAAATTTAACTTCTTTATACTGTCATTCACAGACTGCCAATTTGAAATGCTAAAATGCAAATATATTCTTTCGTTGTTTTGTCTTATAAAAATATAAAAAATATATTCTTTCGTTGTTTTGTCATGCAGTTATACATACCCATTCAAAACTGCTATTTTATGCAATATTGTCTTTTTACCTTTTAGGTAAATAGGCCGAAATATAGAAATGAATCGTATATTCTGTATAAAGAAAAAGACAAAGGGAAAAAGAAACTATAAATAGGTAATTATCTTTATATTTATTAATGGTAATATTATGAATTTGGTGCGGTGGCTCAGTAGTTAGGGACTTGGATTATAATACTGGGTCTGATTCTCAATACTGATACCAATAACAGCGTAGGGGAGACTTCGGACGCGGGGATACTTCGGACCATGTACATGACGTCACAATAGAGCATTGTGATATCATTATTAACAAATCTTATTGTTTCCATTACAAAGCAGCATAATGTTTGGGGGCATGCACAGTTCAACCGATTAGTTAAAATAAAAAAAGTTAGTTTAACAGAAATATCAACTTTTTAAGTTTTTGGTTGTAAGGGTATAGTTTGGTTACTGATAGCCGAAATTAATTCTTTTGCGGTGGAAGTCGTAGTTTAGAAGCAACACTTCAATAAGCACACCCCGGACATGTCCGATGTTACCCCGGTACCGGGGCAACACCAGACACTTGAGAGCCTTCGGAATTTGACCTTTTTCATGTATTTCTAGTTTTCTTTGGCATGCGACTCTCCTACCCTTTTTCGGCAAAGGATCACCCTTTACAACAAACTAACATTTAAATTCATGTGATGCATATAAAAAAAATTATTAGCAATTTTCAAAAAAACGTCCGAACCATCCCCGGTCTCCCCTATGTGTGCTTGGGCAAGATAATGAACAGACATTGCTTCACAGTGGTTAATAATGGGTTGTAGCACCCTGGTTGTCGGTCTCTCGACAGTGAGCATGAGGTGTATGAATACACCATGTGTGTCTGGTGTATAAGAAGACACTCATGTTATAACTTGACAGTGAGCATGAGGTGTATGAAAACACCATGTGTGTCTGGTGTATAGGAAGACACTCATGTTATAACTCGACAGCGAGCATGAGGTGTATGAATACATCATGTGTGTCTGGTGTATAGGAAGACACTCATGTTATAACTCGACAGTGAGCATGAGGTGTATGAATACATCATGTGTGTCTGGTGTATAGGAAGACACCTATGTTATAACTCGACAGCGAGCATGAGGTGTATAAATACACCATGCGTGTCTCTTATACAAGACTAAACTCCATGTTGTAACTCCATAATGAAAAAGTCGTAAAAGTTTATGTTTGCCCAAGTGTTTGAATAGAAGCAACAAAACCTTTGTGTAGGGAAGAATTGCAAACGTTACAACTCAGTTGTTTTGTTCAGTTCAAAGTTGTTTGCTTCAACTAGACAGTAAGCTAAGGGTCTCAGCTTTGGTTTAACGATTAAAACTTAAAAAAAAAATTTAGTTCAAAATTATAACAACTAGACAGTCAGCAGGAGGAGTGTAACTGTTTAAAACTGTTTTAACTTTAGGAAAATAATGTTAACTTTATGGAGAAAAAACATTCCGAATTTATTTAGTATCTAGACAGTAACTGATAAAAAGTTTTAATGTTATAATGAATAAATAGAATAAAGTCATTCAGATATATAGGTTAAGACTAAAAAATAACAATGTTTTTAAAACCAGCAAACATTTAAATATTTTAAACAAATTGTTATCATTCTAAATACATGAATTCAAAATTTCACATACAAGTTTTTTTTATTAATTCTGTTCTTTAGAAGTGTTGCCTTTTTAAAACAAGGGTTAAATTTTTAATTGCGTAACACTGATATATTTGTATTTTTAAATTTATTTTTATATTATCTTACTTATTTGCATAACATTTAATTCATTTGCGTATTCCTTTATACAACATATATATTTCTTTATATGCTGTCATATTATAATTGAACATAGCTTGTATATTTGCATAATATCTGATTAATTTGCATATTTTCTTACATTATATACTCCCTATTTACTTCCATATCTTATTGATTTGCATTTTATCTTTAAAATAAAAAATATCGAACCTGCTTCCCAACCACTAAGGTGAAAGCGCTTGTTAATAAATTTTATTTTTTCTTGGAATGTTATTTGTTGATTGCCAATATCCCTCGAACTAAGGATAAAACAAGGGACAAGTTACATTCACTAAGCTTAGATAAACTTATAGTGTAAAAGCAGACAATCTATATATAAACAAAGCAGTATCTCAAAATCTATGATTGTCACACGCTGGAAACACCATTGTAAATTGTTTCTATCAATTCAAATTAAAAACAACACAGTACTGATTCTGTTTTGCAAAGTTCAAGAATTAAAATTTTGCATCTTTTACAGTTGTTCATTGGTCAACATTGTAATGATGATTTGGATCAATTTGATTGTTTTGTTCTCGCTTTTACGACTCACTAGATGCCAGCAGAGAGTTGAGTGCATTGATGAAGCAAATGTTAAGTCGGATACGCATTGTGTTGTTACCAGTAGGTGGCGTTTATTTATGTTTGACAGTGAGCATGAGGTGTATAAATACACCATGTGTGCCTGGTGTATAAGAAGACACCCATGTTATAACTCGACAGTGAGCATGAGGTGTATGAATACACCATATGTGTCTGGTGTATAAGAAGACACCCATGTTATAACTTGACAGTGAGTATGAGGTGTATGAATACACCCTGTGTGTCTGGTGTATAAGAAGACACCTATGTTATAACTTAACAGCGAGCATGAAGTGTATGAATACACCATATGTGTCTGGTGTATAAGAAGACACCCATGTTATAACTCGACAGCGAGCATGAGGTGTATGAATACACCATGTGTGTCTGGTGTATAAGAAGACACCCATGTTATAACTTGACAGCGAGCACGAGGTGTATAAATACACCATGTGTGTCTGGTGTATAAGAAGACACCCATTTTATAACTCGACAGTGAGCATGAGGTGTATAAAACACCATGTGTGTCTGGTGTATAAGAAGACACCCATGTTATAACTTGACAGTGAGCATTAGGTGTATGAATACACCATGTGTATCTGGTGTATAAAAAGACGGCAATGTTATAACTCGACAGTGAGCATGAGGTGTATAAATACACCATGTGTGTCTGGTGTATAAGAAGACACCCATGTTATAACTTGACAGCGAGCATGAGGTGTATGAATACACCATGTGTGTCTGGTGTATAAGAAGACACCCATGATATAACACGACAGTGAGCATGAGGTGTATGAATACACCATGTGTGTCTGGTGTATAAGAAGACACTCATGTTATAACTCAACAGCGAGCATGAGGTGTATGAATACACTGCGTGTGTCTGGTGTATAAGAAGACACCCATGTTATAACTTGACAGCGAGCATGAGGTGTATGAATACACCATGTGTGTCTGGTGTATAAGAAGACACCCATGATATAACACGACAGTAAGCATGAGGTGTATTACAGGAATACCAGACCGAAAACAAGATTGGTCGACCGAGAATGAAAAACCGGCAACGAAACCGGTGTCGTTGAATGTAACTTCCGCTTGTGAGGAATTTTATTCAGATCCTGATTATTTTCAAAGTGATTGCGATAAGCCAATGTACATTAGTTGGATGCATTATGGTAGGTTGATGTGTTAATGAAAAACTAGTTAATGTTGTGTGTGATTATGATTAGCAACTAATGTATTCAGTTCTATAGCAAAGTGATTGGCGTACATGCCTCTGCCCGGAGTTACAGGTTCAAGGCTCTATGCTGCCATCATTGTATGTGACTTTGGGCAAGACACTTAACAGATATTGCTTCAACCCGGTGGTCACTAATGAATTGTCCAAAATGAAAGACATAAAAAAAATCCATTACAAAAATACAGTAAAATTGTTGTAAATATATTCGGTTTTAAATACAAAAATGCTCATAATAACACAGGAGTTCCGTTCCATTGTGCTCGCTTACGAGTTACCATGTGTGTAAGTTGGTGGGTTAACGCTAATTGCTAAAAAAATGTTGTGCACAAGATTTTGTAAGCGTGTGATTGTTATAATATCTTTACAGTGAATAGTGTTCGAAATGGGACAGTTACCGGCTTCATTATTGAAATTTCTGCAACAGAAGCCATTTTGTTTCGTGTGAATGTTTCAAGAGCAAGAGAATATTTCCTAACTAAAGAATTTCCTGAAAATGAAGTAAGTTCATATTTAACATGGGTGTCTTCTTATACACTAGAGCAATGGTTCCCAACTCGTTTTTAAGGCGACTCGTTTTTAAGGCAACCTATTTAAAAAAAATTTGTTTCGGGAAATTCTTGCGACCCAAGCATATTGTAGAATATTTTAAAACCCATACAGTGACAATTTTCGTTTCTAAATGTTCCCTTGACCTCACAGATACCCACTGTTTAATTTTTTTGCAAAAATGTTGGGTGTTCGTGTCGAAAATTTACTTTGAAAATGCGCGAAAACATGCTTTGTCCTCGTTATTTGCCTGACCTGTGTAAGGTTACCGATTTATTTTGTCATTTTAGCAATATGTTGCGTCACAATAGTGATATATTACGTACGTTACTGCACATTATAATCTGGTTTTCACAGTGTTTTATGTAAAAAGCCCTTAACCCAGCTCTAACTCTTAACCCCTTATGTGCATAAGTAAAAAACAAATATCCAACCTGTTTTCAAACACTGGCAGGGTAAACATTCAAGGGAACAATCGCTATTATGACGTAAACAATCGATGTGTGAATTGCTATTAATTGCCAGGTCAGACAATTGGTGATGCAATGAATCCACATGTGAATCCCTACTATTACGTAACAAACAGGCTACTTAGTGCTTGGTTGAGGAAAACATCATAAATATGAATCACTTCTACTTCTGTAACATATTTAGGTTGTTCACTACAACCTGTTGGAATGTTTAATAGCCAACCCAACTATGGGTCCCACCCCACTTGTTTGGAACCACGGCGCTCGAGACACATGATATATTCATACACCTCATGCTCACTGTCGGATTATAACATAGGTGTCTTCTTATACATCAGACACACATGGTGTATTCATACACCTCATGCTCACTGTCAGATTATAACATAGGTGTCTTCTTATACATCAGACACACATGGTGTATTCATACACCTCATGCTCACTGTTGAGTTATAACATGGGTGTCTTCTTATACACCAGACACACATGGTGTATTCATACACCTCATGCTCACTTTCTAATTACCTAACACTACACAGCTGGTGCAATTCTTATTCACAACTCCTCCACCAAACAAATGGAAGCATCTTATACATAACATCATAGTGGAACCAAAACCAACATACAGTTCCACAACGGAAGCTTTATGGGTCTTTTGCACTCTTTCTTTTCAGTGGAAAATATACCATTGTACATCAGGTAAGAAATTGTAAGCTACAAGATTTAGGGCTTACTGTGGTGGCTGCGATTCAGTGTGTGCCCGTAACTGGAGGATCCCAGGTTCAAGGCTCACTGTGGTGGCTGCGATTCAGTGTGTGCCTCGTAACTGGAGGATCCCAGGTTCAAGGCTCACTGTGGTGGCTACGATTCAATGTGTGCCTCGTAACTTGAGAACTGGGGCTTTAAAAGTTTTACTCTTTATTAACCGATAGTTGTAACTAATCCAGATGATATGGTTTCACTTCCATATGATGATGAAGGAAGACCATCCGGTGAAATTGACAATCAGAATATTGAAGAGATAACCCCGGAAACTGATACTTCAGGTGAACAAAGCTAACTCATGATCAGCAGATGTTTCGGACAGTGACTTGGCGGATAGTAACCTCTTTTACACTGATGATGGATCAAGTTACTGTCTGGATACTAAACTCATGATCAGCAGATGTTTCGGACAGTAACTTGGTGGATAGTAACCTCTTTTACACTGATGATGAACCAAGTTACTGTCTGGATACTAAACTCATGATCAGCAAATGTTTCGGACAGTAACTTGGCGGATAGTAACCTCTTTTACACTGATGATGGACCAAGTTACTGTCTGTATACTAAACTCATGATCAGCAGATGTTTCGGACAGTGACTTGGTGGATAGTAACCTCTTTTACACTGATGTTGGATTAACCTTAATTATGTTTTACAGTGAGAGTTTCATTCTATGTTGTCTCATGCATCTTCGCACTACTTTTGGTGGCAGGTAGGGCATTTTACTTAATTTAATTAAATATTAAAAATGGTTAAATATAATTTTATACAACCCAATATTTACAGGTAGTTTGTGGTTGATGAAAAAGTTCTTGGAACAAAGAAAGAAGAAAAATGAGAGTTTAGGTAAGTATGTGTGTCTGTTGTACCTATGGTATAATTTGACACAAAAACAACATTTAATGAATGAATTGAAATATTGAATATAACTTACTTTATCATCACATGCCGGAAAACAACAGTCATTATAGCACGGGTGTTCTGTGTTATACACCTCGTGCCCGCATATGGGTTATACATATTAACTTATTTATCCACACATGGCTAAAAAACGACAATTGTTATAATTCAGGTGTTCTGTTTCATACACCTCGTGCCATCCTACCAGTTACCATGTATGTAACTTTGTGGGTGATTATTTTTTACAGTTTTTTTTATCTTTTTTTTATGGCTGATAATTGTGAGAATCCATTACTGACTAGCGGTTGGCGCAATTGTCACTAAGTGTCTTGCGCAAGGACACATACGCCCACAATGGTAGCAGTGATGAGGCTTGAACCCATTAACCTCTGGGTTATAGGCAGGTACGCTAGCCACCACTGATTTAATCAATTTAATTTTCCAGATGACACCAAATTCATGTTCCTGTTAAGTCCGTTGGAAACAGATGATGAATATAAAGATATCTCAAACCGTGTAGTCTCCTGCCTTCAGAAAAACAATATCAAATTTAACCTTCATTGTTCTCTGAAACGAGGGTTTGAACCAAGTTGGTTCCAGATGAGAGTCGAAAAATGTAATCATATTGTTTTGCTTTTCACGCCAGCGTGTGACAGTTATTTAGAAGAGGAAACATTTCAAAACGATTCCTTTTCAGCGGCTGTTAGCTACGCCAAGAATATTTCATTAACAGATTCAAAAAAACGTCTCACTGTTTGTTACTTTGGAGAGGTGTCAAGAAAAACAGTTCCGAAGTTTTTGAAAAATTTCAGAAATTTTGATATGGTGTTTGAGTTGGACAAATTTGTCCAACATCTTTGTGGAAAAAAGTGTAAAAATTTTAGCCCCAAAAGTGGGGTTAATTCTGGTGGGGCGAGGCTCGTTGAGAGTTCATTTTCATGTTCCGCACCAGTAGTTTCTGCAGTCAACCGTGAAGAAATAGAAGTTTTTATTAAACATGGAGCGAGACCGAAACTTAAATCATTGAAAAAACAGTGTTAACGAAAATCATTTTAAAGTGCTGGCTAAATTAGTATTAAAACGCGTTGACAAAGTTAGTTTTAAAGTGTTGGTCCAATTAATTTTAAGTGTTTACAAAATTAATTTACAGTGTTGACCAAATTGATTTAAAAAAGTGTTGACCAATTTGAGACATACAATGTTCTGGAACATTTCACAGTGTATGCTTTTTACTTTTTTTACTGATTATTGATATAAATAACCCTTGTGTATTGTTTACCCTCATGTACGAAACGCCTGCTGTATTTGTCTGTGTTCGGCTGCATGTCTCTTCTTTAAATTGATTGTTTTATTAAAGTTGTAATTTTAATTTAAAGCTTTTCCATGTTATGTTTCACTAGTAATTTTTAATTATTTTTTAGGCGCAAAATTTTAACCCCGGCGTTACAAAAGATAAGATTTAAAACAGAAACCTTGAGCAAATAATCCCATATGTTATGTTATCATGCATTGATTTAGTTTGTTTTATATTTCTAATGTATATACAGTTGCTGAGTTGCACAAACGTTTTGTAACACCAGTTATCCATGTGTTTAAGGCTGTAGCTAATATTGTTCAGTATTTTTTTCATTGCAGTATTATTAATGGCAGTTTATGAAATATATATTGCATTGTTGTTGTTTAAAAAATGCAGTGATGACCAAATAAATTTTACAAATACAGTGATGACCGGACAAATTTTACAAATGCAGTGATGACCAAACAAACTTTACAAATGCAGTGATGCCCAAACTAATTTTACAAATACAGTGATGACCAAATAATTTTTTTAAATGCAGTAATGGCCAAAAAAATTTACAAATACAGTAATGACCAAACTAATTTTACAAATGCAGTAATGACCAAACTAATTTTAAAAATACAGTGATGACCAAACTAATTTTACAAATGCAATGATGACCAAACAAATTTTACAAACGCAGTGATGACCAAACAAATTTTGCCAATGCAGTGATGACCAAACAAGTTTTACAAATACAGTGGTGACCAAATAAATTTTACAAATGCAGTAATGACCTAACAAGTTTTACCAATGCAGTGATGACCGAACCAAATTTGTTTCAAAAATGATATTTTTTAATCAAACTAAAAATTATTTTCGAGTTTTTTTTAATAATTTCGAAATTTTTGTATATATATAACTTTTAAGTTTTGGTAATCATTTTTTGTGACCTAGAACAGAATATACATTTAAATAAAACAAAAATATAAATATTTTTCGAATGTATTAATTCATTAATCCAGTGGGGAAATTTACAAAAAGTAACACAAGAACCAAAACACAAGGAATTAATGTAACATAATATCCCTGCTTTGTACCTTAACAATACAGTGGAAAGACTGTTAAAATGTTTTTGAAGCCCAAGAATGTGTTTCAACAGACGTAAAATTTATGATGAGGTTTTCAGTAAAATGTGTTACACCACAATTTGTTTGTAGAAATTATAACAGGTTTTACTGTTAGTTTTATTAAAAAAAGATCAACTTGGAATAATTAAAAAGTGTAACTTATTCTATTTCTAGCAATTCAGTTAATATGTTAGTTGAAAAAGATTGGTTTCATTTAGTGATTAATTATCTAGTCATTAATTAATTTGGCTTAATATGCGGTAATTTTATTAGTAACTATGAAAACCTAAGTCCTGTTTTATTCAAGGTTTTATATCTTTAACTGTGTTTTGAAGATGTTATTTTGGCTGATGATGTTGATTCTTATGCAAGTGTCGTTCAACCAAGCCAAAAACTTGGTGTTCCAGTGCAATAAAGAATGTGGGCTTGATAGAGTTGTGCAACAACAAGCTGAAGATATAGAGTTTTCTCAAGAATGCTCAATAACTAGTAAGCAGAAGCGGTTTATTGTAATAGATCTTATGATAAGCAAATGTTTCAAACAGTTGAGTCCAATGCAACTTATTTATCTGCATGTGGCCGAAAAATGACAGTGGTTATAACTTGAGTGTTCTGATTCATACACCTCATGCCAGCTTATGAGTTACCACGTATGTAACTTATTTATCCGCGCATGGCGGGCAAGGACAGTCGTTATAACACGGGTTTTCTGTTTTTATACACCTCGTGCCTGCTTACGAGTTACCACGTACTTTTAATTAACTCTGTAGGTAATCATTTTTTGTTGAGAATTTTTTATGTGTGGCTGATAATTTGGATAATTCATTAGTGACTACTAGGTGGAAATACAACATGGTTTTTAAACCAAGTAACCAAAAACTTTTAAATGATATAAATGGCCTTTTCAAACGTTATATTGGTTGTCAATTCCTTACTTTTTCAAATGAAACCAACTATAAATAAAGTGTGATTTTGTTGTGAATACCTGTTTCACAATGCATATTTGCAGTACTTCTGGTTACGACAGTTTTTACCATAGGAGGAATTTTATATCTATTCAAAACAGATGAAAGCAGCTTTGTCTATACTAATGACCTCAAAGTCAATATTAACATGGATGAATTGAATGGAAAGTGTTTAAACTAAAAATCAATAAATAATTTATAAATTATGTCAATATGCCAAATCGCCTCTAAATATATTTATTGAGATAGCCATTATATTTTCGCACTGCAAATTATTGAAATATTTAATTTTATAATTTATATTTCAATACAAAAATTAAAATGCATTTGTAGAGGTATTTGTATCGTAACCTAATGATAATGGGTCCCACGCTGCTACCATTGTGGGTAAATGTGTCCTTGGGCAAAACACTTAACGGCAATTGCTTCAACCCAGTGGTCACTGATAGGTTGTCCAAATTATCAGCCATACATAAAAGCTATGGTAATATCACCCACAAAGTTACATGCATGGTAATTAGTAAGCGGGCAAAAGGTAAAAATAAGTTACATTCATTCAGAAATGAACCTGCATTTTAAAATGTTGATATAGGTAAAGGGACATACATGTATAAGAATATGAAAGTAAATATTTTAAGTAATAAGTGATAACATGTTTCAAAAATTCTTATTAATTTAAACGTTTAACCCAAAACTTTTTGCAGCAGACCAATTAATCGCCAACAACACCCTCCCCTCGTCCCCTATTGCTCACTTTACTGACACCAAGTGGTACAAACACCACAATAGAGATGGAAAAAAAGCTTTGGCTCTCAACATAACGTGGAGTAAAGGTGATTTTATTTTGGAATCATTTTTATATTTCTGTTTTAAGTATAACGATGAAACTAGAGCAGTCATTTTATAAATATTAATTCATTTTTATTCATATAAAGAACAAAAATAATTTCTTTTTTCTATTCTTGTTTGTAGTATAATGCATAAAATCAGAGCAGCCGCTTTATAATTATTAATTCATTTTTAATTTTTTATTCTCTTGTTCATATATGGAATATAATGTTTGAAATCAGAGCAGTCAGGTTAAAATTTTAGATTCTCGAGTGCCTAATGTAATGTTCACTTTTTCGACCTATTCTTAATGGAAGTATAAGGTTGTGAAATCTTTTCTAGAGGGATAAACCTTTGCTTTTCGTTACCATACATCTCATATTCCTGTAACAAGGTATTTTTTAGTATAAGGACATTTTGCCTAAATCAATAAATGAGATTGCATTGTGTAGTTTGAACTTTGCGTGTCAAAGTAACAGAATTTTTGCTGTAATGTTTTTGCTGCTAACTTGTACCCTGAATAATTTGAACTGTTATGTTTAAAACTTTGTAGTTAAAACTACTAAGCAAACAGGATGACTTATAAGCAAGCATGAGGTGTATGAAACAGAGCATCCGTGTTATAACGACTGTCGTTGCCCCACCATGTGATTAGAGAACAATCTGTACTCAATACCATATTTACAGAGATTACATTCCTGGAGAAAAAGACAAGAAGATATTATTTACAACTTATACACCGTGTTCAATACCCAAGACTTACAATTAGCGTTGGGGGAAAACTGGACAACTTATATCAATATGATGATGTAGGTTATATATTACATAGGTGATTATATTTAAAATAAGAAGATGTTTAGGCGATAGGTATATGCTATCACCTTAAATTGTTGGGTAATACCTACTAACTTCTATGTTTTTAATATGTATGGCTGATAATTTGGTCAATACATTAGTGACCACTGGGTTGGAGCAACTGCCACTAAATGTCTTGCCTAAGTACAGAACTTCACACAATGGTAACAGCGACTAGCCTTAAAACCTATTACCTCCGGGTTGGAGACAGGTGCGCTTACTACTTTGCCACCGCGCCGATATTATAATTGTTGGTTTATAGCCTGCTTACCCATGTTAGGCACATATTATTTAGTTAAATGTATTGCTGTTATTGTCTATTGAAATTTATCTTAGACTGAGATTTACTCACAACAATATTATTTGTTTTAATTAAATATAGCATTCCAAAACCAATCATCATGTCTGCTTATCCACACACTTCAATAGCTTTAGCAACATTTTAAGTTTCCACCCACGAGGATATAAATAACCTAATTCTTGTTCATTCCAGATACACACCAACTACATGTGTTATGGAGTTAAAACACGATTAATCCCTTCCACATGGTATATGATATACCTGAAGACAATCCCAATTGACAGAAGAGAAACTGAAAATCTATATGATTGTTTAAGGATAAGGATTCCAAGTATGTTATATCCATGTCAATTTATGTTGTTTCTATGAATCAATGTAACTTATTTGTACTGAGGGTGGCAAGGATAGATTATAGCACAGGTGTTGTGTTTTACATACTCTGTTTGGCATCGTAGCAAAGTGGTTTGCATGCCTGGTTCTAGCCCAGAGGTAATGGTTTCAAGGTGTGTCACTGCTACCATTGTGGGCGTATGTGTCCTTGGGCAAGACACTTGAATGCAAATACTCCAACCCAGGTGTCACTTACAGGTTATATCATTTATCAGTCATACATAAAAAAAGAAAAAAAAATCCTCCAAAAATGATCACCAACAACGTAACATACTTGGTAACTGGTAAGCGAGCACGAGGTGTATCAAACAAAACAAAAAATACCTGTGTTATAAGTTTACAACCTCTGTCATTTTCAGGCCACGCGAGCCTGTAGCTTTATTTATTCATTTCTTCATTTATTAAATTTATGTCCGCAAATGAGTTGCATAAAATATACTTAACATTCGTAAAATAACATAAGATAACAAAATATGAGTCTGCACTAAACAGGTTGCCGATGCCCAGATATACAAGATACTGTCAACTGCAGAGGCTTCAAGAAACGCAACTTAAATTGGACAAAACTTACTCAAAAATCTGCATGTTTTAACCATGCAGGTAATATAAATGTTGTTTCAGCACTATTGAAACTACTGAATGTTATGACTTGTTCTAAAGTTAAATGCAGCTGAAAAATTACTGAACTTAAGAAATCAGTGAAATTTTAATTTTTCTAAAAATTGATGTAATTATATTAAATATTAGTTTCAGCTTGTTTTAAAGTTAAATCTCAAATACCCACTGGGAGACCCCTAAGTGCATTTAAGTTGCTTTTTTACTTATATGGTACAATTTTTTGGCTTGGTTTTAACGAACAGCTTCAACCTGAAAAAATTTGTAAAATGTTGCAAATTGCTTTTTTTATGTTTAATAATCTTACAGTGCCCTGCAAGCAAGCGGAAATTGAAACTGTAACGAACACAGGTGTTTTTTCCTCAACAAGTAAGACAAATGAAATGAAAAATGTTTAAACTAAATTAATCAATGGTAACTTGAAAGCGGGCCAGCGTGTATGAAAGAGAACACTCGTGTTATTAAAACTGTTGTTTTACTGCCATATGAGGATAAATAAGTTTTATAGAACCTTATATTGATTTATTAACACTTATATTAGCTGCAGATCCTTCATATTCTGTATTGAGTTCTATATATATTGCCATCATCGGGTGTTTCTTTATTCTCATAATATCGACGTTGTTGATATGGAAATGCAGAAGAGGTGAGACAAGTTTACAAAGCTATAGTTGCCTGCTCTTTAATGTGACTTTACTGTAATACTTGCCTAGCATAGCCTGCTTATCCACACATTGCAATAGCTTTAACCCGACTGTGAGAACATAGTGTTCAAAACCACTGCTCACTAATAAATTGTTTATAATATCAGCCATACATAAAAAATGAAATAAAAATTTCCAAAATATAATCACCCACAAAGTAACATACGCGATAACTAGGAAGTTGGCACGAGGTGTATGAACACTGGTGTTGTAACGACTGTCGTTTTCCGGCCACGCAAAGATAAAACAAGTTACATTCATTCATTCATAACATTGTACTTAAAACTGACATAATACTAAATGGTAAAAATGTAACCATTTCAAATACATCAAAAAAACATTTTATATTTTTTAGCTGGAAAAGATTCTCAAACTGTTGCAAGAAAAAGAGTTTTATTTGTGACAAATATATCTCACGGCCAGGACTTAGTAAACAGCCAGGCTGGAAGAAATATATCAAATATATTCTCTAAATATTTTCATCCTGATTTCGTTTTGTGGAGATTAAATGAAATACGGAAGTCTGGTGCCCCTGCATGGGTATGCGATCATATACACGAGTATGATCACGTGATTGTGATTGTACCTGCTCATGAATATGGATTCCCGTGAGTAAAATACTACTGGTAGTTAATTTTATTTTTTTAAATATAAAGTCAATTTTTAAATAACTCTTCTTTTGTTTATTTGGGTGTAACGTTTCTACCTAAACCTCGTAAATGGAATTTCGCAGTTTAGGAGTTTTATATTAGGAATTTGAATTACAATTTTAATTGATTAATGTGTTGAATGCAATATACTTTTTACTCTGCTTATTTGTATAGACACCTAACAGCAGGGTAAAATCAGGGGTGACATTGTTAAAATACAGTTACACTCATAGTTGTCAAACATAGGGAACCTCATTGATTAATGTGGTGAATGCAATATATTTTGGTTCTGCTTGTTTGTATAGACACCTAACAACAGGGTAAAATCTGGGGTGACATTGTTAAAATACAGTTACACTCATAGTTGTCAAACATAGGGAACCTCATTGATTAATGTGGTGAATGCAATATATTTTGGCTCTGCTTGTTTGTATAGACACCTAACAACAGGGTAAAATCTGGGGTGACATTGTTAAAATACAGTTACACTCATAGTTGTCAAACATAGGGAACCTCATTGATTAATGTGGTGAATGCAATATAATTTGGCTCTGCTTGTTTGTATAGACACCTAACAGCAGGGTAAAATCTGGGGTGACATTGTTAAAATACAGTTACACTCATAGTTGTCAAACATAGGGAACCTCAATGATTAATGTGGTGAATGCAATATAATTTGGCTCTGCTTGTTTGTATAGACACCTAACAACAGGGTAGTACTCATAGTTGTCAAATGAGGAACTTTATTGAATAATGTGTCACAACTGTTTTAAAAAGTTTTAAATGTTTCCCCATTGTTTTAAAAGTTGGGGTAACTTGTCATTCCAGCCACCTCTAATGTTACATATATGTTTCACTGTGCTTTATTTTTCACTAAGCTTCGTTTAAATATTTTTTAAAAGATTTATTTTTATTAGGTGTTTTTTTAAACTTTTTTGAATTTTTTTTTATTGTTTGTTTCTTTTACCAGGACTGAAGAATCAAACCTCAACCCGCAGTGTGACATCTACCAAGCTATTTGCAACCAAATACGAACAGGCTGCATTACCAATTATTCATTTATCGCATTCTACCCCACAGAAAAGCAAATGTGTGGTAAAAATGTAATCATTATACCTGAAAATATTGGTGTTTTAGAAAAAGACTTAGGGATTGAAATGGAGGGTTGCGAAATAGAAAATTTAAAAAATAATGTTCGCCAATTAAGATCTGAAAATTTGCAATCAATGTAATATTTTGTTGTTGGTGTTTGCTTCTATGTTAAAATGAACTGTGACTATTACTGTGTTAAACATGCGTTCCTACTACTTGACATGTGCTTTTGAAATTGATACTTTTATAAACACATTATTAAAATAAATAATAAACAATAAACCATTGTCACACTTTAAATCATTTAATTAGGTATACAGTGTTTCAGACCTAAACAAAACAGATAATTTTCACCATGAATAAGTCACTCAAGTTCCCAGTCACGTGGATATAAATGACCAAACCAACTAAAAGCCTTGTCTGCTTATCCACACACTGCAATAGCTTCAGCAAATCAACTGTGGGCACGGGAGTGGCAACCATGAATAAGTCACTCAAGTTCTCACCCACGAGGATATAAATGACTAAACCAAACAAAAGTCATGCCTGCTTATCCACACACTACAATAGCTTCAGCAGCTCGACTGTGGGCATGGGCGTGGCAAACATGCATAGGACATGAAAACTAAAACTCATATAACCTATGGTACGCCCTAACTAGTAACTAAATACTCAGCCACACATAAAAATTAAAAAATTACAAAAACCCACAAAGTAATATACTTGGTAACTCGTAAGCTGGGGTGTGGTGTAAGAGCATTCCTGTTATAACGACTGCCGTTTTCCGGCTACGCGAGAATAAAGATATATTTAGTCATCCAACCTACAAAACTTTAACACTTTCCACCAGACTAATCTGTTACGTAATGTCAAATTCTTCACTAGTACCAACTTAATTTATTAAAAACAACAGCCCATACAATCAAACAACAAAACTTACCGTGGTTCTTTTTCAGTTAATGCACAAATGATGTTCCGATTGCATCTCTGCAGGCTGCAGTATTATGTTTGTGATCAATTTTCTTTGAAAAACTCAGTATTTTGCCGTATTTCACGCAAATTCGGTATTGTAACACTCAAATATATATTTTTTCGGAGAGATTCAAAATAACTTGAGACATTTAATCTTTCAAAACGGTTGCACGCAAGTTTAAAGCAAATTTCGCGCCACTAATTTTTAATTATGACGTCACAGATAGAAAGTTTATTATTATTAACTGGGGAGTTATTTTGTTTTATCATCTTCTTCTATAAGAAATAAAGGTTGTATAGTGTATTATTCGTGGGCGAATTGGTTAAAAAGAATAATTGGGATGATGCGACACCCTTTAATTGTCTCCCATTTGGTAGTAAACAAAGAACACCGAATGAATTACAAAATCGTATTCTCACAACTCCTATAAACCGTTGGTAATTGTTTAAAACACGATCAGGATATTTAAATATTATGTGCCAAAGGTGTCGCGCCTTCTCCCATTCTATGATACATCTTGTTTTCATTAATTCCGTACACGCTTTTATAATGAAAATATGCTGCTGTAATATAATATTTGTGGTTGAATTGCTTGGGAAAAATCACCTATAAAATACAGTTGTTAAGACACGATTGTTCTGTCTCGACATCTTGTTTTCCGACATATGAATGATTGCTTTATATGAATGAATGAACGTAACTTATTTTATCCTCGAATTACCGGGAATAGTCGTGATAACACGGGTGTGTATTATGTTACTTGGTGGGTGATTATATTTTTTGGTTTGTCTCATTTTTTATGTAGGGCTGTCAATTTAGGCAAACAACAATGGACCCCTGGGTTAGAGCAATCGACCCTGAAAGTTCAGTTACACTAACATGGTAACACTGACAAGTCTTTAACTTGGCATCCTTGGGCTTTAGGCCTGCGCGCTAACTACATTACCACCGCACTAAAGCCGCAAAGGAATGTCTCATATGTGTTTCTACTTGCATTAGTTTGTTACATAGCGATCTATCAAGACATAACACAACAGCTGCATAGCAGACGACGGAAGTCTGAATTAACAATTATCCATATACAGTAGAATGTGACACTACATACCCTTTTCTATTGGAGAATATGTAGTGTAACAAATATTGTAAATGTTACAGAAGTCTTTTTCTAATATTTAGTTGGATTAGATTTTATGTCTTCGTGAAAGCTTTAATGACATGAGTGGTTTGTGCAAAGTAAAGTTACTGTACAGTCGAGCGATTAAAACTTATATATTTTGTGTAGTAGGATGAAGGAAGATGGTCTATTTTTATATTTTCGTTGTGATAAAAGCGTTGTTATTTTGTTAAACACGCAATTATAAAATTTTGGGTATTATGTGCTTACGGTATTTATCGTAACCCACAAGTCATAAGCAATACTATAAAATATTTTAGCCAGAATTTGGTGAGCAGTAGACGGTTTAAACAGATAAACACATTTACTCAAGCGAGACTTTTCTAATGATAATGGGCTAGTCATAATAAATAAAAATGATAAACTTTGCGTTTCTTGGAAGTTATTTGGCGGCCATGTTGTTTTTGAGAAGTCAAGTAATGACAGACCGAGTAAGTGAATCAATATGATAGGTTTTAATATTTCATACTCCCTGTTCACTGTCGAGTTATAACATGGGTACCTTCTTATAGACCAGACACACATGGTATTCATACACCTCATGCTCATTGTCGAGTTATAACATGGGTTTCTTCTTATACACCAGACACACATGGTGTATTCATACACCTTATGCTCACTGTCAAGTTATAACATAGGTGTCTTCTTATACACCAGGCACACATGGTGTATTCATACATCTCATGCTCACTGTCGAGTTATAACATGGGTGTCTTCTTATACCCCAGACACACATGGTGTATTCATACACCTTATGCTCACTGTCGAGGTATAACATAAGTGTCTTCTTATACACCAGACACACATGGTGTATTCATACACCTCATGCTCACTGTTGAATTATAACATGGGCGTTATCTTATACACCAGACACACATGGTATATTCATACACCTCAAAACCGTATTCTCACGTCTCCCATAGACCGTTGGTAATTGTTTAAAATACGATCAAGATATTTTGATATTATGTGCTAAAGGTGTTTTATCTCCCCCTCCCCTTCTATACCCTTTTTTTCTTCCGCAAACTGTATTGTTTTCTTATACATTACAACCGTTCTATATAACATTTCCTGTAAGACACCATTTACAAATCCTTGTCTATTCTTCCCGTAGTTTAACCCAATAAGAAACAGGCCAAGCGACGGAAACATGTTTGTTTGTCACCCGTTATATTTTAATACGCGAGACACATCGCTTTATATCGTCAGAGTGTTAAGAAGTACCACATAGCACTGCGTAGCATAATTGTATATACCTGCTTAAATAACCTAAGAAATATCAGGATATTTACATAAACGAAACGAAAGTGATTAGCTGCAAAACGACAGTCGCTAAAACACGCTACGGTTATAAACTACTTGGGAAAAAGTGTCAAATAAAAGCGCGGTGAACCAAATTATGAACGATTTAGGCATTTTGTTTGCATTGATATGCTTAATGTTGGTAAGCAATTAAGTTAAACATTTTGAGTTCATTAATAAATGTAGCCTATAAATTATAGTATTACGTTATTGGAAGGTCGATTGAAGAAATATTTAGATGTTGGTCTACTCTAAGCGCATTAATTTTATAAACTTCAAAACCTTTGAAAGAAAATATTTATTTCCCAGCAACAAAACTTTACCGAAAGCAAGAGGTCGTGTCCGAATCAACCAATGGGAATCCACCTCGTCCCACGTGATCATGACGTCGACGTATTTTATTTGGACGCCACCAATGGCGACGATGCCTTTTCAGGAAAGTGGGAATTCCCCGATAACGGGACCGGACCTTTCAAGACACTAAGTGGCGCAATTCTAGGGATTCAACGTGCAAGGAGACTTAACAAACGAGCAAGGCTGTTAGTTAAACAAGGAGTTTATCACGTCAATAAGCGCATCAATTTAAAAGAAAAGGTAAATCTAATTTCGTAAAATCGGAAGTAATGTAACATGATATTTGGCATATACGTTATAGACCCCATTGTTAATAGTTTATAAAATCTCTTATTGGATGTACAAATGAGAGCTGAACTGGCAGTGTTTATAAAGTTGTACACAAGTGTGGACTACCCAGCTCTCTTTACACTGATGATGAACCAAGTGAAACATCTGCATGTGTCTCTTACATCATCAGTGTAAAATGAGAGCTGAACTGGCAGTGTTTATAAAGTTGTACACAAATGTGGACTACCCAGCTCTCTTTACACTGATGATGAACCAAGTGAAACATCTCTATCAGTCTCTTGCATCATCAGTGTAAAATGAGAACTGAACTGGCAGTGTTTATAAAGTTGTACACAAGTGTGGACTACCCAGCTCTCTTTACACTGATGATGAACCAAGTGAAACATCTGCATGTGTCTCTTACATCATCAGTGTAAAATGAGAGCTGAACTGGCAGTGTTTATAAAGTTGTACACAAGTGTGGACTATCCAGCTCTCTTTACACTGACAATGTACCAAACAAATTGTGATCTGAAACGGCGGCGCTAGTCCCAATCATTGTTTGTAACGTAACATTTTTTTATGAAATATTTTTAGGATTCCAATCTGGAAATCATTGGTGTTCGTGACAGTAAAGGAAGCAGACCGTTAATAACTGGAGCTGTGAAAATAAGCGGCAGAGACTTCTTTCCTTTCTCACAGACAAACCGTCACACAATATACGCCGCACATTTTAACGGGACGTGTTCTTCGCATGTATTTATAGGAAGCAAACGTCTCGTAAGAGCAAGGTAAAGACTTTGACGCCACCACTGTGGCCTACACTTAGGAGAGCGAACTGTTGTCAAAAGTTAAAGCCATATATTGATAACTTTACAAAGCGATTGTAAATGTGTTGAAAATTCATACCTGTGAAACACATTCATTATGGCATAAGTAGCCTAAGGACTTTACTCAAGTACTATTTTATTCAATACAGAAAGCCAAACCTAGATAGATGGACGGGTGCTGATCTCACAGGGTGGGGTCCTTATCTTTATATGAGGGATTTATTGAAACCAACAAAGAAATGTAATATAAGAGGAAGTGGAGGGTATACACAGGTGAGGGTTAAAAAGTTTGCTTGTAACTGAAGGCTCACTGTGGTGGCTACGATTCAGTGTGTGCCTCGTAACTGGAGGATCGCAGGTTCAAGGCTCACTGTGGGAGCTACGATTCAGTGTGTGCCTCGTAACTGGAGGCTCCCAGGTTCAAGGCTCACTGCGGTGGCTACGATTCAGTGTGTGCCTCGTAACTGGAGGATCGCAGGTTCAAGGCTCACTGTGGGAGCTACGATTCAGTGTGTGCCTCGTAACTGGATGCTCCCAGGTTCAATGCTAACCGTGGTGGCTACGATTAAGGGTGTGCTCTTGTAAACCGAGAATGTTTACTTCGAGGCTCACTTCAGTGGGTTAAACGGTCCGAATCATCTAATAATACGTTATAGCGTCATTGTCCAAGCGAAAACCGTTGGGGATTCAAATTTAGCGAAGGCGACATCAACCCGAACTGGTACAGACTCACCAAAGCTGAGATCCTCGTGTTCAATGCATGGACGGCGGAAAGGCGAGTAATTAGTCACGTCGACATGGAAAAGAACTCAGTACATTTTCAAAAGAAGCTTCGGTTCCCAGTAGGAAAGCATCCGAATCCTTCGGGATTTCGTTTCGTGGTGGAAAATATTTTTGAAGGTATTGAGACTGCGTTAAACGTTATAACTAAATGTAACTTTATACACGTAAAGCGTTGCAATGTTGAGAAATTATCCATGTTTCGTACCTTTTCTAGATTCTTTATAAAATAAGAAATGACCTAGTAGGTCATATAAAACTGTACAGAAGCGTGTACTACCCAGCTCTCTTTACATTGAAGATAAACTAAGTGAGTCTTTTACACCCGTATTTTATTTAGAACTTGATACGGTCGGCGAATTTTACTGCGACTCAGACAGTCAAAGATTTTATCTGATTCCGCCAGACGGCGCACTAGAGCAAGAGGACGTGTACGTGGCGCAATCACCGGTTTTTATTCTTGGTAAAATATGAATTTGGAAATAAAATCGGCTTAGGCAACTTGACTGTGGGCATGAGAGTGACAAAAATTATTAACTTACTGAAGATTTATACGTCATTTTGGTCTTTTAATGGTAACCCCTGCTATCTTTACTTCTAATCCATATATCTCAGGTCGCAATGTTGAAAACCTGAGTTTCCAAGACCTCAGCTTCAAGCACTCACACGACAACCATTTCTCGGGTTACAACGGAAGACCTGGTCTTATACAACTTGAAAATTGTGATGGAATCCAGTTTAAAAGATGCGAATTCGCCAACATTGGTTATACTGGTATCTTTACCAATATGGTCAAAAATATGGGAGTAAGAAAGTTTTGCATGGATGTAAAACGTAATTTATTTATTGTCGCACGCAACTGTAGGACTAATAAAACTTGTGTTTGGTTTCATACACCTCGTGCCTGCTTACGAGTTACCATATATGTAACTTTAAGCGTGCGAAAAACCATGAAGTTAAAGATGCATGTATGGTGTGTTAGAACTATCATTTTTAGTCAGCGCTTGTAAGTTAAAAAAAACAAATTCGCCAAGTAGTGTTTATATGTACTTCATGCACTTTATGCAATTAATTGGGTTTTAAACTATTTGTCTAAGATGGAAATCAATAAAGTCTGCACTTTAAAAATATGATACGGTTTTAAGTTTATATTAAAGTTTAATTGTTATTATAACTTTTCCAGGTTACTGATTGTACGTTCTCAGATGTTGGTAACATAGCGCTCACTGTAGAATATAACAGCGATCCAACTGACGAATATGCACCAAGAAATATAATGGTGAAACAAAACACGTTTGTGGGATGTGGTGTTTATAGCATGTATCAGGTAAGGATATACAATAGAATTTTGGTTTGGTTATTTATATCATTATTGGTGGAAATCTAAGTGATTTATCCATGGTTGCCACTCCTACGTTACAAGTTTTTTTTTTATTTAGTCAATGAGTAGAACTTATTTCTACTAGCGTTTTTGCTGGGAAAACGACAGTTGATATAATACGGGTGTTCTGTTTCATCACCTCGTTCCCGTTTACGAATTACCACGTATGTAACTGAGCAACTTTTCTATTAGTTTTTAACTTTTTTTACACCAACAATCTTAATCAAACTTTCAGCCAACTTGCATCCACGTAAAAGGAGTTCGGAATATTGTTGTGTCAAAGAATGACGTCAGCATGTCGTCATACGCCGGGATTAGAGTAAGTTAAAAAAATATATAAGAAGAAAATTCGAAATTTCTGTTCTAGTTTGATGCTGGTTTTCGAATACAAATAATGAAACGGTATAGGCAGATTTGTTTTACAGCAAGTACTATAACTTAATGAAACATATTAATAGAAAATTAGAGAAGGCGAAATATCAAATATTCGAGATATCAAATATGGAGTATAAAATCAAATTTAATAAGCCATGTTTTACTTAAAAATCATTTTTAAACTTTTAAAGAAATCACTGTAAATAACGGAGCTGTGTAGTTTTGGATATTATTTGCTAACGGTATCTATCCTATTGAATTGCAATATTAATTAAGGTGTCTCCTTATAACGTTCATTTTCAGGTCGGTTGGCAAAAAGTTTTTACTAAAGATTACGTCACACCTGGTCAATACGTATTCTACGTCACAGAGAACAACGTACATCACTATGGTAACGGGATTTTGAATGATTTTGGCGGGATATACCTTTCGTCTAATATGCAGGACTGTGGGATAGCTCAGGTGACTTTCGTTATCCTATATATAACTCGAACCTTGGTACAAACGCCTTCCTTCTTATACACCAGACACACATGGTGTATTCATACACCTCATGCTCACTGTCGAGTTATAACATGGGTGTCTTCTTATACACCAGACACACATGGTGTATTCATACACCTCGTGCTCACTGTCGAGTTATGACATGGGTGTCTTATACACCAGACACACATGGTGCATTCATACACCCCATGCTTACTGTCGAGTTATGACATAGGTGTTTTCTTATACACCTGACACACATGGTGTATTCCTACACCTTATGTTTACTATAAAAAGTTTACCGTTGAACAAAACATATTTTCTCTAAATGCTAATGAGATTGTAATCATAAAACGAATTGCTTCAACCGTTCTCTGACTCAAAAACATGTCATCCGATATTGAGCGCTTTTATCATTATGACGTCATTGTTTCTTCCTGTTTAATCGCGCTCAGCACCGAATGTGTCAATCTTATGACGTAGATGCAAATTGTTTCACTCGTGTTGTTGCGCGGAAAATTTGCCCATTTTTAAAATAATTTGTAATCGACAGTGAGCATGAGGTGTATGAATACACCATGTGTGCCTAGTGTATAAGAAGACACCCATGTTATAACTCGACAGTGAGCATGAGGTGTATGAATACACCATGTGTGCCTAGTGTATAAGAAGACACCCATGTTATAACTCGACAGTGAGCATGGGGTGTATAAATGCATCTTGTGATTTCACTATATAAGAAGAGACCCTAAAAATTGAGTATGCGATTTTAAATATTTCTTAATTTAATATTAATTACAGAACATGTCGATCTGTCATATCCATGCACTCATATCGAACAACACGATTCATAATTCCGAGTCTTATTACTACGGAGCTATCGGTGTTTATACTGACACTGCTGCATCTTCAGTATCAGGTAAGGTGGCATGCGACGTCGTGGAAGCGTTGATTCGTGCGCCCGTCTTATTCCATGGTTTCTGGATTGAGGGTCAAGGCAGGTCGCTGCTGCTATTGTAGGCGTACGTGTCCTTGCGCAAGACACATAATAGCATTTGCTCCAACTCAGTAGTCACTGATCGGTTGGAGCAATTGGGTATTGAGTTGTCCAAATTTTTAGCCATACCCCATCCCTAAAATTACCCACAATGTTATATACGTTGAAATTCATAAGCGGGCACGAGTGTGTAAAACAGAACACCCGATTTCAGCGTCTTTTCTCACAGTTACTCGTAATTGGATTTACAAGCTGGCAGACTGCGCTGTTAACTTCCACTGTGGACAAAACAACATCGCTGTGAACAATATGATTTATCACATCAGTCCCAAACGTGTTTTCGGTGTTTGTAACCCGAGTGTGGGAGACGATGGAAGAATGCCAAGACAGGTAACGGTTCATATTGTAGTGCTATGGGTACTGGGTTCAAGACTCGACTCACCGAGTAGCAAAGTAGTTTAATTTTATTCTATGCGCCGTCACACAGTACATAGTGCTCCTGACTCTAGCCAGAGATTTAAGTTCGAGGCCCTACGCTGCCTTATAAGTTTTTTAATTACATTAAACAAATATCACTGGGAAGTTACATACTTTGTAACTAGTAAGCAGGCACGAGGTTTATGAAACAGAACACTCGTGTTATAATGACTATCGTTTCACCATCATGCATGAATAAATAAGTTGTATTAAATACTATGTCCACTCTTTTACGCGGACTTTTTAGCAATGATTTCGTTTCCAGACCATGACATTCCAACACAACGTTATCTACATTACAAACACAGCAGCTCGCCTTTATGGTCGGGGTGACTTTTGGGTCAACTCCGTTCCAAAGGTGGATTGGAACAACTACTATTTCAAACCGTCAAGCTACCAGCAATTTACAGCTTTCTTCAGTAAAACAATGGCGCCGTCGGAATGGGTGGAAAATGCCGGAAATGACGGAAATTCCGTCGTAGCGGATCCACTTTTTAAAGATTTACTTAAGGACGATTATAGACTAACTGAAACTTCGCCAGGTTTTAAACAGAATATCGAATCAGTTGATTTAAGATACGTGTTATCTGATAGTGGAGCATGTTGATGGATTATTATTTTTTATACTGTATATGAGTAAGTGTAAAGCGTAGCCAAGATTTGTACGCTAATAAATATTTACCAAATGTGTGTTTGATGCAAAACCTAAAAACTGTTGATTGTTTTTATAATTTATATACACTCCTACAGTCAAATTGCTTAAGCTGTTGTAAATGAAGGAATGTATTTTACTTTATCCTTGCGTAGCTGGAAAAAGACAGTCGTTATAACATGGGTGTTGTAATTCAAACCTTGTGCCCGCTTACAAGTTACCACGTGTGATTTTTTTCTGTGACTGTTTGGCTGCCAATTTAGCTTTAGAGACACATACGGTAGCACCGTCGAGGTTTGAACCCACAACCCGTTGATTAGAGGCTCGCTAACCACTAAGCAACGGCTCCGGTTAGTACGCTAATTAACATACAAGTTCGCCTCAATACCAAACCACATAAGATATATACAAAACACTACCCATTAAGTTAGCCTCGAGCACGAAGTTAATTTGTTCCTTCAGGTACAATCATATATTAACTACGTCATAAAATGTATTTTCATTTGCACGCCAAACTATCCTCATGACTCAACAAAAACTACAAATGCATGTTTCACCAATCTTAACGGAAGACGTGCTTTGCTGTCATACAAGGCATTATGACGTCATAAAGTGTTTTTATCAAGCTTTCGCTCGGCGGAAGTGGTGATTTAATTAGGAAACAAACAAAAGAGCAAAGTTCGGTTAGAAGTCACTAAGATTTTGCACGAGGTGTATATTTAGGTTGGCTAGAAAAAAATGTTCAATAGACAAATAAGGAAATCTTTACGGTAATAGTGTATAGTGTGTGAGTTTTATTCGGAAAGTCAGTGAGATAGAGAATCTAAACAAGTATAACAGGTTAGCGCGGTTCGTTTGTGGTTGTTTTTTGAAGTACACCGTAGATTAGTGTGGTTAACGAAATCACGCTTTTAAACGGAAAAGAATTTTCCGAAATTTAAAATAATCGGTAAACAGGGTTTCGTATTTAAAGTTAAATAGCAGATTGTGTACCAGAGAAAAGAAAATAAGCGACAAACATTATACCAGATCGTGAGATAAACAACAAACTGTGTACTGAATAGAAATAAGCGACAAACAGTGTACCGAATAGAACTAAACGACAAACAGTGTACCGGTTCGTAAAATAAACGAAAACAGTGTACCGAATATAAATAAGTGACAAACAGTGTACCAAATAGAAATAAACGACAAACAGTGTACCGAATATAAATAAGCAAACAGTGTACCTATTAGAAATAAACGACAAACAGTGTACCGCGTATTCACATATGGCCCAGTATACATTTAGTACACACAGTGACACAAGAATAGCGTGAGTGACATTATAGAAATCGAGTAATGACAAAAACGTGAGCCGGACGTACCGACTAAATGACAGCTAGATCGCCTAAAATGTTTTTACCCTTTTTAAAAAACACACGTTTCGAATTATTCGTTAAATATCCTGCACGGTTGGCGGTTATGTTGATATAGTCATTATAGTGTTAGTGCGCATATAGGGGTTAGAGCTATTGCGTGTTTGTTTGCTACTTTACGTAGAGGTATGATAGCAACAAATCTGGTGTTGGTGTTAAGCCGGAAGTAATTGAGCTTACAACGTAGCTCGTCTTAGTGTAAAAGAACAAACAAAGAAACAATTAGTTGGCGTATTTAATTCTTTGTTCGTTCTTTTAAGCGCCTTCACCGTAGCTCTGCTCGAAGTTAAAGGAACAAACAAAGAAATATCTACACCCAGCGTTGTTCAGCGCAGGTCAGCGTAGATATTTCTTTGTTTGTTCTTTTTACACCGAGGCGAGCTACACTGTGGTGTAAACGCCGCTTAAAAGAACCTACAAAGAAATATCTACGCTGGCCTGCGCTGAACAACGCTGGGTGTAGATATTTCTTTGTTGTTTTTTTTAAACGACGTAACTTTCCTACATGTTGTAACTTATATTGACTATAAACTGTATTTTTATTAACAGGTAGTAACCCCAGAACAGCAACTTAATAGCTGAGAAAATGTTTCATTATTTTGCCTTCTTAGTACTTTGTGTTGCAGGGTTTTTACTGGTAAGTAAACAACTGTTGTAACCATGTAGTAACGCGCTAGCCTATAAACGTATTGTGTTTGTAAGTTATTTAAATAGCACGAGGGAAGATGAGACACATTTTCATCGTATTTTCCCGTCCCAGTAAACAAAGAAAAATTAAAGGATCATAAAACCGTATCCTCATGACTCCCATAGATCGTTGTTTTTTGTTTAAAACATGATCAGAATATTTGGATATTATGTACTTAAGGTGTACCAACTTCCCCTACAGAACTTTATAACTAGTTAAAGTACTTTTGGATAAGATGGATTTCGTTAAGTGCTAACATGTCATATTTATTAATCGTGCTAGTAACATTTAACAACGCTCTTTTAGAGTCGTGAACATACAGTTATATGATTCTGTAAAAGTTCTCTCTGCACTCGCAAATGCACGTTAAAATGAGACAAAAACATGTCCCATCTTACCCCAACTATGACAAACCGTCGCGGTGTGCAACGTAAGACGTGTGTCATATTACGCAAATTACATAGCGGCTTTACATCAAGCTTATAAGACTTTAATTCAAGCTGTATCGTGTGCATATGCAAACATTAATCTTAATATTCTAACCATGCGTATTATGTAAACAAAACAAGAATCTATAGCATACCTACATTCAAAAGGTTACCGCTTCAAAAGTTACATTGTATGTTTTACAAGCAGTGTAATAAAATAATTTCTAAAAAAAAATATTATCAAAACAGAATAATATTTTTTTAATAAAGATTATTAATGTGTGCATTCGAGCTTAAATTCTAGGTCCTCGGAAAGGGACCTTAACTATTTCAAATAAGGAAGAGAAGCCTTTAGGAGTTTTTGTTATACGTTCTGCATAGACTGCATTTAAAATAAGTAATATGTTAAAAAAAAGTTTAAAAAAAAAAGATCAAATTAAAGAAACTCAGTTAATTGAACGCAAATTAAAACATAGATCGTATTCGAGTTCTATTTAAACATCATATGGTAAATTGGACATGGACGTCTAAATTAATTGCCAGTGTCATAGCTGTTGGTTTGGCTATTTATCTTCTTTAAGGGAAATTTTCAGTTCAATAAATTATCCACGGTCGTCTATGCTCGCTGTCAAACTTTTCAATTTATTAATGGCAAACTAACTGTGCAAAGTCTGGATATACAATAACGATACAATTAGAAAAACGTGCAAACTATAAATAAACTCGCATGATTTGGTATTGCATCGCGTGATACTGAAACCAATGTGAACCTATACAGTAAGATCATTCAAAACACGTTCCTGAATCACGTTTTTTAGCAACTTGACTTAAAACTTGCAAAATATTTAAAATTCTTAGAATATTTGCAGTTATTTTGGTTGTAGTTGAACAACTAAAAGATTCTGTCCTCAAGGTGTATCTTGTGCGCATTGTTGAGTTGTAACATGGGTGTCTTTTTATACACTTATACACCAGACACACATGGTATATTCATACACCTCATGCTCACTGTCGAGTTATAACATGGGTGTCTTCTTATACACCAGACACACATGGTATATTCATGCACCTCATGCTCACAGTCTGTTTCCACAAGACCGCTATAATCTTAAAAGAAAAAAATAGGAATTTTCAACAAACACAAATTAGTAGCAAATCCGAATCATATTCATTACATTTATATTTTTATCATTTTAGATTGTGTTATTGCCAAGATCACCACCAGTTCCTGTTGTCTGCCCGAAACGCGCAAACGAAGCATTAATAAACCAAGAACGTAAGAACACCGACACATTCTACGTCGACGCTTACCATGGTAATGACTCGTGGAACGGGAAATACCCGGAGTCGAGAAAGGGGGACGGGCCGTTCAAGACGTTAGAGAAAGCGTTCAAGCAGATTCGAAAATTACGAACTCCTGCGAAACCGGCGACATTATTTTTAAGAGCTGGAACTTATTTTATGCGAAGAAAGATCCAGTTGGGAGCTGAGGTATGAAACATTTTACTAAGTAGTTGGATCCCTGATTCAAGGCTCACTGTGGTGGCTACGATTCAGTGTGTGCCTCGTAACTGGAGGCTCCTAGGTTCAAGGCTCACTGTGGTAACTACGATTCAGTATTTGTCCCGTAACTGGAGGCTCCCAGGTTCAAGGCTCACTGTGGTGGCTACGATCCAGTGTGTGCCTCGTAACTGGAGGCTACCGGATCCGAGGCTCACTGTGAGTTTAGTATATAACTTTTCATTTTCACTCAGGATTCGAACTTAGCGGTGATCGCATACCCGAAAGACAAAGGCGTCCGTCCTTTGATATCAGGTGGGAAAACAATCACCGGCGATAAGTTTGTGTTTCATTCTTACAAAAACAACCGTAAGATTTATGTTGCTCCGTTCTATGGTAAATGTACTTCACATGCATTTCTTGGGGACAAACGACTTATAAGAGCAAGGTGGGCGTTCATTACTAAATGTAGTTCGTAAATTGGTCATGTGTATACCGTAAATTATACCATGTAGGTGCAACGTGTCGAGACATTGTTTATGCTTATAAAATGTATAAAAAAAACACACATTATGTTACACATTTCTTTGTTTTTTACATCGAGGCAGCTGCGCTAAATGAAAAAAATGTTGTAAAAATCTGAGCTAAAGATATTGTTACTTTTTGTCTGCAGAAAACCAAATATTGTAAAATGGACCGGGGAGGATCTAACTGGATCTGGGCCTTACCTACGCATGAAGAACTTACTTCGATCAACTCCTGTTTGTAATTTAGCTGGAGATGGTGGTTATACGCAGGTGCTTATTTATTCTCGTACAGCGAATAATTTACTTGTTAAAACGCTATGAAGCAGAACGATTGCCGCGTCATATTTCGGCAGTGAGCATGGGGTGTATAAATACACCATATTATAACTCGATAGTGACGACAAGCATGATGTACTTTAATCCAACATGTTTTTACAGCACAACTGCCCGGTTATCAACAAAAAAGGCTTCAAATTTCGTCGCGGTGACATCAGACCGAACTGGCCGAAACTAACACACGGGGAGATTCTTATATTTAACTCATGGACTGCAGAGAGAAGGAAGATAGCTCGTGTTAATGTGACGGAAGGCTCAGTGTATTTTCAAAGAGATCTAAGATTCCCAATAGGAAAACATCCAGGGGCGTCCGGGTTCCGTTATGTTGTGGAGAACATATTTCCAGGTAGATGTGTGGACAATTAGATGCTTAGGTTAAGATATGTTTTTTTTATGTTTGGTGCTCATGGTATCGTGTTTTTTAAAATTAGTTCCAAAAATGTGTATAGATTCATACATGGGTGTGATATGACTGTGCAGAAAAGGTAAATGCTATTTAAAGAATTACGTTATTTCAAACAATCAAATTCACACCCACGAAGATATACATGACCAAACTAACTATTAATGATGTTTCAAATGCATAAAGTCATCACAAATATTTATAACACAGAACTCGACACAACTGGGGAATTCTACTGCGACAGTGTGAGGAAAAAGTTTTACTTAATCCCACCGTCTGGAGCGCTTGCCACTAATGATGTGCACGTAGCACATACGAGCGTATTTTTCAAAGGTAGTTATGTCGTATGAATATTTACAACATGACTGTAGTTTAAACAACTGTCAAAAGTAAGAAAAAAAAAACAATTGTCTCGGGCTTTTGTCCCGAACGTTTTTCATCGAATGTTTTTCCGAACGTTTTCTCCAGAATGTTTTTTTCTCGGTCGTGTTGTCACGGACAATTTGTTAAACACATATTGTTCTACCGCATTCTTATAATCGTATCCTCACAAGTCCAAAATATAGTTGTTAATTGTTAGAAGAACGATTCGGAAATATGAGATATTATATGCTAAGGAGTAACGCTACTCCTCTTACCCACAGTACTATGTTTAACACCAATATAACCATTGAAAACTAGGTCACAAAGTCAGATAAATTTAAATTTGAAAATTTATCTTTACAATTATTTACAGCCGTTGGAGTAAAGAACATCACTTTCCAAGATCTCGCATTCAAACATTCGCACGATAGTTACTTTTCCGGTTATAATGGAAGACCTGGGATGCTTATACTTGAATATTGTGACGGGATCAGAATTGACAGCTGCGAGTTTTCCCATGCCGGCTACACTGGTGTTTTCACCAATATGGTCAAGAATATGAATGTAATTATGCTGATACTATGTCGTTTGTATGTAATATAAATATAACGTGGTGTATGGATACACCATGTATGTCTGGTGTATAAGAATACACCCATGTTATAACTCGACAGTGAGCATGAGGTGTATGAATACACCATGTGTGTCTGGTGTATAAGAAGACACCCATGTTATAACTTGACAGTGAGCATGAGGTGTATGAATACACCGTGTGTGTCTGGTGTATAAGAAGACACCCATGTTATAACTCGACAGTGAGCATGAGGTGTATAAATACACCATGTGTGTCTGGTGTATAAGAAGACACCTATGTTATAATTGGACAGTGAGCATGAGGTGTATGGATACACCATGTGTGTTTGGTGTATAAGAATACACCCATGTTATAACTCGACAGTGAGCATGAGGTGCATGAATACACCATGTATGTCTGGTGTATAGGAAGACACCCATGTTATAACTTGACAGTGAGCATGAGGTGTATGAATACACCATGTATGCCTGGTGTATAAGAAGACACCCATGTTATAACTTGACAGTGAACATGAGGTGTATGAATACATCATGTGTGTCTGCTGCATAAGAAGACACCCATGTTATAACCTAACAGTGAGCATGAGGTATATGAATACACCATGTGTGTTTGGTGTATAAGAATACACCCATGTTATAACTCGACAGTGAGCATGAGGTGCATGAATACACCATGTGTGTCTGGTGTATAGGAAGACACCCATGTTATAACTTGACAGTGAGCATGAGGTGTATGAATACACCATGTATGCCTGGTGTATAAGAAGACACCCATGTTATAACTTGACAGTGAACATGAGGTGTATGAATACATCATGTGTGTCTGCTGCATAAGAAGACACCCATGTTATAACTTGACAGTGAGCATGAGGTGTATGAATACACCATGTATGTCTGGTGTATAAGAAGACACCCATGTTATAACTTGACAGTGAACATGAGGTGTATGAATACATCATGTGTGTCTGCTGCATAAGAAGACACCCATGTTATAACTTGACAGTGAGCATGAGGTGTATGAATACACCATGTGTGTCTGGTGTATAAGAAAACACTCATGTTATAACAGTGGGCGCATAAAGACTAATGACAATGTTACTCCAGGTAACTCAAAGCGTATTCAAAGACATCGGAAATCTTGCATTAACCGTCGAATACAATGGTGAAGCCAAAGACAGGTTCGCACCACGTAACATTGATATTAAACGAAACACCTTCAAAGGATGCGGTGTATTTGCCATGTTACAGGTATGTTATATTAATAGCTTGAATACACAGTCGGAGTTAAAAAATAAAAATTATCAAAAAGAAAATGATTTTTTATTCCTAAGCCTGTTGTCTTTAACTGACACTTCAGTTGTTTTGGCATCTGGTTTTAACAAAACCTTCAATTGGTTGCACCACTTTTCGCAGGTTTTTATATAAAACTTCAGTATCTTTTACAAATAAATAATCCGAATTACATTGGTTGCACTATTCTCTATATTTAAAATACAACTGTTTATTCCAGCCAAGTTGTGTTCATGTGAAGGGAGTCGGTAATATTATGGTCCAAGAGAATGATATTAGTATCACGCCGTATGCGGGGTTAAGGGTAAGTTAATGTTAAACCACGTAAAGGTTTATAATGGTTTAATGTGTAACTTATTCATCTTGGCGTTTTTAAATATCTTTGGTCGTAAGACTCACTACACCCAATAAAGCCCCAAATGTATAACTGTTTAATCTTTGCTCGGTTAGGCATTACAATGATAACAAATTTGTTCTATTTTAAACGCCTCGTACCCGCTTACAAGCTGCCACGTATATAAGTTTGTGGTCGTATGGCTAAAATATGGACAACATATTTTCTCATGAGGCTGAGACAATGTACCTCACAAAAATGAGTTTTACCCTGTTAGTGTGGCATGGCACATTACATGGCCTTTGCACAGAAAGTTAAATTGGTGGAACCGTTATTTGCAAACCCAAATAATAAGATTTTCGTTGAGAATCGCAAGCTTCTAGTATATCTGAAAGGTTCTTGTATTTTATCGGTTATTTTATTTTGTTACATAGAAATATATTTGATTTACGTTTAGGTTGGCTGGCAGAAGACTTTTACTAAAGATTACAATAACGGAAAGAAAGTGTTTAAGATTGTGAGGAACCATATACATCATTATGGAAATGGGATATTGAGCGATTTCGCCGCAATCTATATGTCATCTAATATGCAAGATTGTGGTATTATACAGGTCGCTTAAAAAACTCGTAGTTTAAAAGCTGGTCAAATATGGCCGGTTTGAAAGCTTGTATAGGAGGGTGGGAGAGATGGGACACCTTTCCTTACTGGTTTCGAATTATAAAACGATATCCTTATGACTCCCATAAGACCGTTGTTAATTGTTTAATAAACGATCGGTATGATTGGGTACTATGTGCTAAGGGTGCCCCATCTTACCCCACAGTACTATGTATAAAACAATTTTTCGTTATCATAGACTACAATTATTGAAATTTAGTGTGCGCCTCGTACCTGCAGGTCCTTATACTCGGTGCCACATTTTTTGTTCCAACGATACAATAAACATAACTGATAATATACAACGTGTTTTGCTTGTAGAACATGAGTATATGCCACTTGCACGTCTTGGTTTCTGACAACGCAATCCATCATTCAAGAGCTTATCATTACGGAGCAATTGGAGTGTTTTCTGATACAGCTGCGTCTTCTGTAACAGGTACCGTGCGCGACTTAGATAATTCGCATTTTCGTTAATTAATACACCGTCTGTCTGATGAAACAGAACACACAAATGCTATACTTTGATAGTGAGCATGACGACTGTTTTAATAATGAATGGAAGAATGCAACTTATTTTTTAACGTTTTTTCTCACAGTTACTCGTAATTGGATTTACAAGCTGGCAGACTGCGCTGTTAACTTCCACTGTGGACAAAACAACATCGCTGTGAACAATATGATTTATCACATCAGTCCCAAACGTGTCTTCGGTGTTTGTAACCCGAGTGTGGGAGACGATGGAAGAATGCCTAGACAGGTAAGTTAGTGTCATGTGTTCAGGGATCAAGGCCCACTTGAGTTGATTGTCAGTAGAGGTTTACTCAACAGTGAGCATGAGATGTATCACCATATTTTGTGATATGAGTTATTATCATCTAAAGTTGTATCTCACGCAGAGCATGAATTTCTCCCGGAACGTGATTTACGTAAATAACTCAAATGCTCGACTTTATGGTCGTGGGGATAAGTGGTACGATGAAATACCGGTCGTGCAACTCAACAACTATTTCTTCAAGGGGTTCAGCACTAAAAAGTTCAATGGGTAAAACAATCATTGCACTTTTTTAATTTGTATTGTAAAATGTACAACTACTTGGTAACTCGTCACTGAGTAAGGTGCACTTTTGACGAGATTTAGGAGTTTTATAATGAATCTAGCAGTATGAAGAAAAGCTAAAAAGCACTTATAAAGCTATATCGAAGCAGCCATCGTTGTGGGCGCATGTGTCCTTAGACAGGATACGGCAATTGTTCCAACTCAGGGCTGTCTAAACACGGAAACATAGAAAAAACAATCAATCAAAACGTAGCATACGTAGTAACTCGTAAGTGGGGACAAGGTGTATGAAACAGAACAATCGTGTTATAACGACTGTCGTTGCCCCGCCATGCGACGTAGGGATAACTTTCCGCCGTACCCGAATGTGAAAAAATTACATTTAAATATAGATAAAATCTAATTTGGTTAAACCACTATCACCAACAAAGTAAAGTTCTAAAAGTTCTTATAATCCCTCAGTTTCTTCAGCAAGACGATAAAGAGTTGGAGTAAGTGGCGCAACGAAGCTAAACGCGACGCAGGATCTATCATCGCGGACCCGAAGTTTGTAAATACTGACTTAGATGACTATAGACTTTCAAATCAATCCCCTGCTCGTGGTATGATAGAGTCGATAGATCTACGAACGGTCATAACGAATTCTGGAACCTGCTGATAGATTTAGTAGGGTTGGAGGAAGATGGGACACCTTTCATTATATTTTCTTGTCCGGTTTGATAGTAAACAAAGAACATATAAATAATTTTAAAATCGTATCTTCACGACTCTCATTGACCGTTGTTAATTGTCTAAAACACGATCAGGATATTTGAATATTATGTGTTAAGGATGTCGCGACTTCCCCCACAGTACTGTATATTTATTTATTATGATTCTAAAATCTGTTCTGGCAACAGTATATTTTGGAAAATGGTAGGGAATTGATTTTTATAACGGCTTTCTTACACCCGTGCTAACTTTTGTTTTGCCGCCGCGCGAAATAAATGGTTTCACTTATTTCATTTATGATACATAAATTTTTTTGGGCTATTTTGAGATCAACTGGTATTTTATATAATTCGTGCACGAGGTGTTTGTTTAAGCCATGTTTATCTTGCAATTGATGTTAACAACATTGTTTTTGTATTACGACATTTCAAAATGCGAGTTCAAATTCGGAAATTGAAAACTCTAATCCCGAAACGGCCTTCTTCGTATAATGCCGGATTTGATTTTGTTAAATATTTGCATATTTCTTCATTACCGTTGTATAAGTGCAATATTCTTCATGTTCTCTTATTTATAGTTCAGTGTCAATATGTTTTTTTTTTATATTTGTGCTTTGATTGTTTTACAAATACACGATGTGCCTTTTCTATATTAAATCTGTCAGTTAAAGTTGAAGTCGACATGGAAGTTTAGCAAGAGTAAAGTCTATTCAAATGTAAAGCATATTACACTTTTCTTCAAAATACGCAAGTTTAAATGACCAAACCAACCAAAATCCATGTCTGCTTATCCACACACTGCAATAGCTTCAACAACTCGACTGTGGGCATGGGAGTGGCAACCATGGATAAGTCACTCAAGTTCCCACCCACGAGGATATAAATGACCAAACCAACCAAAAGTCATGTCTGCTTATCCACACACTGCAATAGTTTCAGCAACTCGACTGTGGGCATGGGAGTGGTAACCATGGATAAGTCATTCAAGTTCCCACCCACGAGGATATAAACAACCAAACCAACCAAAATCCATGTCTGCCTATCCACACACTGCAATAGCTTCAGCAACTCGACTGTGGGCATGGGAGTGGCAACCATGGATAAGTCACTCAAGTTCCCACCCACGAGGATATAAATGACCAAACCAACCAAAAGTCATGTCTGCTTATCCACACACTGCAATAGCTTCAGCAACTCGACTGTGGGCATGAGAGTGGCAATCATGGACAAGTCACTCAAGTTCCCACCCACGAGGATATAAATGACCAAACCAACCAAAAGTCATGTCTGCTTATCTACACACTGCAATAGCTTCAGCAACTCGACTGTGGGCATGAGAGTGGCAATCATGGACAAGTCACTCAAGTTTCCACCCACGAGGATAACCAAACAAACCAAAATTCATGTCTGCTTATCTACACACTGCAATAGCTTTTGAAGAAAAGCAAAATTCCGGATATTTTACGTCAACTTATTATATTGATCAAGTACGCGGTAAATATGACGTTGGCATTTCCTTAATACTTAAACGAAACTTGGAGACAATATTGCATCTACGGAGTAACATACCATAAGAAACAAACATATTGTTTTTATCTTATAACCGTTTAGGTGTAACTATTATTTATAATATATTCATAACCAGAATATATTCATAACAGTTTTTTTTTGACTATTTCAACTCTGAAATTTATTTATAGTGGGTTGGGGTAAGATGGCTCACGTTTTCTTTTATCGTCTTATTTGGAAGCAAACAACGGATGTTTATATAATTATATATCCGTATCCTCATGACTCAAAAGTTGTTAATTGTTAAAAACTGTCACGAAATATTGGATTTAGGTGATGACAGTATCTCATCTTACACTAAAGTAAGATGTAGGTGACAAAGTTTTGTTACAACATAAATATTTAGATTTATCGTGCATTCAGTCATAAACAATTAATATTTACAGAATTATAAAATCGAAAACTCTTGACTCTAAATAGCGTTGTTAATTAGTAATAACACGATTAAGAATATGCTTAGTTCATGCGCTGTATTACTAACGCATTATTTGACCCTATGTTAGGCAATCATTTTCAGAATGATATCATTATTAAAAAGTAAAATAACTTAGTAATATGACCGAAAGCGTTAAAACGCGATTAAATTTGAATAAAAAATAAAAATGAGTAATCTCACAAAGCCAAAAACTGCATTTTATCCAAATAAGTCAAAATAATATCTGAAATCGTACTTAATGCGTAGATAGGATATCCTATGTTAATACAAATGTGTTAACGGTAATTAAAAATATGCATCATCATACAAATTTAATACAGACGTGATATTACGTGGCATGAAATCACCTTAATTAGCTTAAGTAATCAGAGAACAATCGCTGTGTCATATCTTTCAGGGTGTAAAGGACATAGCTTAGCCATAATTAGCTAATATTACACATTATGACGTAACATAGGGCATCTAAGTGTAAGATTATTACGTAACAATGCCTGAACGGTATTTTGCGGGTGGTAACAATAGTACAAAAGGCGGAAAAGCGTTTTATTTCGAGGAGGTTCGAAAGTCAATCGAGTACTCGAGTTCTTTTACAGGTGTCAAGATGACGTCACAATCAATTTAAAAATCCCGAAAGTTTCGATCTTCCTTCCCCAAAGTCTGTATAAAACACGAGTATTTTGTTTCAATGTACAATAGTTGTAGAACAGCGGGCGTTGTGATATCACCATAGTACGGATATAGCGGTTTCCTTTTTAACAATAGGACGTCTTATTCGGAGCTGTCGTTACAATATAGTGTATATACTTATAACTTTACGTATTGGTGCGCTATGTTTTAAAACGGGTCGGAATGTGTCTTGCAAATTGAGTTATAAAACATATGACTCATATTTAAGAACTTTTTAATAAAAAAAGTTTTGCCTTTTTTGAAAATCAAAATTGGCTTAGCGTTTAAACTACAGCGTAGCTCGCCTCGGTATAAAAGAACAAACAAAGAAATATCTACACCCATCGTTTTTCAGCGTAGATCAGCGTAGAAATTTCTTTAATATTTCTTTTAGTTAATTTAGTACTTTTGCGTTCATAACGCCAAAAAAAGAATTAATCTACGCTTAACAACGCTGAGTGTAGACACATTTTGCTTGTATTTTTATCTGAAATGAGATCTGCTATGTCTGTTATAGTGTAAACATTATTTACTAAGAACAAAGCAGTATCCGCTTAAAAAATGAGCAGCATTTTAATTTAGCTATGCGCGTCGCAGTACTGTAGTTTTACAATAGCTTACGAGACAGTGTAAGAGCGTTTAATTACACAAGCATTCTTCTGTAACAGAGCCCGCTGTGCAACCGCGTTTGCACGGTCTGTGAGTTTGCGTCTTTTGGTTGTTTTCCAGGTACTGTGACGTCACAATACGCTTTCAGGTGAGCGCTAACACGCTGTGAGTCAGTGTAACGCGTTCTTGTGTAAATCTACGCTTGTTGGGTAACAGTATATGCGTGTATAACAGCATATACGGAAATACATAGTAATTACTAATGCACGCGTGTATATATGACGTCCGTTTTGCTCTGCTTTATAAAGGAGGCCGCATAAATATTTTGACATTTTCCAAAATTTGTTTGAGTCAGATTTGAAAATTTAGAAAATATCTTTAGTCAAACTGAGCAACAAGAAAATTTTGTGTGAAAAGAAAATTTCAAAATGAAAATCGTTTTGTGTTTCTTCGCTGTGTTATTGGTAAGTGAGCTTGAGCTGTTTCGTTAAGAATTTGTTTGAGTTTTGATATTTTTTTAAATTACCCGAGCAAAAGTACAAGCCCGACCTTGCAATATGAATAACATAACTTTTTTACAAGATTGGGTAAAAGACAGTCGTCATAACACGGGTGTTTTGTTTCATACACCCCATGCCCGCTTACGAGTTACTATATATGTAACTTATTTTTCCCCTCTATTTTTACCAACGATTTGTTTTATACATCTCGTGCCCACTTACGATTCTTATGAATTTGGCCGACAGTTTAGACAATCCATTGGTGCCTGGGTTAGAGTATTTGCCGATAAATGTATTTAAATAAAAACGCTCAGGCCCACAGTGGTGTCACCGAGCCTTGAATCCCGTATCCTCCAGACTCAGTTAAGCGTGTAACAAAAATTCAACTTTTTTAAGTTAGTTCTTTTATTTTACAGACACTTCACTGCAGCGACGCTCTTTGTCCTCAACGTTCCGACACCGCACGCATTCTACGTCGTCGACGTCACAGTGACGTATTTTACGTCGACGCTAACCATGGCAACGACGCTTGGACAGGGAGATCCCCTAACCCAAGCGGAACTGAAGGACCTTTCAAGACACTTAAAGTGGCGATCGAGAAAATACGAGTTTTGCGAACCTCTGATGTAAAACCTGCGACTCTCTACGTCAGAAGTGGCTCGTACTTCGTAAAAAAGAAGATTTTTCTGGATAAGCGAGTAAGTATAATATTAAAGAAAAACGAAGCTGAGTGTTTCCTATTATGCAATATATTTTCCTGCTCAGCCAAACTATAGGCTACGGCGTCTTTTTAGCACAATGGTTAGGGATTCGAATCCCGCCACTGCTACCATTGTAGGAATATTTTCCCGTGGGTAATTAACGATAGTTAGTTGCTCCAAACAAGTGGTTAGAAGTTGTTCAATTGTCAATTATACATGTAAACAATTACCCCAAAAAGTTATATTCGTATTAACTCGAAAGCGGACACGAGATATATGAAACAAAACCTCCGTGTTATAATGACTGTAACAAGCGTACACAAAAGTATTACAACTCAAGTGTGCGTGGCAACAATGGATAAATCACTCATTTTTCCACCTACGAGGATATGAATGACCAAACCAACCAAAAGTCATGTCTACTTATCCACACACTGCAATAGCTTCAGCAACTCGACTGTGGGCATGGGAGTGGCAACCATGGATAAGTCACTCAAGTTCCCACCCACGAGCGTATAAATGACCAAACCGTATAATTATTTCAGGATTCCAATCTCGCAGTTATCGGGTACGACGCTGGTGAGCGCCCCCTGATTTCTGGAGCAAATAAAATAAGTGGATCGTCGTTCTATCCATACTCTCAAACCGAGACTCATACCATATATGCGGCTCGTTTTACCGGGAGGTGTTCTTCTCATTCATTCCTCGGCACCAAGCGACTTATTCGTGCACGGTATGTATGTGGTAATCGGTCTTCTATATAGAATTTGTGTTATAACTCGACAGTGAGCATGAGGTGTATGAATACACCATGTGTGTCTGGTGCATATAAAGAAGACACCCATATTATAACTCGACAGTGAGCATAAGATGTAGGAATACAGCATGTATATTTGGTGTATGCACAGTAAGCATGAGGTGTATGAGTTTACATGTGTGAAGCAATATACGAACAACTCGGATCAGCGAACACTTTACAGCCCTAAGAACGTATGTATATATACAACAGCGGAAACATATGGTAGAACGTCTTTTAAGAAATGCAGTTATTAAAACTATTCAAATCCGTTACCATTGCATTGGCATAAATATTGTCCAACTATATTACATGCTACATAAAAAGACATATATAGCACAATACAACGGTAGCTTGACAGGCAAGAATACATTGTGTTTATTGAATGCACAATAACTACCACACGTCACAGCCGTAATTTGATTCGTAAGTGACGTCATGGATTGCGTGTATTGGTCGCCAAACAATCATGTAAACGCCTCTTAAAAAACAAACAAAGAAATATCTACGTTAACCGGCGCAGAACAACGCTGGGTGTGAACATTTCTTTGTTGTTCTTTTTACCACAAAGCGAGCTATACGCTGTAATGTGAAAAACAGCTTCAACAAAAAGTTAAACTCCGTTGTTTTTAATTTACAGAAAACCGAACCTTGCAAAATGGACCGGAGCAGATCTAACTGGATCTGGACCTTACCTACGCATGAAGAACTTATTGGACCCGACCCCACAATGTAATATGGCTGGAGCTGGCGGTTATACTCAGGTATGCCATGGTGATTAATGGTGTAGTGTGGTGGGAGTGGATGAATTTTTTATTCTATTTTCTCGTCTTATTTGGTACTAAATTAAGAAAATTAAAAGGTATTCCAACGACTTTCAGAGACCGTTGTTATTTGTTTAAAGTAACGTCAGTTTGGATATTATGTGCTAAAAGTGTTCCATCTTACCCCACCTTACTATATATAATGCGATAAACAGGGGAACAAAATTTAATAGCAGTCTATATGTTTCGCTGATTTTTTTATCGTATTAACCTATATAAGGAATTAAGCCGTTTGTAACTGTGTTTTTAGAACGTGGTTAAATGCGTGCATAAAAATAAGACGAATAACTACATTTATCTCCCAAATACTGCAGCGAAAATCTAAATAACTAAACCATCAAAGAGTAGGTAACTAGCAACAAAACGGCAGTCGTGAAATCACGTAAAATATAAAGACATTTTAGGATAAAAGTGTGGCTGCAAAACACGACCGTATAAACAAAGTATTTAATTCTATTTAATTAAAACGTATGAAGATGTAACTGACAGATAACTAAAACTGAAACTGAAGTGGTTTGGCGGCTATTAAAGCTTTCTAGCAATTTGTGGTTTCGTAATAACTCAACAGCGCTCTCTGGCGGACACCTAAAAACCAAAACATTTACACCTAAGTAACACTGATGTTATTTTCAGCGTCATTGTCCTGTGCAAAACAGATGGGGATTCAAATTTCACCAAGGCGATATCAACCCGAACTGGTACCGACTTACCAAAGCTGAGATCCTCGTGTTCAATGCATGGACGGCAGAAAGAAGGAGAATTGACAAAGTCAACATACAAGACGACTCCGTTATGTTTCAAAGAATGCTTCGTTTCCCTGTTGGAAAACATCCTGGACCATCAGGGTTTCGATTCGTTGTGGAAAATGTTTTTGAAGGTTGATATTAAATAAGATTGCGTAATGGGTTATCATTTAAAACAGGATATACCGGGACTGAATGTGGTATCATTGCGAGCATGTGTGTCCTTGGGTAAGACAGTAGTTACCAGAGAAAACCACTGGACGTCTCGAACGATCATCGAATGTAATTTTACATTTTGAGCAAACCGTTTTTAGCATCCTATTAAAAAGAAGTGCGAACATTTCTCATTCAGTTTAATTTTAATGTTTGTTGTTATAGAACTGGATACGGTTGGTGAATTCTATTGTGACGAAACAAGAGGAATGTTCTTCCTTATACCACCAGAGGGAGCGTTTCCCACCGAAGACGTTTATGTTTCATACAGAGACGTATTTTTCAGAGGTACGTATGGTTTTAATGTTTATACCGTCAGAAATATAATGGTCATTCAGGAATTATTCTTTGATTTGGCCTACATGGTTAAAGAGGGACCCATTTTATACACGACAATTATTCCGATACTCTACTACTACCAGGCATAATGTAAATAACCTTTCAACGGCTCATCTGGTGTGAAAAATGTTATGTATATTCGACAATTCAAATGTCATCTGGCGAGACTTCATTTTGCCGTTAAAAAATTACCTACGCTCATTTATTGTTTACCAAATATAAAATATCAAATAAAATGGAAACGTGGCAATACTAGAGAATTTTGCAAATTGCCATAAAGTATTTATAACAGTATTACTCTAAACTCGCAATAACCAAAAGTTGGTAACTTAAACATTCGGGTCAAATACCATTTAATTATGATCTTCTTGGTCTACTTTTGTGAAATGACGCCTAAAAAACTTTAAAACTATTTGGCACGCTAGAGTTTTCATAAACGGTATATCTCAGGTCGCAACGTTGAAAACCTGAGATTTCAAGACCTCAGCTTCAAGCATACACACGACAACCATTTCTCGGGTTACAACGGAAGACCTGGTTTATTTGACTTCGAAAATTGCGACGGAATTCACTTTGAAAGATGCGAGTTCGCCAACATTGGTTACACTGCTATTTATACCAGGATGGTTAAAAATATGAATGTAAGTGATTTGGTGTTACACGCAACTAAACGCCGTGGCCCAGTGGTTAGGAGCTTGCATCGAAACCGTCTCGATGCTACTGGCGTAGATGTCCTTGCGCAGGACACTTTACGGACATTGTCTAACCCAGTGATCACTTTATAGATTGTGCAACACTTGGTATCTGGGTAATGGACCAACTCTGACCTAAATCTTAGGCCCAAGGCATAGATCTCACACACGTGTAGTAGTAGCTGATATTTTGACACAAATTCCTAATAAGATATTTTACATACAGATTCTTTACAATACACGTAAGGACCTATTTTTTACCTGCTTTTATACATTACATTATGAATTCATTGCGTTTTCCAAACATATTCTCTACATCTGTATGTTTATACACACACAATAAGTACGTTACGTGATGTTCTACATACAAAATATGCACGTATACATGTTGATACACACAATATATTTCCTACAAATTCTGTATAAGTTTATGAATAACCTATGTACTCTACATACAGATCCTGTACAGCACATTTAACGATGTTGGAAACATACCTGTTATCGTGGAATACAACAATCAACCTGACAACTTCTACGCTCCAAGAAACGTCTACGTGAAACGAAATACTTTTGTGGGATGCGGTGTCTACAGCATGTACCAGGTGAAATAAGTTGTTGGATTTAAATCTACTGTCTTTTAATTTCATAATTCTTGCCCCTAGTCATACTTTAAACGACTGTAATAAAGTGACTACATTTTTAGCCAAGTTTAAAGGGGGAACCAACAAAAAAATAACAAAATTTGTGTAATAATAGAAATGCTCGAATGTGATCTAAAGCCACCACAAAAGTTTCAAACAACGAAACAGCTTCCAAAAAATTCGTGTCAAAACCGCAAATTCAATCTTTAGTTTATATTTGAGCATCCCTATCCGTATACAACTCATGTTTTGTTGGCATCTCCCTTTGCAAACTGAAACTCTAAACACGTGCAGCACAGTAAGCAACAATAGCATAAATCACAGCATAAATCTCTATACCAAAGTAACTACTACTGTACCAACTAAATAACTGTTAATTTATTTGCTTAGTTCTAAGTTCAACCAACTAATACTACGAACACATCGATAAACACTAATACACCTAAAAATACAACCTAAAAACGCTGTAACAAACTACCGCTGTACCAACTAAATGAATGTGAAATTAAAAACATTCTAAAACTAAAACAATAAAACAACTACTCAATACATCAAAACCTAAGAAACAACCTATGTAACTGCTACTAAGTGAACTAAACCGAGCTTCTGACTCGTCGTGCAACGCGACACACAAAACGCTGATTACTTTGCGCCTGAGCGAAAAGCGCCGATTCTCTAGGCAGCAAGGTAGCGAGTAATATACAATAGCATTGCAAAATACTTTAACTGCAGGATATTTTAGGACATTTCAATGACTACAATCGTAGGCTATTATTAATGATAATATATAAATAGAGTAAGAATCTCATTCTACGAAAACGTAACAGATAAAAATCAAATTCACCTAATTGTGTTTAATAAAAGATATATATTTCGTCTAGATGGCATCGTCAGTCTCTTCAAATTTATTCTGAGTAAGAGACTGTCTATGAGCATTAAAGCCATGGGATTTATTACAGTTATATAGGAACATTAACTTAATGTAAATTTGTTAAACATTTCCGGTCTTAAAACTTGCCTAAAATACGGACTGGATACAAACTAAATTAACAATATTACAAAAATATACGTCACGTCAAATAGTTTTTTTCAAGCATAAACTTTGTGTAAAACTGAATCGTAAAACTTTAATTAGTACTACATTGAAAGTTCCTAAGCTAACTCATTTTATGTTTGCAGCCAAGTTGCATTCATGTGAAAGGAGTCGCTCAAATAGTTGTTCGAGAAAACGATATCAGCATGTCTTCATACGCCGGAATAAGAGTAAGTAAATCAAACTGTTTTAAGTGATTTTTAATTAAAAGTGAGCTCGAGATGTTTTGGATGCACCATGTGTTTCTGGTGTATAAGAAGACACCCATGTTATAACTCAGTGGTCACTAATTGGTTGTCCAAATTATCAGCCATACATAAAAAAATGAAAAAAATCAACAAAAAAAAACAATCACCCACAAAGCAACATACATCGTAACTCGTAAGCTGGCACGAGGTGTTAAACCCGTGTGATAACGACTGTCGTTTTCCAGGAACGCAAGGATAGAGTAAGTTACATTCAATTCAATTAAATTCACCGTGATACATATTATAGGCTGGTTGGCAAAAGACGTTCACACCGGACTATAACAATGGTCAAACTGTCTTCACTATTGTGCGCAACCATGTTCATCATTATGGAAACGGAATATTGAATGACTTTGCTGGAGTCTATATGTCTTCTAATATGTTGGATTGTGGGATAAGACAGGTGAATTGAAAGTTTTACTGTGCTGGCTATGATTCAGTGTGTGCCTCGTAACTGGAGGCTCCCAGGTTCAAGGCTCACTGTGGTGGCTACGATTTACTGCGTGTCTCGTAACTGGAGGCTCCCAGGTTCAAGGCTCACTGTGGTGGCTACGATTCAGTGTGTGCCTCGTAACTGGAAGCTTCCAGGTTCAAGGCTTACTGTGGTGGCTACGATTCAGTGTGTGCCTCGTAACTGGAGGTCTCCAGGTTCATGGCTCACTGTGGTGGCTACGATTCAGTGTGTGCCTCGTAACTGGAGGCTCCCAGGTTCAAGGCTCACTGTGGTGGCTACAATTTACAGCGTGTCTCGTAACTGGAGGTTCCGAGGTTCAAGGCTCACTTTAGTGGCTAGAATAGTGTGAGCCTTGTAACTATATAACTTATAGTAGTGCTGACACGAGTGTTACATTCTTTTCAGAACATGTCCATTTGTCATCTTCACGCTGTGGTTGCTGACAACGCAATTCACCATTCAAAGGCTTACAACTATGGTGCGATCGGAGTGTATTCCGACACGGCTGCGTCTTCCGTAACAGGTACTTCATCACACTTATTATACCTCGTTAGCATTAACTCGACAGTGAGCATGAGGTGTATGAATACACCATGTGTGTCTGGTGTAAAAGAAGACACCCAAGTTATAACTCGACATTGAACATGAGGTGTATGAATACACCATGTGTGTTTGGTGTATAAGAAGCCTCATTCTAGATTTTTACTTGTTTCTTTTCCTCACAGTTACTCGTAATTGGATTTACAAGCTGGCAGACTGCGCTGTTAACTTCCACTGTGGACAAAACAACATCGCTGTGAACAATATGATTTATCACATCAGTCCCAAACGTGTCTTCGGTGTTTGTAACCCGAGTGTGGGAGACGATGGAAGAATGCCTAGACAGGTAAAATACTTAAGACGTTTGCCTTATATAAGTTATATGTTGTAGTTACACTATATATACCTTACCGGAACAGGCGAGAGGTTATGTTTCAATTTTAAAGCCTTTAATGATTTATAAAGACGTATCATATTTACGTTTGGAAATCTAAATCATGGTATACTGGAACGAAGATTGAAGGTTATTACGCCTCATGTTATATTTGACAGCGATCTACTGTTATTATCGATAGTTAACCTTATATATTAGTTATTATTATCTGTCTATTAGAAATAAAAACAACAGTATATGTTATGATTGGGTAAGATAATTCAAGTTTCTTTTTTCCCATTTGGTAGTAAACAATGAATATTTACAGAATGATATACCTGTATGTCAACGATAGTATAAGTTGTTGATTGTTAAAAAGACGTTTGAGAAATTAGGGACATTAAGTTCCAACAGTGTGTCGTACCAAAGAGTATTATATAACGCAAGTATTCCATATATTAGTATAGTCTAACCACAAATTTCGTTAGATAATGGACTTTACAAGAAACGTTCTCTACGTGAACAACACGCATGCACATTTATACGGCAGAGGCGACAAATGGTACAATGATGTTCCATTAGTAAACCGAAACGACTACTACCTCAAAGGCTTCACCACACAAGAATATAACGGTTTCTTCAGCAAAACTTATAGAACCTTTAACGATTGGAGAAGCTCTACTGGTAACGACCGTGGGTCGATTTTTGCCGATCCCAAATTCGTTAACATGGAAAACGACGATTACCGTTTGGCTGCTGATACCCCCGCTACTTTTATTCGTTCTATTGATCTAAGAAATGTAGTTGATAACTCAGGCGCTTGCTAAATAGTTTACGACGTAATAATGCAACAATCAAATACTGGAATAGGTAATTCAAAATATTTAAAAAAATTATTTTAATTAAGGCTAATATAAAACATTTTTTAAATAAAATAAATAGAATAACGGATATACTAGTGCGATACTACATTCCCTAAAAATATATTATCTCAGATTCTCCAAGAGTATTAACTTGTTTTAACATAGCTTAAACAAAACATTTTAAATTTTCTAAAGTAAATAGAAATATTTGAAATTTAAACCAATTTAACTTAAAATTTATTTTTCGAATTTTGTAAATATTTTTATGTAATTAACCCCATTGCGTATATATACGCTCGGTACATATTCCTTCATCATTTTCATTTTTTACAATTTTTAACACTATCCTATATTTTTCTTCAAAAGTTTTTATTTTTTCTACAAGAATTGGTGTTTCATTTTTACCGTTTATTCAGCAGAAGTATATATTATACTGTGCATGTTCAATAGTGGTGTTTTGTAATTTTCTTCAATAAATGGACGAGATGGTGTAAAAATTTGTTTTTATAAAGAATAATATAGTTTGGGCAACAATGTTCATTCGTGCTAACTGTTAAACTATGTCTTCTTATACACCAGACACACATGGTGTATTCATACACTTCATGTTTACTGTCAAGTTATAACATGGGTATCTTCTTATACACCAGTCACATATGGTGTATTCATACACCTCATGCTCACTGTCAAGTTGTTATAACATGGGTGTCTTCTTGTACACCAGTCACATATGGTGTATTCATACACCTCATGCTCATTGTTGAGTCATTAATTTTTGTTATCATACACCAGAGCAACCAAGCACAATGTACAGAATACGTGTGCGTTTAATTTTTTATTTTGCGTGGAAAAATCATTTAAACCATAACATATTTATTGTTTTACTAAAAATACAATTGTTGTTATACTGCCAACACACTTACCCTAAATTAGGGTGAAGCGATATACAAAGATAGGGAGCGTTAAACATATAGTAATGTGGGGGTAGATGGAACACTTTTAGCACATAATATTCAAATATACTGATGGTTTCAAACAAGTAACAACGGTCTATGGGAGTCGTGAGGATACGGTTTTATATTATATTTTAAACGTTTTTTGTTTACAGCCAAATGGGACGTGAAAAATGGAT